>NC_089780.1:26222665-26547665 GCF_040412425.1 Macrobrachium rosenbergii | reverse complement strand
TCCAACCACGTGGCTAATTGCAGGTGTTTCAGATTACACAAAGTATAATTCAATTGACTGCTTGAGGCCTGAGGGACTATTTGTACGTGGACTAAACTATCTGAGTCACCTGATCTTTTTCTTTTTCCTACAAATGGATTGATGCATCTTGGTTTTGTGTCCATCACACAAATAGGTTTTTTTTAAAGGAATGGGCTTGTATTGAAAAAAATCACTTGGTTTTTTAAAAATTACACAATGAATTACTTGCATGTTGCACCAGCAAACCATACTGTTTGCAAGAATCCCCTACTGGGTGACTATGAAAAGTTTATTTATGTTAACCCTTAAACGCCGACTGGACGTATCGTAAGTCGACTAAAATTGTCTGTCGGGTGACGAGTGAACGTACCGTACGTCAACTACAAAAAATTTCAACCTTCGGTCAACTTTGACTCGACCGAAATGGTCGAAAAACGCAATTGTAAGCTAAAACTCTTACATTCTATTAATATTCAATCATTTACCTTCATTTTGCAACAAATTGGAAGTCTCTAGCACAATATTTCGGTTTATGGTGAATTTTTGAAAAAAACTTTTTCCTTACGTCGGCGCGGTAACTCGGCCGAAAATTTCAGAAATTCTTTCGTCACTTTGTCGTAATTTTTGCACCGTTTTATATTAGCCGTTACATAAAGTTATATATATGTAAATGTGTGCAGTTTCATGTAAAATACAACAAAAAACAACCCATGGTTGTAGCTTATATAAGTTTTGAAATATTTTCATATACAGTAAATCACGATAAGTGCCAAAATTTCAACCTTTGGTCAACTTTGACTCAACCGAAATTGTCGAAAAACGCAATTGTAAGCTAAAACTCTTACATTCTAGTAATATTCAATCATTTACCTTCATTTTGCAACATATTGGAAGTCTCTAGCACAATATTTCAATTTATGGTGAATTTTGAAAAAACTTTTTTCTTATGTCCGCAAGTATGTAACTCGCCGAACATCTCAGAAATTCTTTTGTCACTTTGTCGTAATGTTTGCACAGTTTTATATTAGTCGTTACATAAAGTTTCATATATGAAAATGTGTGCAATTTCATGTAGAATACAACTAAAATAACTCATGGTTGTAGCTTTTATCAATTTTGAAATATTTTTATTTATATAAGTCACAATAAGTGCCAAAATTTCAACCTTCAGTCAACTTTGACTCAACCGAAATGGTCGAAAAACACAATTGTAAGCTAAAACTTACAATTTAGTAATATTCAATCATTTACCTTCATTTTGCAACAAATTGGAAGTCTCTAGCACAATATTTCGATTTATGGTGAATTTTTGAAAAAAACTTTTTCCTTACGTCATACATGTAACTCGCCAAACATCTCAGAAATTCTTTCGTCACTTTGTCGTAATGTTTGCACCGTTTTATATTAGTCGTTACATAAAGTTTTATATATGAAAATGTGCGCAATTTCATGTAGAATACAACAAAAAATAAATCATGGTTGTAGCTTTTATCAGTTTTGAAATATTTTCATATGTACCAAAATTTCAACCTTCCGTCAAGTTTGACTCAACCGAAATGGTCGAAAAACGCAATTGTAGGCTAAAACACTTACTTTCTAGTAATATTCAATCATTTACCTTCATTTTGCAACAAAATGGAAGTCTCTAGCACAATATTTCGATTTATGGTGAATTTTTGAAAAAAACTTTTTCCTTACGTCCGCGCGGTAACTCTGCCGAACATCTCAGAAATTCTTTCGTCACTTTGTCGTAATGTTTGCACCGTTTTATATTAGTCGTTACATAAAGTTTTATATATGAAAATGTGTGCAATTTCATGTAGAGTACAACAAAAAATAACTCATGGATGTAGCTTTTATCTGTTTTGAAATATTTTCATATCAATCACGATAAATAGAAAAAATTCGACCTTCGGTCAACTTTAACTCGACCGAAATGGTCGAAAAATGGAATTGTAAGCTAAAACACTTACATTTTAATAATATTAAATCAATTACCTTCATTTTGCAACAAACGGGAAGTCTCTAGCACAATATCTCGATTTATGGTGAATTTTGAAAAACTTTTTTACGTCCCGCTTAAGCATAATCATGCATCATTTTGTGATAATATTTTCTCTATGTTGCTTTGATCGTTTTACAATTTGTTATATACCAAAATCATTGCAATTTAGTGTACAATACAAAGAAAAAAAAACTCATTAGCTTTAACCGTTTTGCTCACAGTGCGATTTGTATACAATTATATATGAAATTTTTTGTGCTGTCATATATTTCAATATTTATATATGATAATGATATTTTTTTTCATTTCTGATGGTTGCATATTAAACTTCAGGCAATGACAAAAAAAGGAGCCAAAAATGAACTCTTAATCTTGAAAACTAAGCGTGCTGTGATTTTCTGAAAAAAACTTTTTTTCCCCTTTGGTGCTAACTCCCGAACGCCGCCAGCATACGGCAGACACTTTTGTAAATAGAAGCTCGGCGTTTAAAAGTTAAAAGAGTTAGTTTTTCAACTTGAAGTGTTTCTTGCCATACAGTTTGTAAATATGAAACATTTATTTCTTAATCTTAGGGTATACAGTATTAGTTGATCTTTGTTTTGGAATGAATTACATCTTTCTACTTTCAGTCAAAGAATTGTCATCTTAATGGACTTACCCCAGAGGAGTTAGTTAAACGGGGAGAACTGGTTAATGAAACTGGAGGTTATTTCATTGTGAATGGTGCTGCAAAGATAATGAGGTTGGTCATTTCTTTACACAGGTTGTAAATCATATATTGTATGCATAATTTTTTATTAGGTTGAATTGTATTGTAAAATTAAATTAAGGTTATCGGTATCATATTGGCTGATATTAAGCTTTCAGTCTATGCAGTTAAGTGAACACTTGAATTCTTTTATTGCAGAATGCTGATTGCCAATCGGAGTAATTATCCAATGGCAATGGTCAGAGACTCTTGGAAAAAGAAGTTAGAAGGCATTACTGAGAAGGGTGTTTTAATGCGCTGTGAAGCTGTTGATCAGGTTAGAGATTTCAACATGGTGCACAATTATTTTTAGGTTGTTTTTTCCTGTGAGAGTACAAACGTTCACCTTTTATGTAGGAGAGTTCCCAGCTTTGGCTAGAAATGGCTGTTGACACATGGTAACAAAGTGGTTTGCTGGCAGGTAGGTGAATGGCAGAGCACAGTCAACTCACCTATCAGTAACTCAGCACTTTAGATTTGAAAGTGAAGAACTTCGTCTCTCTTCACCGTGACTGAGTAGTCATACAAAGAGCAATATAAGGTCAGTCTTTGCTATAATCACAGAATTATGGGCAGAGGTTCACAACCATATAAGTTTCTGAAGTTTTTGGAAGTGTCAGTCAACTCCATGAAATTATCTTCCCACCTTAGAGTTAAATCTTCTGTATAAAAGGCAATATATTGTATCCTCATAGGAACAAAGATGGAATTTTCGTGATAATTTGTATTTTTCCTAGATATATAACCCAGAGCCCCTTCTCATAATCCCACTTCACTCATCCCTACACAATCCCTGTTGCCGAAGAAAAATGTGCTGGCTTACTGAATGGGGAAATGTGGTGTCCCACCACTCATCTAGCTGCCATCAGTCAAGTAACTTGTCACCAGTCCTCTACAACTGTTTCCAGATGGCATCTGGATTATTCTTATGTATAAGACTCTGGTTTTATATCTAGGAAAAACAAAAGTTCCCTGTAAATTATGGCAATACCTACATAGTATCACCATTATGTATTTTTTTTTTTTGCACAAATTAAAACTAGAGGAAAGTGGGTTTTTTGGCATATTCTTTAATCAAAATTTTCATAATCTAGTTTTCATTGTGGATGGTATTTTAATTTTTTATTCAGGACTTGAAGCTCAATTTTCTCTATATTGACAGAGTCATGTTTTGAATGTACTGCATTATCTTAAAACTGGCGAGGCCAAGCTACAGTTTATGTTAAGGAATCAAGGATACTTTGTACCTCTTGTCATGGTGCTGAAAGCCTTGATGGACTTTACGGATCACCAGATCTTCTTACACTTGATAAGAGGCAGGGAGTCGGATAAATATTTCAAAGAGTAAGTGCTTTTTGTTGATTGATTTTGTTATTTTCTCATTTAGCTTATATCCTGTGTAATGTGTATACAGTAATGAGAGTACTACTGAGGTAATTTCACACTTGTTTCTTGACTATTTGACTAGTAGTCTGCAAAGCCCAATTATCCTTTTTACTTTGTTTATAGTATTTAATTATTGCCACTGGACTGGTACTACGTTGTTGTATTGTTGACTGTTTTGCTATTCATTATTTGCATAATATTTATACATATATGTATACCATTGCTGTTGCCATTGGTAGCCAACAGGTTTTTTTGTCAAGGTTAGATTGGTGAGATAATGCTGTAATGTTTGATCAATCTTTCTGTCACCAGGATCTCTTTATTGTCAATCTTTTGGAGGTTGGTTTTACTGGTGTCTGTCTAAAGCTTACTGGTGAATTATATTGTTAGGAATATGAAAAGTTGTCATCCGATTTCCTATACCATAGGCAGTGTAGCAGACCAGCTGCATCATCTTGGAGAACATGTTGAACAGCATTCTATGGCCTCTGAGGACCGGGACCTTGCTACTCCTCACTTTGGGATTGAAGTCTTTACAACACTGACAGTGTTTCTCACTAATGTGAATAGATGTGCTGTATTCATCTGTAACACAGCATTTATGGCAGGAGCCTGTGACAGTAATAATCTTCTGAAAAATATGCTTTGCCACATCAGTTCATGCCTACTATGCTTGCCAGGTGTGGCACCTTCAATCTTACAGGATGCATATTCTTTTGCAATTGAGACTGACCATCTTGCAATGACACCTTTTAAGTCTCACAAGCAACTGGATGTGCAGTGTAACTGTTGTCTCAAACGGGAAGGGTCATGCTCTTGCCTCACTTGTGACCAGTTGTGCATGTCATTTACTAGCTTATTTTGGCTTTAGGCTGAGTCTTAGTGGAGCCATATATAACTGCATTGGTATTTGACCATTGTTCATATATGAAACAAACCCTCTGTCTTAACATTAACGTAAACTTGTAGTGCCAGCTGGAATCCGGTAAAATCGATAAAATTGTATATGCAAGGGACCAGTGGCATCTGTCCTCAGTCACGAGTAATGTGGGACCACCTGCACCCAAGCAGTACTCCGTGACTCGTCAGTTACTCTTTTACCGCCTTTGAGAGAGGACATGTTGTTCTGTCTTTCCTCTCTAAAGCCGGTTTGGTTTGCCCATTTTTGCTTTCTTTCTGTGTTTCAGTGTGTGGATTTCTGCTGTTTGTGGATGTGTGCTTGGATATAATAGATCCTCTTAACCCTCTTGCGAGTATATCTCCTGGATCTCGTAAGAAGCTAAGGAAATGTCAGGGTGTTGGTGGCTTTTCTTGTTTCTGCTTCCTAACTTCAGTGAATACAGATCCTTATCCATTGTGTTGTAGATGCAGAGAGAATGTATGTAATGCAACTAATCCTTGTTCTATATGTCAAGATTGGTCAGTGGAACAATGGAAGAGGTTTTATGGGAAAGGTCAGCACAAGAGGAAGGAGATGACTCCATTTTGGGTTGAAGGGGATTTGTCTTCAATTTCTTTTGTTCAGTCTCCTTGTGATGCTGTCCCTTCGTTAGAGTTTCCCATGCACCCTTCTTGTTTGTCCATAGATTCACTGGGGGATGCATTTGGAGGGATTTCGGGTAATTATATGCTTAATTATGCCTCTTCTTTCCCTTTGAGGAAGTGGGCGCAACACCTTCTTTGTCTTATTTTTCAACTCCAGATGCTCAGAGGATGGCGGGCATGTGGTCTGCACTAGGTCTATCAGAGGTACCAACCTTGGATGGCCTGTTGTCTCACTACATGGCTTCCCACTACCCTCCAGTCCCTCATTCTTTGGGTGTCCCTTCTCCCCCAGGCCTCCAGTACATGGGGTCAAGTATGACAACATCCTCTGGGACGCATATGGTACCAATTTCTCATCATTTTGGGATTCCCTTGGTGTTGCCTGCAGTGGTACCAACAGACTCTTTACCTGTTTCACTTGGTGTAGTGATGTCACAACTGGGTCCATCAGTGACGTCACCTTCTAACATGGCAACTGTGGTGACGTCAAATCCTACCCTTTCCATGCCGACAACAACAACTACGTCTTCTGGGATGACGTCGAATTCTGTGTTGACGGATTCGTTAGCGAGAATGGTGGTGGTGATGGAGAAATTAAGAGTGTTAGAAGAGAAGTTTAATAAGGCATGCAAGGAGAAAAGACATAAGTCTTCTTCTTCTGAATCGTCATTGGCTTCGTCGGACTCACCTGTTGTACCTGTGCGTGCTCCAGTTAGGTGTTGGAGGATCAGGGACACTGTGGCTGCTCCTTGTGCCAAGAAAAGAAGGATTTTTCTTCTTCTTCGAGCCGGGACTGCTAGATACCTTTGTGTAAGCAAAATCAAGATTCGGCCGTGGGCTCTGTCTTGGAGGTTGGTGGTCATGGTTCTTCCATAGCCGTTCAGCCTAGGAAGCCTTCTTATGTAGGACTGAAAGTTTTGTCAGTTCCAGTCCGAGGAATGAGCATAGACATAGCGGGATTGCCTTCAAATAATGTCCGAAGGTTGCCCTTGGTGGCTCAACGGATGAATAATATTTGCGGTGGAGTTCCTGTGTCTCCAGTACGGCCGTTTAAAGCTAGGAGGAAAGATGACAACACTCCAGTCATGAGAGCTAGGTTACTGGAAGCAGAGGACTCATGTTTGGATGACAGCGAATGTTCATCTTCTAGACCACAGGACAGTGAAGTTGTTGTTCGGCTGTTGGTCAGATGTTCAAAGCCCAGATCTCCATGGTAAGTGCCTAGTTCTCCCCTGATACGTGTTGGCCGTAGAAGTATGGATGGATACAGGCGTAATTCGTCACAAGATCAGTTGGACGTGAGGGAACGGGGGACGTTTAGGTTCACAGTCGAAGAGCAGAGAAAGGATTCAACGGTGGTCGCTCCTTGGACATCAATGTGACACAACTAGGCCAAGAGAAGACGGATATGCGTTGTGTGGTAGGGGTCCTTCAGCTTTGAGAGAGAGCATTCATGATATTCCGGTGCCTTCCTCTTATGGTGACAACTTGGTTAATGAAGCGGAAGAGTGGAAAGTCAGGAGTTTCTTTCCTCTTAGGCAGAGGTTATAGATCTGATTCATCAGTTTAATAATCTGTCAAAGAGGACTGAAACTCCTTCAGTGATTGCTTCTACTGGAATTGAAGCACTTTTAGGACCTAAAAAAGATATTAAGATGTCCTTTGAATTACCGTGCTCTAGTCACGCGGAGTCAGTCCTGTGCCATGTAAACTCACCGATTTCGGAGCAGGATAACTGTTTACGGTTGAATAGTCGTTCAAGTTGCTCCCTCCTCCTCTGTCTCGACATAGGAGATATTATATGACTCCTGTTATTCCGCTGTTGGGTAGACTGATCAACCTAGACGTTGTTCGTTTGAGACCAGGTCTGACGATGGATCAAATCAGAGTGGAATCTCCTTCCCTTACGTGTCAGGAAGCCACTGCATTGGAGTTGACGGCCTCTTTTATCATCTAGACGGCATCTGTAGCTAAGATTGCCTCTTTGGATTCAGCAAGTAGTTCAGTATGTGAGACAGTTTTTATCAGATTGCTTCAATTTGGTTCTAAAGCTATTTCATATTTAACTAATCTGAGTGCCAACATATGGGCTAACATTATTTTAATGAGAAGGGATGCAGCCCAAGCCAAAATAAGCCGCTCAGTGGATGTGGACTCTGTTGTCACTCCAGAATGGGGATATTTTGGAGTCCCAATTGTTGTTACCTAAGGAGAAGTTAATAGACGTCATACGGATACAGGTATTATCCTACTTACAATAGGTTTAAGTTTCAAAAGACCCAGCATTTGTTGGAAAAAACCTATCTCGAATATAGCTTAGCCTACACGAGGGTATTCAGCACCATCTATACATATATGGTAGCCTGGCCTACACTATAAAGTGTACTCTGTACATATATGGTATAGTAATTATTAATATCAGCTAATTTGGTAGGTTTATGCAGATTGACTTATGATGATACAATACAAAGAGAAATTGAACAACAAACAAGAATTAGCTTAGCCTACTCTATAGTATATCGTATACATATACGGTAGCCTAGGCTACATTGTACCATACTCTATATTCACATATTAATAGTGTATTATACAAACATGAACATAACGAATATTCCTTTTCCATGGATCTTTTAAAAAGTTATGCTGTACTTCACTGTATCCAATACTATTGTATGTACTGTATTCTCATATTGCTTTTGTATTATAAATTGCGGTCAATGTTTCGGTTTGGAAATCAATTATGCGGTAAGTTTATTTCGCAGTATTTAACTCAGTTCAGCGCGTTTTTCTTGTCTAGTTAGCGTAAATGAATCTCTGGATACTTTATTTATATGGGACAAGGTTACTTTCCATTATACGAAGTGTTTTTAAGTCAAAATATAACTTAAATACGCCTCATTGTGAAATTAACTTAACTATTATTTTTGTTAATAGATGATGGTGGCAGTTGGGGGCATGTTTTTTTTTTGTGGAAAAAAATCAAAGATTCCATTTGCTATTTTCACTTGATTTTATCATAATACGAGCTTTACATATTTATCTTTTGTTGGCGTGAAAACAGCAGCAACATGTGTTCTTTCATGCCCACTAGTTTTGATTAAAATGCATTTCTCTCCAATTTTATTTATGGTCGAGTTTCATCCATGTTGCCGATGCTCAATAATTTATAGTCATTAGCAGCTTGAACTTTGTTCAGCAACAACTTGCAGCTTAAATTTAGCAGTATATTTCCTTGCCGATCTTTTCTCCATAGCGAATAAGGGTATGATGTAAAAATATATCAGTCTTATTCTACTTAACATCATGTGTAACGTAACTGCGGTAGTTGTTTACTACCATATGATGGTTGAAATACAAGCAAAACAGCTGTTCTTATCCAATTTGGTTATTAGCAAAAACAGCAGTTTCTCGTTCGGTTGTTTATGGCTATACGCATTTACCCAGGAGTGTAATATTACTAACAATACTTTTATTATTCTCTGTTACTTTTTTAACTAGAAGATGGGATAAAGAGATGGAGAGAAAGAAGTTGGTCTATTGTAATTTGGCCTCTCTTGCTGCCTGATTGTATGCTGTTTCCTGCGCTAAATTTAAAAATATTTTTTAAATATTGTGGTATCAGTATGAAATGCTAATCCCATCGTAAAATCTAATTATCGTAAGGCGAATTGTTGTAACTCCAGCACTACCTGTGCTAACGACAGGCTTGTTCACCAAGCTGTTAGTAAGTCTAATGTGAGTCGGTCTAACGTTGCGAGGCAGACTCAATAGGCTCTGCAAGAGAAGTTGGTAAGATCTACTCCTGCCCCTAAACCTACTCAACATGCTCCATCAATGAAGAAACTATCCCAATAGTGGCCCTTTCAGAGTCGACCTGCAAGAGGCAGGGGTATGAGACGATAGAGTGGGCTCCTCTCCCCACTTAGTGCTACCAGTTGGGGGGATGCCTGGCGAGCCATTGGGCTGTGTGGCAGACATTCAGGGCAGAGCCGTGGGTAGTAGCTGTCCTGAGAAAAGGTTATCTACTTCCATTCGACTTCACTCCACCTCATTCAGAGTGCCCTCTACCGCACCTTTCTTACAATCTGGGATCACAGAAACATCTCATTTTGCAAGAAGTGAAGAAAATGGAGAAGGGAGCAGTAGAGCAAGTAACGCTTCCTTCTGTCTACAGCTGGATCTTCCTAGTACCGAAGGCCAATGACGGTTGGAGGACAGTAATAGACCTGTCAGGACTGAAATTTTTGTCAGGAAGACCAGTTTCAAAATGAAGTCTCTGAGGATGGTCTTGGCAGCAGTCAGAGAAGGAGACTCTAAGCTGACCATAGATCTAAATCTAAAGGATGCGCACTTTCAGATCCCAATCCATCACTCATCACGGAAATTTCATTGGTTCAGTCTTGCAGAGCGGGTGTTTCAGTTCCAGGTGCTTTGTTTTGGCCTGACAACATCTAACCAATTGGTTCTTAGCCACGTAAAATAAATCTAATCCTTCGGGCCAGCCCTAGGAGAGCTGTTAATCAGCTCAGTGGTCTGGTTAAAGTATGGTATACTTAACTTCCTCAAGTGTTCACAAGAGTGTTCACGTTGATGTCGACATGGGCTGCCCAAGGGGTCAGACTGGTAAGATACCTGGACAACTGGCTGGTACTGGCAAAATCCCAGGGGAAGTTACTTAAGGACAGAGATTGACTGCTTCAATTTTGTCATCCTAGGCGTTGTGGTAAATTGGGAGTAATCGAATCTGGTCCCCAGTCAAGGATTTTGTATCTGGGTATTATGTAGACGCAATCAGAGAATAGAGAAGTGCAAGAATGTGATTGTGTCCTTTCTCTCCAAGAAAACACAACCAGCAAAGCAGTGGCAAGTAGCTCTGGGACTACTAACTTCTGTAGAGAAATTAGTTCCTCACGGACGTCTACATATGTGGTCTCCAGCAACGGATCACCCTCACGTGAAAATTCCTCTGTCTCTGGAGGTGAGGAAAGACCTGCTGTGGTGGTTGGATGACTACAGTTTGACAGTAGGAGTGTCTCTCCATGTGCCCTCTCCAGATCCTCTGTTATTCTTGGATGCTTCAGCCAAAGGTTGGGGTGCTCATATAGAGGACCTTCTAATTTTGGGAGAATATGACAAACAACTCCACATAAATGTGTTGGAGCTGAAGACAGCATTCTTAGCATTGCAGAGTTTCAGGAGAGGGTAATGGGCCATTCCGTAGTTTTGATGTTGGACAACACTACAGTAGTGCCATATGTAAACAAGCAGGACAGGGGCACTAGTTTCTGGACAACTTCGCTTTTTGACGGTCCAACTACATCAGTGGGCTGTAGACAATTCAGTGGAGATCAAGGCCAGATACATACCAGGAAAAAGGAATGTGGTAGCAGGCAAGTTAAGCCGTCGGGAACAGATTCTGGGAATGGAGTAGTCTCTGCATCAGGAGGTGGTGGACAGGCTGTTTCTCTTGTGGGGGAGACCTGTGATAGATCTCGCAAGTTACAATGCAAAACTGGAAGTCTATTGTTTAGTGGTGCCAAACAGGGCCGCAGTGGCAGAGGACGCTCTGCAACATCCTTGGGACAATTTGGACATATGTGCTCTCCCTGCGTTTTGTCTGATTCGCCAGGTCCTGAACAGAGTAATGAGGTCCCAGAATCTCAAGATGACGTTGGTAGCTGCTCTGTGGCCACAGGCTGAATGGTTCCTGGGCCTGCTGTCTCTGCTGTCAGAAGTTCCAAGAGAGTTACCTTCCTGGCACAGTCTTCTTTGTCAACCTCATGTGAAGAGGTACCATCAGTCGGTACAGTCCCTATCTCTTCACAGGTGGAGACTATCAAGTATCTCCTGTGAGTGAGAGGTTTTTCTCGCGGAGCAGCATCTCAGATGTCAGGATGTATTAGGAAGTCTTCAACATCCATATACCAGGGAAAATGGTCTGTCTACTGTGATTGTGCTGTAGATGGGGTTCTTCTCCACTCGGATCTTCTATTCAACAAACAGCTGATTTTCTAGTCTTTCTCAGAACAGAAAAACATCTTTCTGTGTCTGCCACGAAGGGCTATAGGGCTGCTCTAGCACTAGTTCTGCGTATGAGAGATGTAGTTATATCTACATCTTGGGAAATATCTATGTTGATTTAGAGCTTCAAGCAGTCTTGTTCCCCTAGAGAACTCAAACCTCCTGGTTGGGAATTGGCTTTGGTTTTAACCAGTTGTAATCGAGCCCCCCTGTTAACCGTTGCGACAGGCTACAGATTGAAACTTGACCCTTAAGGTGGTTTTCTTGCTGGCCCTAGCTTCAGCAAAAAGGATAGGCAAATTCCATGGTCTGTCTTATTATGTCAGACACACCAGGGGTTGAAAGTCTTCAGCTTTAAATTTATTCCAGAATTTGTTGCTAAGACTCAAAATCCTTTAGTCCACGGTGAAAGATTTGTCTCCTTTTCCATACCTTCTTTGGGAGACTTTGTTGACAATGACCCTGACAAAATATTGTGCCCTGTCAGGGCGCTGTATGCCTATCTGAAAAGGACGCGACATCTCAGACTGGGTTGTTGCAAACTTTTTGTTAGCACAGGCCAGGTCAAGAAAGAAGTGTCCAAGAATACTATCTCGTTTTGGCTGTGAGAAACGATCATGAATGCCTATTCACCTGCATCAGGAGCTTCAGACAATGTCCCGCAGGCAAGAGCGTATGATGTTAGAGCTCTAAGCTCCTCATTGGCATTCAAGAAGAACACAGGCGGTCCCGGTTTCATAGTTCCGTTCTTGAACCCGAAAATCGCTAAGCCGGAAAATCGTCGAAAATCGTCAAAAATCATAAGAAAACCTTACTTTTAATGCTCTGGGTGCATTGAAAACGATGTAAACTGCATTATTATTGAGTTTTACATCAAAAAAACCTTCAAATTATGATTATTCTGCCGTTTTGGGGCCATATTTCTTCCGTCGGATCGGCTGCTCAAACAACATGGTCGTAAGCCGGGAAATAATTTCTGATGAATATATTTGATAAGCGTTGCCTCGGGCACGTCGTAGCTAACCGTCTAAACCGACTGCCTGTATGTCTGTTTATAGAATTCTGAAAGCTGGTGTGTGGCGTTGCTGAACCACTTTCACTTCCTTGTACTTGAAGGACGTTGCCCATAGGTCCTTGGATACTTTTTCCTTGGGTCCGGTGGTGGCTGCTCAACAGGTGTAGCTCAGCTAGTGCCCCTGGCAGGTCAGTTTGTATCTACTGTAGTCTAAGATGATGGTATGAAAGTGAAATGAATCAGATGATTGGTCTCTTTTCTTTTCTTCTTTCTTGTTCTTTATCTGTGGGCAGTAAGAAGAGGGTTCCTTCATGAGCTGGAACTGACATGACTCAGGTGAGTGCAGTGGCCATATTTTGTCAAAGCAATCGCCAATGTAAGGTTCCTTGGCAAGGAGAGAGAGGAATAACAACAAACCTACATAAGTGGCTGTGTTGGTTTGTTATAAGAACAGATAGCTTCTTGTCTTCTGCATATGCAATGAACTGTGACATTGTATTGAAACCTGGAAGCCTGATCCCAAGATATACATATATCTGAGGTTCAGAAATAAAGGTCATGTTCCTTAGAATTTGCTTATTCAGAAGAATGTCTGGGTGTGGCAAACCTCCATTTGGTCATTTTACCTACCTCCCACCAACAGTAAGTCTATCCTCATGTTATGACTGAGGGTTTGTTTCGTATATGAACAGATGACAAATTTATTAAATTAATTTGTATTTTTGATAACTAACAAGCCTGAGGTCTTAACATTTAAGGCCCACCTCTAACACCCCTCTGACAGCTTAACCTGGGTTGGATGAATAACTGATGAAGTGACGGAACACTGCTTGGTTGTGGGTGGTCCCACATGACCCGTGACTAAGGACAGATGCCACTAGTCCCTTGCATATACAATTTTACTGATTACTGGATTCCAGCTGGCGCTAGAAGCTTGTCCTAATGTTAAGACCTCTGGTTTGTTGGTGTTGAAAAATACAAATTATTTGAATAAATTTGTCATTTTGACTCTACTTCAGGCTTTCTGAATCCATAAGGGCACAAATTTTTTGTAAACATTCTTCTTAGATCTTCAGCCATGCCTTGGTGAGGTGCCTTGCTCTTCAGTGTACACTGTTTGGAGTCAGGAAGTTTTATGTCTGTTTCATTAAACCTGCATTGATTACTAGCACACAGTAGAATAGCTACTTCATCATTTGGTTTACCTGATGAACTTGACTTTGATGTTTCATTAAACCTGCATTGATTACTAGCACACAGTAGAATAGCTACTTTATCATTTGGTGTACCTGATGAACTTGACTTTGATAACTTTTTGTCTCCTAAGAAGAGATCATCAACTTTAACACAACTCCTGACCACTGAGGGCCGAGGATCATCACTAGGTATAAGCATCTGATTCCTGTCTCTTCACTTACAGTGGAAAACCACCAACACCTATGTTTGGTTGTCTGATAAGGGGATTTCAGTTGGCAACTGTTCAAGACTTAAGGATTCTGAGTCATGAGTCCTGATGCTGCGGCACAAACAGAATTTATTGCTGAAGGTATAAACCTAATCGTCCCATATAGCTGCTGTTAAGTAAACACCCAGCTTTATGTAGTATGCTTGCCCATTGGTTTAAGAGAATTTAGACTTTTGAACAGGCTAAAATCTGGTAGTTTTGGAAACTGCTTGTTCTCCTAGGAAGGGGTCTTCAGTTCCAGATGTATAAAGGGTTCTTTCACTGCTTGGATTGTGGCAATATGTCCAGTTTTCACTGATTGTAGGCTTTTCCAATATTTTGCATTTTGAACCTGTTTTGGGTTGTAAGTACCTCAAGGAAAGTCTGGAGCTCTCACATGTGTTGGTTTTATTTGGTAGTAGTAGTAGTCTGATAAAGCAGTAGTTTAATTGTTGACTCATTAGAACTTCTGAAACTAGGGGGTGCTACTTATCCTGGAGTATTATATATCCTTTGTTAAATGTATACCAACTGTAATTTTGCCCCAACGCAAGCTTCAAGCTTTCACACAAGCCTTATGTATAATTTCTTATCAAGGTTTTTTCCTCTACTTTTCCAATACTTCAGGTTACATACACAAGCCCCATTCTGTGCTCAGCCAGTCATAAACTACCAGCTGACGTTGTGAATAGTACCACTACTAGCCAGTTCAAGAATAGATATGATAAAGTAATTGCCATGCTCGTATGATTTATTTATGATTCATTATTTTTTAAGGTGTCTCCTCAAATGAACTAGTATATCTTTGAGGCACCTCTGTCTTTGTAACTCATTGTACAGTAACTGCAACACTAGGAGCCACTTACACCAAAGGCTAAGACAGGTAACTGATAGGTAAAAATGATCAAGGAAGCATTTGTAGTAGTTGATATACCAGTAATAGAAGCAAAATTGCATGAAATGAATTGCATTAATCCAAAGAGAAAAAGACAGCGAACCTACCCAGTGTTAATGAAACCAAATATAAATTAGATAAGCAAAGAACCAAAAGCAGAATACCAAATAAAGATAGCAAGCCAGTGTAAGAGATACACAAAAGAGGTGAAATACGCAGTGAAAATATCAAAATGCTAAAAATGTTGAAAAGCAGTAAGACTGGCTACTTACTTATCCTTTGCTTGATACCAAAATAAAAACCTGCCCGGGCTTGTTAACTACCAGAGCAGTAGTTAAGTAATTAAGGCAGGAAATAAGAATGTAAAAGTACTCTAAAACATTAAGTATGAATATATATATAAAAAGCTGAAAACGTTGAACATTCCTTGAATATTTGCAACACTGACACAATTCAGATATGCAGTACAGGATAAGTAAAATGCATAATTACAGTGGTAACTGGCAAGCAGTACAGTATTCATAATTTACACTAATTTCCTACTGTATATACTTAGTAAGTAAAGAAAGAAGTTCAAAAAGCTGGCGTATAGTAGAATTGTTATTAACAAACTGACATATTTAACTGGAGAACATGCTAGGGAACACTCAACAGATCTTTTACCAGTTTGCCAGACTCATGAAATATGGGGTGGTTGGTGAATGGATGCCAGTGTTCAGGTGGTGCTGATGTTGCAAGAGAGTGCTCTTCTTCACTTGTGAACAAAAGACTGTCAGGCTTGGGATCTTTTGTATTGCAATGCAACTGCAGTATAAAAGAACTGGAAATGTTTCATCAGCATAATTGCTGTTAAAGATCTCATTTCGTATCTAACCCCTTAAAAGGAAAAGGTGACATTAAAACATCTGATGATGATATGTTGTAATAATGTTAGAAGAGAAGTATATAAAACTAATTTTTAAATAATAACTTGGGTATTGTTCTTAACTAGTGCAACTCTCATTACTCATTACCCTAGATACCCTAGACACTTGATGATAGGAAGTATTGTGTTAGTTACCATTAGAAAAGTATTTATTACACTTAAATACCATTGAGGATGATGGAGAAAAGACTTTGAAACCCCATTCAGCCAGTGATGGAAAAACTCTTGGAAATTTTTTTACTTAAGTGAAGAAGGCAATGAATTAAAAGTAATAGATGCTTTTGTGTTTAGACAAAAAACATACTTAATCACTGTTATCAGTTTTGGCCAAAAGATCAATCAGAAAATCGTGGAAATTGGAAATCCTTATTACAACAGGCTAGGCACTTGAAAAGCGAGGTTGTTGGCTGTTGAGAACTGTTAGTGATCTATGAGGTGGAGGCTAACCAATAAACAATGTTATTGTAAATTAATTCTGGAGGGTCTAGTACTCATGAAGCCCACAATTGTAGGCTATTTTATAGGAAATTGGTTTGTTTTGAAACATATTGAAACAAAATGGATTATCAAATAAGATGTGCAAATATAGAAATGTTTTCTTCAGAAATGCAGTCATCTCTTAGTGGAATGGGTATTTTGAAAGATTGTTGGTTACTATGTACTGTACATGATGGAAGAGATGCCAAATTGATATGTGCAAGAGCTTAGCTAAAGGGGTTTAAATGTGACAGTGGTTGTGGAAATTAATGTGGGGTGAATGGAAGGCATTAACAAATATGGAAAGAAAATTAAGGAATTTATATAGCTTTATTGTATAGCAAAGAAAAGATGACAAATGTTGTGAGGCCTCTTTATATTTCAACTAATGCATGATTTTCTTATTTTTCATTTATGATAATAGCAGGACCCTTTGATATGAGGGAGATTTCATTGTGATGTCTTTCTGCTATGAATATCATTAGCATATTTAGATAAGCTTTAAAATATGAGTTTCTAAATTGTGTTAAATATATATTTGCAAAAATTATGAAGTAAATAATGTATGGTGTAGGAAAGCTTAGCAAAATTGTTAAACAGAATTATAGGGGTGGGGGAAAGGTTTGTAAAGATATGAAAAGAAGAAATAATACAATACTAAATACTGTGTTATAAAACACAACTTCAGACTTATATAAGAACTGTTAGAAAGGGGTTACATCAACAAATCTGCTATGAATATATAAGGAATGGACTTAAGACTGGGTTGTTTTAAAGCCTTAAACAAAACCACCTTCACCACCCCATAAGTTTGCATATATTTCTTTTGTCACAGGAAAATCAAGAACATGATGCTTGGCTTGCAACATGAAGGTCTCTATAACCAGGAGATGTGCAGGCAGTACATTGGGAAAGCTTTTCGTCTTAAGTTGAAATATATTTTTCCAGATTGGTTTACTGACGAGCAAATCTGTGAACAGCTGTTCAGGTATGTAAATTGCTTTCATGATGTATGCTTAGAGAAAAGAGGATTTTATTTAGCATTTCATTGTATCCATTGCAAAAAATAATGTTTTTGCAATGAAACAAGTTCTTATACAGACCAATTAATTTTTGATAGATGCACCAAAGAAACACCGCTGTGCATGCACCAGCCTACTCCATTGGGTTGCAGGGGGGAACATTATCTGTTCTTCTGTGCAGTCCTCCATTTGAAGAGTGAGAAGGGAGGAGGGTGTGGGGAATTATGAGCAGTGGATTTGTATAAAAATTTGTTTTATTGTAAAAAAGATTTTTATTACAAACACATTAATCATAAATAGTCTGAATTGCAATTTAGGAATGAGAACAGAGTAGATGAGCCCTTGAAGAAAATTTTAGTTGTAACTGCAGACCATGGAGTCAGTATTACCTCAGAATCATAGCTGCTTCCATAAGTAATGGATTTGTAATGAAGGAAACAAAACTAGGAGAGTACACTCAGCCAAGCCAAAAAGGCATAAAGGCTGCTACTCTAGAACCATGCCTCTATGTGTTCCAGATTGTTAAGAAATTTACATTTTACCATAACGATTACCTAACAGTTATGATAGCTGATCAGTTCCTGTGTCTCATAACAAACTATGATTAATACAATTGTGTTTATTGGTAAACTCATGGCACTACATATTTATATCCAAGGTTCCAGCCTATGTTCAACATTGACTAAGCTCAAGTAATTGACATGTTTAAATTAAACATTGCCTAAGCTCAAGTCCTTGATAAACATTGCCTAAGCTCAAGCAGTTGACATGTTTAGAAGATGTAAGAATTTCCTAAATTTTTGGTTGCTTTACTTTATAAAATTTTGTTTGCCTTTTCATGGACAATCTTTTTTTCTTGTTCTTCAAGCAGACAAACAGAGCTATTGTAGCTTTTAATTGCCAATTAGCCACTTCTACTACTGTTTTGTGTGTGTGTGTGTAGATTAAGCATTCCTTATGCCTACACAGCCCCACGATGACTGTCAGCTAATGAAATCTCCTCAGTCTTCTACTTCCTCTACTAACAGGCCCCCTCCCCTCCCCTCCATCTCTTCTGCCTCTGATGGATAATTCAGATTGACAATGAATATATGAGTGCTAAAATTTGCAAACAATAAAGAACATCCTTATGAATTGAATTTAGAGACTTCAGCTAGTGGAAGCTCAAAACTCTTGGAGGTCATACCTTGCCATCATCATGGAGAGTTGGCAACAAAGTTTCACACAGGGGTCTGACAAGTAAGGTCCATGCTGAAAATGTGGCAGACCCAGTTGAGGAATTACGTGATGGAAATTTCATCCTGGAGTGCTAGCAAATTCTACATGGTTTCCACTTCTGAATCTTCTACCAGCAACACATTTGCAGAGTCAGGCTAAATTTTGAGGTGGTTTAAGGGGAACTGGGTGAGTGAGAGTGGGAACAGAGTCCAGAAGGGCCAGAAGTAGGGGAGCTAACAGAGGCTTCATTCTTGAAGGATGAGCTAGAAACCTAGGAGTAGTGGGAGGTTAGTCATTCAGAAAGAGGCAGTAGAAGAAGAGATAATCACATGGGAGTCCCAGTTGGTGACAGAATTGCTTGCAGATGAGCAACTTGCAATTCTGTGCGGAAGAATTATTAGGTGTGGAAGCTAAAGAAACCATCAAGAGAGATGGCAAAAAAACCTGAGCATGTGGGAGCACAGAGGCTAATGCTGATTAGGATGCAGTTTTGAATCCTGAAGCCAGGACATGAGCAGCCAGGAAGACCAGTGTAGCCAAGAGAATCAAAGTGTACAAGGCCTCTTTAAGACATGGTAGGAGATATGGCAGAAGCATACACATGGGTAGGCAGACAAACCAAATCCAGGAACACAGAAACAGTTCACATATTTGGGTCAGACCTGTAAGCAGGAATGGCCAGATACATGGGAGCAGTTTTAAAAGCCAGGCACAGTCAAGTATGCTGGAGAAGTTGGGTACTTGACAGCAGCAGTGTAGATGGGAGAGTTCAAGTAAGAGCTCATAGGAGCAAATGAGAAAGCCAGGGCAGTTAAGTACACAGGAACAGAGCAGTATTCAAGTCTTAGTGGGTGTGCACGCTAGGAGCACTACCTTAACAGTGCCAGTGGGTGCCCCAGTACCCCTCTTTGTTACCATGAGAACTGTGTGTACCTACATTTGCCAAGCCTTCTCCCACTACAGCAGCTGGGCTGTTACCCATGTGATTCATTTTCTGTCAGTTTACATAGAGTTTGCAATGGAAGTGGACCTTATTATGGCCAGAATTGGTGACTGGTAGAAATATAGAGGTGTTGTTTTTACGAGTTTTATAGGTTTTTTTTCTGAACTGTATAAAAACTGGTTGAGGGCCATGAAAAAAAGGTTGCACTAATGGTATGAAAATCAAAACTCTAAGATAAGTATGACACAGTGACAGTAAAACCACTTAAGTAATTACAGTATGGAAATAATTGAACTGGCACACACGAGCTTTTAAAATATATTTATGAAAATATTTATATATTTCATTCCTCCCTCCCCAAATTACTCTGCCATCATATTCATAGAATAAGGAGGATAATGGTAAATGTAAACATCTTTACAAATTTTGTATATACAGTGAACCCTCGTTTATCGCGGTAGATAGGTTCCAGAACTGGCCGCGATAGCTGAAAATCCAGAAGTAGGGACACCATATTTACAGTATTTATTTAACATGTATTCAGACTTTAAAACCCTCCTTTACATAGTACTGTTAACAAACCACCCTTTACAGTAATGTACAGATATCTACAATACGTACATACAGTACACAGGCACAAATGATAAGCAATAAAACAGTAAGTGAACATAAAAAAATAGAAAGATTGTTATGGTGCGTACTGTACAATTGTACAGTATTTTACTCACCACGATGGAGTTGGAAGTTACAATAAAGCCCTCCTCGTATGTACTGTTAACAAACTACCCTTTAATGTACAGAACACTTAATGCATGTACAGTACCCTAATCTAAAACAGGCACTAATATTAAAATGTTAGAATATTAAAGTATATAAAGAAATAAAGATTGTTACTGTACCCACCATGAAAGAAGTTGAAGAAAAACTTGAATGATGATGGCGATGAATTTGCTGCACAGTAGAAATGATGATGATGAAGCTGATGATGTCTTCTACTGTGCAGCCAATGATTGTATTTTATGTCTCTTCAGACTGAGGTGTCTTTTCCTGGGACACCTCTTCAACTTCTTCCTGGGACACTTCAATTTCTTCCGAAGGCATAGTAGCAGGAGGAACTGGCTCTTTTTGCGAGGCTGGAAGAACATTGTGATCGGAAGTTGCTGCGCTGCTTCTTTTTTTCGATCGAAAGAGCATCCTGTAGGGAGTCATGTCTTCATCGATTTTGTTGCAGAACTGCAGAGAACGAACCATATCCTCGTCCCATTCTTGTGACAATTCTTTCAGCTCCTTCGCTAGGTTGCAGAGCTTGGCAAGCCGTTCTAATGTTAAGCCTGTTTCTTCGACAACTTCTTGGGTCTCTTCCTGTGGTTCATTTTCTTCCTCACTGGCTGATTTTGTCAGGTCTTGAGGTCTCGCGTCAGTTAGCGGCTGGGAATGGCAGTCCAACAACTCAAATCAACGTCTTCCGTCGTCATGTCGCCAAACCCGTCACCTCCAATTATCGCAGCCAACTGCACAGATTTCCGTACTGCAGAGTGTTGAATCTCGGCAGGCGTAAATCCTCGTCGTCAGTAAACAATCTCGGACCACAACTTCCTCCAGCTCGCGTTAACGGTAGCAGGTTTCATTTCTTGCAGTGCCTTCTGGATGTTCTGAAGGCACGTGGCAGTTGTGTACTGCTGCCAGTACGCCTTCAAATTGAATGTTTCATCCTTATCTTCTTGGGCATCCACACACGCAACGAGGTCCGCCAAGGTATTCTTCGTGTAGAGGGCCTTGAACGCCCTGATAACCCCCTGGTCCATTTGTTGAATTAAGGACGTTGTGTTGGGTGGCAGGAACTCAACCTGAATGCCCTCATGCGAAAGATCAGTCGCGTGTCCACCAGCGTTATCCAACAGGAGAAGGATCTTAAATGGCAAGCCCTTCTCTAAGAGATATTTACTGACTTGTGGGATAAAACACTGGTGGAACCAGTTGGAGGTCAGCATCTTCGTAATCCATGCTTTTGGATTATGCATCCAATACACGGGAAGGAGATTCTTATTTTTATTTTTCAAAGCACGAGGTTTTTCGACTTATAAATAAGCCCTGGCTTTAGCAAAAATCCCGCAGCATTGCCACACATCACGAGGTAACACGATCTTTGAATGCTTTAAAGCCAGAGGCTTTGGCTTCTTCTTTGAACAGGAAAGTTCGCGATGGCATTCTCTTCCAAAACAAACCCGTCTCATCCATATTAAAGACTTGTTCGGGCTTGTATCCACCTTCAGCGATAATATTCTTGAACGTCTGATTCGCGTAAGTTTCAGCAGCGACCGTGTCAGCGGAAGCAGCCTCGCCATGCAGGGAAACGCTTTTCAGGCCGAAGTGTTTCTGAAACTTGGCGAACCATCCTTTGCTGGCGGTAAAACGTCGTGTCTGAGGCTGGGAATCAGTGGATGTCCCTGCTTGAGGTTCATCTACATCATCTTCGTCGTCTTCCTCTTCTTCTTCAGCATGGTCGCCATCATCTTGAGGTTCCTTTGCCGCGAAATTCTCATACAACCTCAAAGCCTTGGTTCGGATGGTGTTCGTATCCAAGGCTATTTTCTTCTTCCGGCAGTCGGCAATCCAGATTGACAAAGCACCTTCCATACGGACGATCGTTTTATTACGAGCCGTAACAACTCGCTTTGCTGACTTGCTAAAGGTGATGGCAGCCGTCTTCCTAATCTTCGCCTCATCCTTCTTAATGTAGCGAACGGTGGATTCGTTCACTTCAAAATGGCGGGCCATGGCCGCGAACTTCTCCCTTCCTTCAACATATCGAAAGTGTCACCTTCTCAGCAATCGTCATCATTTTCCGTTGGCGTTTAGGCTCAGTACCAGCCTTAGCAGAAGCAGAACGCTTGGGAGCCATTGTAGGGGTTAAACAAAGTTAAAAAAAAAGTTCAACTTCAAACACACACTGTCACGCACAGCACTGGTAATGTAAACAGCATCTATCTACCGAGAGAGCGGGTAACGAAGTGGCCGCGAGAAGATGCTGCGGGTCAGAGACAAGGGAAGCTGCTGCGGGTCGGAGAAACGGTCAAAACACCAATCACAGGTGAGATTACAAAACTTGGAAGCTGATTCGTCATCTATCACCAATGGAACCAATCACAGCCCATCTTACATGCTAGTTTCAAATTCAAATATACTTTACGCTATTTTATGCTTTTTTGTTGTAGTAGTATAGGTTTATTCGAGATGTGATTTTTGCAACAAACAATATTATTGGATGCAGTACAAAAGATTCATGGAAAAGATGCACATTCATTACATTTGTATTTTATAATTAGTATATATGTAGCCATCAGCAGCCTTACACCATTCAGATATGACAATGTCAGACTGCATCTGATTAGCGTTTCATGTTCAGTTTAATTTTACTAGTACTATAATGAATTATCGTATGATCACATTCTCTTTTGTTTAATTTCATTTTGTACTGAATTAGATGTCATAATGCAATGAACCAACAGTACTAGCAGATATTAATAATTATTAATGGAATTAATGAAATATTTGGGTCTTCATATATCGCGACCATTTTTGAAATTTCCGGAAAATCCGCTATATATTTTCTCTTATAATATACATACGTAATGGAAAAAATCCGCGAAGTTGTGAATCCGCGATAGTCGAACCGCGAAGTAGCGAGGGTTCACTGTACAGTTATGTTCATACAGTCGACCCTCGTTAAGCCTGACCTCATTAGCCCAGACCCCGGATAAGATGGACACTGAAGAGGGTCAGCCGATTTAAAATTCGTAATGTTCGACCACGATTTAAGATAGTTACTGTTTCTCCACTTGTTGTGTGCCGTTTTCCTTTTTATTTACCAAATGTAAATAAAAAGCTTTTCATTTATATTTTTATTTTATATATACTGCTCTGTATTTATACTGTACTGAACTGAAATGCTTTTAACTAGTAACCAATTTAACTTGTGCACGGTATGTACCGTCATTAAGAACGCTCTTGTCTGGAATGGTAGGAAGTATCGTAGCCAATCACTGAGCATTGATAGTTTTACCTATCTGCTGCCCGACTGGTAACTACAGTACGATGCTTTGTATGTTTTTTAGGAAAGAAAAGACATGACAAAGGTAAACTTTACGAAGACAAAAGCCGAGTTACTGAACAATACTTGTGCTTATGTGGCAAATGACAATGCCAGTTCCTTATATGCAACGTAATTCTAGCTGTGTTGACGTAGAGAGAGAGAGAGAGAGAGAGAGAGAGAGAGAGAGAGAGAGAGAGAGAGAGAGAGAGAGAGAGAGAGAGAGAGAGAGAGAGAGAGAGAGAGAGAAACAGTTTCTCTGAACCAACAGTTTTGCACTCAAAGTAATAAGAAGGAATTCATTCTATTCTTCATGTAACCAGTAAAATACATACACTATTAAAAACAAAGTTTTGTATTCAAAACACATGCACTTATGTCATCGTCAGCTTCTCTGAGCAAAAATTCTTTCTCAGACAGAATACTGCCAAAACCTGATTGGCTGGCTGGTTGCCTATGGAGATCTGCTAGCCAGTGACAGCCCTTTACTTCTGTTCTATTTATAGACATGTTGTGACGGCACGAAGTTTGAACCTTGCCATGATCGTGATTATTTGACTGTTGATGGCAAAAATTACTCAGTAATTTGCTGTATATAATTATTGTGTGAAGCGTCATCACTTGCGAATCCTATTCCTGGACCGTCCTCAGATTTACAACTGCAGACTGATGACAATGTCAGTAACAATACAAAGAAAACCCTCTCCAAGATCGATATGATGAAATGTATTTTATAGTCTTATCCTTAAAATTCACAAGTTGAATTATAGCCATTTTGATCATGTATATATTTGCGTTTTACGGAACGTTTTTGTTGAAAACAAAATGTGTTAGTGAACTTATGGTCTTAATTGTCACACTATTTTATTACTGATGATCTTAATAATCTCATAGGTATTTAACTGTACATTAATATAGATAATAATAAACTATAATGAATAAATAACTAAAATAAAAAACATGAAAAAAGGAAAAAAAATCTTACGCTTCATTTTGGAGGCTCCACTTCATTTTACTTAACAATTATTTGTTTATGTCTTGGCCTAGGCATCTACATATGTGGCTGAATTATATAATTTTTATCATATTTTATTCTTAATTTTTCATATTTTACAGAGCCTTAATTTGAACATTTTTACATTGATTTATTATCCATATTCTTTATAAAAATAATGAAGTACAGTATATTTATAGTACAGTATTTGTAGGTATGTACAGGCAGTCCCCGGTTATCGGCGGGGTTCCGTTCCCGATGGCATGACGACAACCGAAAATCGGCGATAATAGCACTGATCCTCGGTTAGCAGCGCCGATAACTGGTTAGTGGCGCCGATAACCGGTGATCAGCGCCGCCGATAAGAGGTGATCAGCGCCGATAACCGGTTATTAGCCCCGAAAATCTGGTTATTGTCGTCGCTAGACAAGCGCCGTAAAACCGGATCGCCAGTAACCAGGGCTGCCGATAACCGGGGACTGCCTGTATATAGATAGCGGCGGGTAACCCGGCCTATCAGCTAAGACGGACACCCTGGCCCCCCAGTTAGTCCGTCTTAACGAGGGTTGACTGTACATCAGTTTGCCAGATCTTTACATTGAATAAAATGAGAAACAGAAGGATTTTAAAGTAAAATTAATTAAAAATTAAACTGATTAAGAGTGTTACTTTTTAAATTCAACAGGTAATTATAGTCTCTCTCCTCTGCACAGCATTCACAAATTTACAGAACTGTGAGTAGATGATTTTAAAGGTTAGGTGATATATTGAAGTAAAAGGCTGGAAACTAATATTTCAAAATTAAAATGTCTTCATTTATTATAAATATATATTAAAAATAACTTTAATATCAGTCTAAAATGGAACCACATTTTATAAAGGTCATTATTATATTAGATCTCAAGTACACTGGGTATCCAGAATTTGCAGCAAGTAATATTTCCATATGTAGTGCTGTTAGATCATCAGTAAATATAAGGGTGTAGCTGTATCTTAATCTTCCATCAGCATGATTAATACTTATGTGATTCATAAAAATATAAATATAATAAAGTGGCAACATTAGTACTATAATTATCACTTGTTCATATATTTTACTTGTAACTTTTTACTCAGAAATTCATTAAGTTAATTTTACTGTTTACTGGTTACTATCTTTTTGTGATCTTTGTATGTTGTCGTATTGTCACGTTCATGCAGCTGCAGGGATAAGGGATGGCTCTAATTATGACTTAGGTAATGACAACTGACTAAGGGGGCTACACTCCAGTGATCAGAAAGGGTTTTATTAGTCAGTATACTCAAAATACCATCAAAGTATGGGTTTAAGGTAAACTTAAATTGTCCACTTAAAACTAATTCATTAAAGTATCAGAAGAGGAAATATTTACAGGAGCTATCAACAGAGCTCCATGGCACTATCCAAACTACTGTACTAAGATCACAGTCACTAAGCAAGAGTGCCACACAATTGCAAGCTGTATAGCTAAGCCTTCTTAGGCTAAAACACTTCACAAATATGGGATAGAATCCTCAGTAAAAGATGGCTCCCTCGATGTGAGACCACCTTGACATGGTGAGAGGGCTCTTGAACCCCAGGAATTTGTTTCCCAGTTTGTGTCCAAGAGTCTCATATATGATGATTTATTTGTTTGGATTAATTTTTGTGGAATTTTCCACTTTTGCTAAAATTTATTGGACCTGTTGAATAGGAAAAGATATCATAGCTGGGATTGGGTTTGTATCTGAAGCTAAATAGTGGGAACTGTGGTAGGACCATCAACTGCCCGATAATGTTCAGACCTAAGAGTTATCAGATTGATTGCTCAAAGGCGGAACTATTCTTTAGGGCTGGACCACGGATTCCAGGGGGGTCTGGTCTTAAGGATAGGACTCTCGGCATTCTATCCAGTTTGCCCATGATATGATTAGGATGGGAACGATTGTATTCTTGAAATATTCTCAGTCCTAGGATGTGGGTTTGGCTTACACTTGGGCCACTCTAATTATGTTGTGCCATCCCCTGTGGGGTAGGGTAGGGGGCAGACATTTGGGAGTCAGTTCTCACTTGTACCATTGGTGGAAGAATAAACTCCATGAAAGGCTGATGATATCTTTTTAAGGTTTTCAGGTTTGTTTATTATTATTTAAAAAAAATTTTTCTTATACTTAAATCTTTATGAATAGTAGTTGTAAGGATTTGAGTACCCTGAGCCCTTTGATGACACTGACTCAGCACAGTTAATGACCTCTGAAACCACCTCTGACATCCTTTGCCCAGAAAAATAAAAAAAAATTGTGATGTAATTACCCTGGAACCATGTGCTCCAGTACAGAGCAAACCAAAAAAAAAAGTAAATATTGCCTTGACCCAACCTTGACTCACTTCGACTCCCTCTTTGGGAGTGGCAGTTGGTCAAGGCTTCAAACCTTAGAAACTGACCAAAAAATATCAGCATTCAAGTTGGAAAATTATTTATTGAGCAGACATTCTGCGACTGAAATGTCGTTTAGACAAATAAAAGAAAAGACATGGCTTATAGAAGCCACAACGAAAAAGTCAGTCTGAAAATTATTTATCAATAAAAAATATAGATAACATAAATATGAAAATAAAAAAAAAACATGATACTTTGAACAGTGTTCAGGGTACCACTGTACTTCCTGAGAATAACAACGAGCCAGTTGAAAAGAAAATACTACTAGACTAACTTAAAAAGAGATACCCAAAAATACAGGATTGTGAACTGTATGATCTGCCAAGTAAACAGATGAATAAACAAATGTTAAAAATCATAAAAATGAAATTGAAAAGTCAAGATCTACCTCAGACAATAAAAATTTTAGGCCAAATCAGAGAAGTAAGACCATACATCCCAATAAGACCATACGTCCCAAAGCTGCTACAGTGTAAAAATTGCAGTAAATATGGAAATGCGAAAAAATGTTGTCGAAATGAACCTGTGTGCGCATATTGTGGATCTGAAGAACATGCCACACAATGAAAGTGCAGCAAACCAAAGTGTATAAACTGTGGGCAAACCCATCATGCAAGATCCAAAGAATGTATGTACTATATATACAATACAGAGTTAAAAATATTACAGGAAAGAACTGGAGTATCTGTAAAATAAGCTAAATTAGAATTGAAAGTGAGAGGAATTCAAGATCCATCTAAGAAACGTACACATTCTTCAATAACAAGAACCAATAATGAAGCAAAAATCATACAAATAGAAATAATGGAGCACAGAAAAGTAAATCTCAAGAAGAATTAATGCTTTAGAAATAAAAACTAAAATGGTAAAGAATAAAGAAACAGGTACAAACGGGATGGATAATATTTCATCCAATTCATTTGAAATGTTAATGCAAATAGGAACACGGGAGAATGCTACTATAGAAGTAACAGAAGAGGGTCGTGATGGAGTGGAAATTAAGTTTAAAAATGTCCTTTGGAGAGAACATTACCCAAAACAAAAAAACCAACTATAATTAGAGCAACATTGGTTAAACCAAAGACAGAGGATATGAAGAAAGAACAAAAACAAACTAAGAATATACCTTTATCTCCTAAAATAATAGTAAAACCTATGGATACAGATATGCAAAACACTCAAGTTAAAAATTACAATGATTATGTCAAGAGAGAAGAGATTACTCCATCACCAATAATTAGTACAAGAGCAAATGAATCAAGGAATGTACATGAAAACACATGTGGATGTAATGATTGTTTTGTAGAATTGTGCAATAATAAAAACATAAAAGATGGTTTAACAAACATTGTAAGAAATTTTATGAAATATAGAAAAAAGGAAAGCACAGATTTGAGTATCCATGAAAAAGGTTGCATGTGCATTGAGCACTTAGTATATTATAAAGAAAAAACAAATGAATGTTGTGAGTAAATTATTTGAAAAAATCCAAGTTGATAATATAAAAAAAGAGAGTAAAACTCGACCGCTATGATAAAAAATTTTCAATAACTATATAATACAATGGAATGTAAATGGTCTGCAGACCAGATTACACCTAGGAGAAATACAGATTACTAAAAGAGTACGAATCAATGATATTATCTTTACAACATGTCAACAAAACAATATCAACAGTAGGTAAATATACCTTAGCATCTACATCTAGAGAGGAAATAACACAGTATGTCATGACAAAGCACCTGTAAACTTTACTGATCTGCAAATATCGAGTATTAGAATACGAATAAAAAACGATAATTATGTAATTTATAATTCATACAACCAACCTGATAAAAATTATGACTTTGAAAAACTTAAAGAATTACTTAATAATGCCAAGGAACCAATATTAATAGTAGGTGACTTTAATGCTCACAACCTGATGTGGGACTGTAATTGTACAGACTCAAATAGAGCAGGAAGTAAAATAGAAGAATTCATAGATTCATATGACATGTGCTGTATAAATGATAATGAAAGCAGCACATATTTTTCTAAAACACTTGGAACATTTTCCTCAATCGATTTAATTCTGTGTACAACAAACATAGTTGACAGATTAGATTGGAATACAGTTGATGACTTGCGTACAAGTGATCATTTCCCAATATTAATTCCATTATTACAAAATAATCCCACCAACCATGTCCCTCAATATAACACTTTTAAAGGAGAGTGGGGACAATATGAATTCCACACTAGGAATATCCCACCATTTGAATATTTAAAAGACCATAATGAAGCTAATAAATCTCTTGTTGATTTCATTAAAAATACTGCTGATAAAGCAATACCAAAATCCAAATCTCAACCATCAAAACACAAAGTCCCATGGTGGTCTGAAAACTAACAGAATTAATAAAAATAAAACACCAAATTGGAAGATAATTAGGTAATTAGAATAGAAAGTTCAGTAAAATAAAAAAAACATTCCTGATATTAGAAGGAAGTTTACAAAAAATTACTATATTATTATTAGAAATTGATACATTAAAACCTCTATATAATAAAATATCTGCAAAATTTAAAAGAGAAGTAATTCAAGGAAGAATCATTTCATGGAGGAAATATGTATCAGATCTCTCTAATAATACTCCCATTAAAAAAATATGGGAAAAATTCAGGAAAATAAATGGTACCCATGTTAAACCACCCAGACATGCTATAATAAAAGTTGGATGAGCATTTCTGCACAAAGAAAAATAGCATGGAATTAATAACAATAAATATTGAAACAATAGAAGGTATATATTATAATAGAAAATTTAATATGGAAGAGTTAGAATTTGCTTTGTTGAACAGCAATAAATCTGCCCCTGGAGGTGGCAGTATTTGTTTTGAAATGATCTGCCATTTAGCACCTTTGGCAAAGAGGTACTTATTAGAGTTTTATAACCATTTCTGGCTTCGAAATTTATTTCCTAATGAGTGGCGTAAAGCTATAATTATTCCTATCCCCAAACCTGGAAAGGATCCCAGTAATGAAAACAATTACAGACCAATTTCTTTAACAAGTTGTTTATGCAAATTACTAGAATAAACGGTAAATGCTCGACTAACATGGCACATTCAAGAAAATAAAATTTTGACTCCCACTCAGTTTGGGTCACAATGTAACAGATCTACAGTACACTGGATTCTCTGCCTAACTTGGAAGACCACATACGAAGAGGATTTGAATGAAAACAAATTACTGTAGCTGTCTTCTTCGACATTGAAAAGGCATATGATACTACATGGAGATATGCAATATTAAAAACGTTACATAAAAACAACATCTGTGGACATTCACTTAGGTTTATCCAAAACTTTGTGACAAATTGCACTTTTCAAGTGAGAATTGATGATGTATTGTCAAGTACATTTCCACTTGAAAATGGTGTTCCACAAGGAAGGAAGCATCCTTAGTGGCACACTGTTTACTTTAGCAAAAAATTATATCAGCAATAATCTACCTATCAGAATTAAAAGTAACTTGTATATGGATGATTTTGCCATATATTGTTCAGCATCTTGCGTAAAGCGTGCAGAGCAAACCATTAATAAAGCTATAATAAAAATAGGTGAACAGACCTCATCTGTAGGCTTCACATATTCTCTACAAAAGACTTAAGCAGTAATGTTTTATAAAAATAAAAAGGCGAAGAAATACATTTAAAAATCAGAAGTCATTCCGTACCAATTGGCCAAACAGCAAAATTTTAGGGATTAGTATTTGATACTCACTTGAACTGGAAAGCCCACATAACATAAATGAAATCAAAATGTACAAGAGCATTAAACCTAATTAAAAAACTATTGAACACTACTCTGGGAGCCAATAGACATACCCTTACTGCACTGTATAAAGCAACAGTGCTGTCTGACATTGATTATGGATGCAAAATATATGGCTCAGCATCAGACACAGCACTGAAAACGTTAGACTCAGTTCATAATGAAGGCCTTAGAATATGTTCAGGAGCTATTCGATCATCACCAACATCTTCCTTACAAGTTGAATGTAGTGAACTATCTCTCTCTCTCTCCATAGAGAGCTAGTAACAATGAGGAGTGCTCTGAAAATTCAGACAAATGATTCTCCAACCAAAAAATCATTTGGATTAAGAGATGTGTTTATAAACAGTCATCCACCTCCTTTCCCAATTAGAGCTAGAAGATTGTTTGAGTCACTGAATATAAATATACAGTTACTTTAATATTAAAATTACCTCCTCCTTGGGCAATGAATAAAATGAGAATTGGTACACACTTAAAATATTTATCAAAAAGTTATTCATATACCTCAAAACACTATAGACAACATACAGTAGAACATATAATCCGAAAAGGTGCACATTACGCAAAATACACTGACGGATCTGAGTCACAATACGGAGTGGGATGTGCTGCAGTATCCCCAGACAAAATGTATCAGTTCTCTCTACAAGATGATGCCTCAGTATTTACAGCTGAGTTATGTGCAATATCATCCGCCATAAAAATAGTTAGAGAAGCCTCGTGTAATAATTTTGTGATTTATAGTGACTCCAGAAGCGCTATAGAAGCTTTTCAAAGCTATAATAAAAACAATAATACTGTACAAGAAATTAAGTTTTCACTCCATAAATTGCATAATAATGGAAAAAATATTGAAATATGTTGGATCCCTTCCCATGTAGGGATTAACGGAAATGAAGAGGCTGATAAAGCAGCTAAAGAAGCAGTCCACATGACAAGAGCAAATGTAGACATTCATATTAGTGACTGTATAAGATATAAAAAAACAATCATTTTAAGTAAATGACAAAACATATGGAATGAAGAATCTGAATATAATAAATTAAAACAGATAAAATCCAGTGTTGTAAAATGGAGTTCGTCATATCAGAGAGAGAGACACACACAAGTAATTCTGACACATCTTCGAATAGGCCATACTCGTTTGACACAAGGACACTTAATGAACAGTCCATGTGGACCTCCTCCCAAATGCCCAGATTGCAAAGTGTTTATAACTGTAAAACATGTATTGTGTGAATATCCAAAATATAACCTGGAGCAATTATGAAAATTTGGAAATAGACTAATGAAGGAAATTTTGTCAGAATCTATTACGTTTTCAGTAATACCAGTTTTAATGTTCATGAGGAGCTGTGATTTAATTGATAAAATATAAAAAGCAAATAATAGAAATACGAATTTTAAAACAACTAAATTTTAAAATTTTAATAAATTTATTTTAAATTTTAATATACCTTTTTAGTGAGAATATATAGAAGCGTGAGTATGTATGTATTTATTGTGTGAGTGTGTTCCAGTATGTGAGTATATGCCTTTGTGCAGTTTTTAATTTCACTTTCATTCATTCATCACTATATTGAATGACCTATTTGGTCCCAGTGCTAGGCTTCTAGCCTAGACCTGTCATTTCATCCAAATCCTTCAGGCCAGCCTTATGAGAGCTGATAGTCAGCTCAGTGGTCTAGTTAAACTGTATTAATAATAATAAAAGTACAAAATGGGGCACAGTAAGCAAGACAAAGTTCACACTGGGGATTCCGGATATCTTGACCAGATATGGCACCTGTAGTTTGCAGGAAGGTGGAACCGTTGACCTACAGGTAATTTCACACAACAGGTATTCGCAACACGGATCTGCAAAGCAGGGGATGTTGTAATATACGACGGAATTTCGAGTGACAGTTAAGTTGGAATACGTAAGCAAATAATAACACTGATCTTTGACACTAGTAATGATAATCCATTGCATGTTAACATTTATAGTCAAGGCAAACATGAGACTAACACTGGTATTGCAGTATTGATAAATCAAACACCACAGTCAAAATCACAAGAATCTCTGAGGGATAATTCAAAGGGGTATGGGTATGGAAATGGGAGAACAGGTGGAAAATTCAGGAAAAAGGTAAAATGGTGAGGCTGGACAAACAACTTCCAATCACATTACCTTAGTCCATGGACAAGACTTGAGTAGAACAGAGCCAGTTTCCTGTAGCTGGAGCATCAGTGGAAACTTTGGCGTGCATAGTCCCCATCATAGAGAAATCAGAGGAAGCGGAAGGCTGCTGCTGGGCCACGGAGTCATCAGCACTCAAAGGGCAAGGTGGTTAGTTAGGACCACCTTCAGAGTGACGGCATCAGAAAGACATCTAGCAGGAACTCTATTGGAGTCCCTATCCAAACAGGCTTCTCGACTGGAAGACATTGTAAGATACATTAGCAAAGGACGTCCCTTCAGAGCTCGTATTTATACTGCAAACGGTGCTGACTGTGGTTGTGTTTTGACAGTACCCCCTTAATGGGGTCATCTATTGTCCTCTTCTTGGGCAAGCGGATAATCCTGGAGAGGTCGAGAGCTGGCCGATAAAAGGTTCAAGGGGGAGAGGGGACAATAATGAGATAATTAGGTTTGAGAGATGAGGCTGAGTGGGAAGAGACGCCGGTGTGGGTCAAGTCAAGGAGGTGACCCGCAATGGCATGGCAGGTAGCTGATCAGAGGGGGAATTTCCTCAGATGGCTCTTGTGGAAAATTGGCTGGGGGATGTTTAACAATATTAGAACTGTGTGAAGTCTCAAAGGGTTCTCTTTAATGTGCAAAGGGCTACTTACTTTCCCCTCGAGTGAGGATTACAGTAATACTTCGATCTTACATGATTCGAGTTGCGCAAATTCACACACACACAAACTTTTCACTGGAACCTAACTAATGGGCATACGCGATTTTTTCACAGACACACGAAATTCTCGAGAAACCCTGCAGAAGTGGGTATGTTAAATTTTGAAGTAATTTACAAGTTTTCATGCTTTTATGTGTAAAATCTGTATGAAAAATGCATTTCATGCTTTTATGTGTAAAATCTGTATGAAAAATGCATTTCATGTTTTAATGTGCAAAATCTGTATGAAAAATGCATTTCATGCTTTTATGTGTAAAATCTCTATGAAAAAATGTATTTCATGCTTTCATGTGTAAAATCTGTATCGAAAATGTATTATTTTTATTTTTGTACATGCATAAATATGATGCAAAGGTAATTTCAGCACATTCAGTTAGTGTACTTTTACAAGATGTGATACCCATTTGCAAAGTTACTATACTTTTCAAAGATGATACCCCTGCAGAAAATGCATGTTTAATGTTTGAAGTACATTTATAAGTTTTCATGCTTTTAACTGTAAAATCGATATGGAAAATTTATATTTATATTTTTGTACATAAATATCATACAAGTATTATGTCCATTTGCAAAGTCTTTGTCACAAGGACTCTACATGACCTTGAGGTGAGGTTGTTCAGTCGCGCTCATTTGATAAAATGAATTCGTTAATGTAATATCAGAGATGTAACTAAGAGTTGTGTAAGTGTCATTCTTTGAAAATTACTTTGTTAACCTCGGAGGAAAATGCTGGTGCAATCTGTATGTGCATGAAATTACAGGACATTCAGTTGGTGTACTTTTTACAAGATGTGATACCCTTTAGTTACTGCATTTTTCAAAGATGGTACCCTGTAGAAAGTGTGTTTAATTTTTAAGTTTTCACCATGTTTTTAGGTGTAAAATCAGAATGGAAAATTTGTATTTATATATTTGCACATAAATACGTTACAAAAGCAGTACAGTTACTTTATTACAGTATCTCTCTCTCTCTCTCTCTCTCTCTCTCTCTCTCTCTCTCTCTCTCTCTCTCTCTCTCTCTCTCTCTCTCTCTCTCTCTCTCTCTCTCGTAGTTAGCTCAAACATACTTTTACAACTTATTATTTCTCTGTACGTCATTACCTGTACAGTATATAATTTTAAATTGATTGAATTTTACCTGTACTGTACTACCATCTACGAACATTATGTACATGTTTTCGATATTTTATGGAATTGTACTTTTGTTATGATTGTGACACATGACGTTTTGCCTAGTGACGCAAAGAAAACGGCTTTTACTCTAAGTGACAAAGAAAACGGCATCCCATGAATTAGGGGTAACATTAGTATACGTACGCACCTACTGTAAATGCGCTATTATGAAACTGTGCAGTACTCAATTTTTATGTCACCCATTTACTGTATTCCTTTTTTAAGGGTAATAAGCTAAATTTTAAATAAAATTACACTAACTTTAGTTCATTTAAAAGTTAGCTTAATACTTTGGGAGCATGATTAGGGTCATGTTTAGTACTTAAACTCTGGAAATAAACATTTATTAGCATTTTTAAAGACCATGCCAAACTTACGCGAAAATTCACCTTGCATGAGGGGCTCCGGAACCTAACCTCGCGTAAGTTCGAGGTATGACTGTATTAGGTCGGGCCAGGGGTTGTTAATGTCTGTGGGTATGATCACAAATTTACCTCCTCATTTGACACCTGGGTTGTCATTATTGGAAAGGGTAAGGCATGGGAAAACGTCAAATGGACTACACAAAAATGTCTCGTATTTCTTTTACTTTACGTTATGTTATATTGAACTACCAGGATGGGAAAAGGAAAAAGTCAGCGATCAAAAGGACGTTTGTATCAATATCAAAACTAGAATGTATATTACGCAGTGTTACAATGCATCAGAAGAGGTCATCATGTGGTGGTTATATATAGGATACCTAAATCAAAACATCTAATGAAAGTTTCAGCAAATGCCGCACAAAGTTAGGTATTGTTCATAAGGCCTCATATATTTATAACAGTGATAAAATCAGTGCAGCCTGTTTTAGGTCATTTGTATTCCTTTACTGGAATACTGTTCTCCGGTGTGGATGTCTGCTTCTGCCAGAGATTTATTTCTTTTAGTTAGAGTGGTTTGTGGTGGTAGATTTCTGTTTCCTAATAGTAGCGGTTATGACTTGGACCATCGACGGATGGTTTTTTGTTTATCACTTTTTCATAAGTTGTATTTCAACAGAGATCTTTCACATTCACAATTGATCCCTGATAAGATCCAACGGTACAAGATAAGATCCAACAGTACATGAACAGGAATAAAGGATACCAACAGAACAAACTCTTCAGAACCAACCAGAAAAGACTTTACAGCCACGTAAGAGGGGAAGACAACCACCAGGAAAACATATGGAGCAATCCAGTGTCACACAACAAACATGCAACATGGCTCCAGGAAGTCAAGGCAGAAGAAATGAGGAAAGTAAAACAAAGATATACCGAAATCACTACAGACACAGACACCAACTAAAGAAAATGCCCAACTGGGAAGCCCCAGGTCCCGATGAAGTCTAGTATCCATGAAAACTTCAAGGCTCTACACCCACAAATAGCAGAACAACTCCAGCATTGTATCACAAACCATCATGCACCCAAATGGATGACCACAGGGAGAACATCCTCAGTACAGAAAGACAAAAACAAGGGAAATATAGGAAGTAACTAGTGGCCTATCACCTGCCTACCAATAATGCGGAAGTTATTAAAAGGTATCATTAGTGAAAGGTTATGCAACTAATTACCTAGAGGATACAAACACCATCCCCCACCAACAGAAAGGCTGCAGAAGACAAAATGGTAATGAAGAATAGTAAGGGAAGGAGAACCAGCCTAAGCATGACATGGATTGACTACAAGAAAGCTTCGACATGATACTGCACACGTGGCTAATAGAATGACTGAAAATATATAGGGCATAGGAAAACACCATCAGCTTCCTAAAAATACAATGTGCAACTGGAATGCAGTACTTACAAGCTCTGGGGTAAGACTAGCAGAGGTTAACATCAGGAGAGGGATCTTTCAAGGCGACTCACTGTCCTCACTGCTCTTCATAGTAGCCATGATTTCTACTGCAGAAGATGGATGCTGGGTACCAGCTCGAGAAAGGGTGCAACAATTAACCATCTGATGTTCATGGACGACATCAAGCTGTATGGTAAGAGCTTCAAGGAAATAGATACCCTATTCCAGACTGTAAGAATTGTATCTGGGGACATGAGGATGGAGTTTGGAATAGAAAAATGCGCCTTGGTCAACGTACAGAAAGGCAAAGTGACAAGGACTGCAGGGATAAAGTTACTAGATGGGAACAGCATCAAACACATGTATAAGACAGGATACAAATACCTGAGAATAATAGAAGGAGAAGATATAAAACACCAAGAGATAGACATGATTAGGAAAGAATATATACAGAGACTTAAGGCGATACTCAAATCAAAACTCAACGCCGGAAACATGACGAAAGCCATAAATACGTGGGCAGTACCAGTAATCAGATACAGCGCAGGAGTAGTGGAGTGGACGAAGGCTGAACTCCTCAACATAGACCAAAAAACTAGGAAACGCATGGCAATACACAAAGCACTACACCCAAGAGCAAATACAGACAGACTATACATAACACAAAAAGGAGCGGGGAGAGGTCAAATAAACATAGAGGACTGCATCAGCATCGAGAGCAGAGCACTGGGGCAATATCTGAAAACCAGTGAAGACGATTGGCTAAGAAGTGCATGGGAAGAAGGACTGATAAAAGTAGACGAAGACCCAGAAATATACAGAGAAAGGAGAACGAAAAACAGAAAAGAGGAATGGTATGGCAAATCAATGCACAGACAGTACATGAGGCAGACTAAAGAACTGGCCAGTGATGAAACATGGCAATGGCTACAGAGGGGAGAACTCAAGAAGGAAACAGAAGGAATGCTAACAGCAGCACAAGATCAGGCCCTCACAGCAAGATATGTCCAATGAACAATAGATGGAAATAACATCTGTTAACAAGCTTCAAGGACATTTTCCAGTTGGCAATGGGAATACTCTCATGTAAAAGACTGGTTGTTCATATACGAAACAAACCCTTTGTCTTAACTTTAGGGTAAACTTCTGGCGCCAGCTGGAATTCAGTAAAATCAATACAATTGTATATGCAAGGGACTAGTGGCATCTGTCCATAGTCACAAGTCATTTGGGACCACCCACACCCAAGCAGTACTCCGTGACTTCATGAGGTACTCTTACCGCCTTTGAGAGAGGATGTGTTGTTCTTTCTATCCTCTATAAAGCTGGTTTGGTTTGCTCGGTTTTGCTTTCTTTCTGTGTTTCAGTGTGTGGTTTTCTGCTGTTTGTGGATGTGTGCTTGGATATAATGGATCCTCTTAACCCTCCTGTGAGTGTATCTCCTGGATCTCGGAAAAAGGAAATGTCCGGTGTTGATGGCTTTCCTTGTTCTCATTTCCTAACTTCATTGAATATGGATCCTCATCCAATGTGTAGTAGATGCAGAGAGAATGTATATAATGCAACTAATCCTTGTTCTGTATGTCGTGATTGGTCAGTGGAACAATGGAAGAGGTTTTATGGGAAGGGTCAGCATAAGATTGGAAGTGACTCCATCTTGGATTGATGGGGAGTCATCTTCAGTTTCCTTTGTTCATTCTTGTTGTGATCCTGTCCTTTTCTTAGAGAGGCCTGTTCCAGTTGTTTCACCTCCTGTAATAGAAGTCTCCCGTGCCCCTTCCTGTTCGTTCATAGATTCATCGGGGGATGCATTTGGAAGGGTTTTTGGCAATTATATGCTTTCCCTTTGGGGGGTGGGGGGGTTATCTCCTTCTTTGTCTCATTTTCTAGCTCCAGATGCTCAGAGGATGGTGAGCATTTGGTCCTCGCTGGGCCTAACAGGGGTACCAACCTTGGATGCCCTGTTGTCTCTCATCTCAGACTGGGTTGTTGCAGACTTTTTTTTCAGCACAGGCCGGGTCAAGAAAGAAGTGTCCAAGAATACAATCTTGTTTTTGCTATGAGATATGATCATGAATGCTTATTCACCTGCATCAGGAGCTTCAGACAATGTCATGCAGGCAAGAGCGCATGCCATTAGTGGTCTAAGCTCCTCATTGGCATTGAAGAAGAATCTGTCTGTTCATAGAATTCTGAAAGCTGGTGTGTGGCGTTGCCAAACCACTTTTACTTCCTTGTACTTGAAGGACATTGCCCATAGGTCCTAGGATACTTTTCCTTGGGTCGGTGGTGGCTGCTCAACAGGTGTAGCTCAGCCAGTGCCCTGGCAGGTCAGTTTGTATCTAGTCTAAGATGATGGTATGAAAGTGAAATGAATGAGATGGTCTTTTTTTTTTTTTTTTTTCTTCTTTACCTGCCGGCAGTAAGGAGAGGGTTCTGTCAAGAGCTGGAACTGACGTGATACAGGTGAGTGCAGTGGCCATACTGTTAGAGTAATTGTTAATGTAAGTTTCCTTTCATTAGCAATATATTCCTCTCTTTAGCAAGGAGAGAGAGGAATGATAACAAACCTACATTAGTGGCTACGTTGGTTTGTTATAAGAACACATAGCCTCTTGTCTTCTGCATATGCAGTAAACTGTGACATTGCATTGAAACCTGGAAGTCTGATCCCAGGATATACATATACAAACTCAGAAATAAAGGTCATGTTTCTTAGAAATATCTTATTCAAAAGAATGACTGGGTGTGGCAAACCTCCAGTCAGTTAATTTACTTACCTCCCACCAAGAATAAGTCTATCCACATGTTAAGACTGAGGGTTTGTTTTGTATATGAACAAATGACAAATTTATTAAATTAATTTGTATTTTTCCTAACTAACAAACCTTAGGTCTTAACATTTAAGGCCCACCTCTAACCTCCCATCTGACAGCTTACCCTGGGTTGGAAGAATAACTGATGGAGTGAAGGAATACTGCATGGGTGTGGGTGGTCCCACAGGACTCGTGACTAAGGATAGATGCCACTAGTCCCTTGTGTATACAATTTTATTGATTTTACCAGATTCCAGCTGGCACTAGAAGTTTATCCTAATGTTAAGACCTCCAGTTTGATAGTTATGAAAAATACAAATTAATTTAATAAATTTGTCATTTTATATATACATTGTTTAGAAAAATGCAGATTGTCTTAAGATTTTTTTTATATTTTCCAGCTTGGTTGGAATATTGACCAGTAACAACCATATTGTTTTTAACCCTTAAACGCCGAGCCTCTATTTACAAAAGTGTCTGCTGTATGCCGGCGGCGTTCGGGAGTTAGCTCTGAAGCGGATAAAAAGTGTTTTTCAAAAAATCACAGCACGCTTAGTTTTTAAGATTAAGAGTTCATTTTAGGCTCCTTGTTTTTGTCATTGCCTGAAGTTTAGTATGCAACCATCAGAAATGAAAAAAATATCATCATCATATATAAATATTGAAATATATGACAGCGCAAAAAAAAAATTTCATATATAATTGTATACAAATCGCGCTGTGAGCAAAACGGTTAAAGCTAATGAGTTATTTTTTTTCTTTGTATTGTACACTAAATTGCGATGATTTTGGTATATAACAAATTGTAAAATGATCAAAGCAACACAGAGAAAATATTATCACAAAATGATGCATGAATTCGTAATGAGCAGATGTAAATAAAAGTTTTTTTAAAAATTCACCATAAATCGAAATATTGTGCTAGAGACTTCCCGTTTGTTGCAAAATGAAGGTAATTGATTGAATATTACTAGACTGTAAGTGTTTTAGCTTACAATTGCATTTTTTTACCATTTCAGTCGAGTAAAGTTGACCGAAGGTCGAATTTTTTCTATTTATCGTGATTTATATGAAAATATTTCAAAACTGATAAAAACTACAACCATGAGTTATTTTTTGTTGTATTCTACATGAAACTGCACACATTTACATATATAAAACTTTATGTAACGACTAATATAAAACGGTGCAAACATTACGACAAAGTGACGAAAGAATTTCTGAGATGTTCGGCGAAGTTACACATGAAATAAGGAAAAGTTTTTTCAAAAATTCACCATAAATCAAAATATTGTGCTAGAGACTTCCAATTTGTTGCAAAATGAAGGTAAATGATTGAATATTACTAGAATGTAAGAGTTTAGCTAACAATTACGTTTTTCGACCATTTCGGTCGAGTCAAAGTTGACCAAAGGTTGGAATTTTGGCACTTATCATGATTTATATGAAAATATTTCCAAACTGATAAAAGCTAAAACCATGCGTTATGTTTTGTTGTATTCTACATGAAATTGCACACATTTTCATATATAAAACTTATATAACAACTAATATAAAATGGTGCAAACATTATGACAAAGTGACAAAAGAATTTCTGAGATGTTTGGCAGAGTTACATATTGTGGACGTAAGGAAAAAAGTTTTTTTTTTTAAAATTCACCATAAATCGAAATATTGTTCTAGAGACTTCCAATTTGTTGCAAAATGAAGGTAAATGATTGAATATTACTAGAATGTAAGAGTTTTAGCTTACAATTACATTTTTTCGACCATTTCGGTTGAGTCAAAGTTGACCGAAGGTTGAAATTTTGGCACTTATCGTGATTTATATGAAAATATTTCCAAACTGATAAAAGCTACAACCTTGAGTTATTTTTTGTTGTATTCTACATGAAATTGCGCACATTTTCATATAGAAAACTTTATGTAACGGGTAATATAAAACGGTGCAAACATTACGACAACGTGTCAAAAGAATTTCTGAGATGTTCGGCCGAGTTACCGCATGCGGACGTAAAGAAAAAGGTTTTTTCAAAAATTAACCATAAATCGAAATATTGTGCTAGAGACTTCCAATTTGTTGCAAAATGAAGGTAAATGATTGAATATTACTATAATGTAAGAGTTTTAGCTTACAATTGCATTTTTCGACAATTTCGGTTGAGTCAAAGTTGACCAAAGGTTGAAATTTTGGCAGTTATCGTGATTTATATGAAAATATTTCCAAACTGATAAAAGCTACAACCATGAGTTGTTTTTTGTTGTATTTTACATGAAATTGCGCACATTTTCATATAGAAAACTTTATGTAACGGGTAATATAAAACGGTGCAAAAACTACGGCAAAATGACGAAAGAATTTCTGAAATTTTCGGCCCAGTTACCGTGGGGACGTAAGAAAACAGTTTTTTCAAAAATTCACCATAAATCGAAATATTGTGCTAGAGACTTCCAGTTTGTTGCAAAATGAAGGTAAATGATTGAATATTAATAGAATGTAAGAGTTTTAGCTTACAATTGAGTTTTTTGACCATTTCGGTTGAGTCATATTTGACCGAAGGTTGAAATTTTTTGTAGTCGACGTACGGTACGTCCACTCGTCAAGAAGAGCCTAAAATTCAGTTTTATTTGCTATTTAGCTTAAGGCTCGTGCTCAAACTAGTTTTGCTTCTCTGTGTCTGAGCTGCCACTTTGTATTTTCTCTTCAATATTGACTTCTCATGCTTTACTTTTAAAAATCTGTGAATCATTTGTGGTTTTCAGGGTTGAACTTTCATGAGAAAAGCATTTATGTGTTGAAATTTAGAATATTTTCTTTACAGGCGGTGTGTGTTGATTCATGTACCAACTGATGCACAAAAGTTTGACACACTCTGCATGATGGCAAGGAAACTATATGCATTTGTTGCTGATGAAGCAAAAGGAGAAAATACTGACAAACTTAGCATGCAGCAAGTAACACTTGGGGGTTATACTTTCCTGCAGTACACAAAGGAATTATTGGTTGACTACCTTGTAACCATGAAGTATCAAATAATCAAGATGAGGAAAAAAAATGGAGACACCTGGAAGCTATCTGATAGTAAGTACCAAATCCTATATAGTAATTTTTCTTTTGCTTTTATTTCCTGGTATAAAATAAAAACAAGTTTAGTGTGTGTATCATATGTTTGTGACATTTATTGAGTACCTTGTACTATATTGCAAAGATAATTGATTACCTTCAGTATTGTGAACCTTTTGGCTTTTTTGTCAAGTAGCATTCTTAACCCTTAAGGGATGGGCTAAATATATACAGGCAGTCCCTGGTTTACGACGGGGGTTCCGTTTTTCCGCCGCGTCGTAAACCGAAAAATTGTCGAAAATCGTCAAAAATCCTAAGAAAACCTTACTTTTAATGCTTTGGGTGTATTGAAAATGATGTAAACTGCATTTTTATTGAGTTTTTCATAAAAAAACCAATTTTTATTATTCTGCTGTTTTGGAGCCATATTTCTTCCGTCGGATCGGTGTACAACGCGCGTCGTAACCCCGAACATGCGTCGTAAACTGGGAAATAATTTCTGATGATTATACTTGAAAAACATTGTAACCTAGGAACGTTGTAAGCGGACCTGTCGTAAACCGGGGACTGCCTGTATCAGCACACCCCCAGACTGGCAAACTTTAAGGTTGGCCAATTTAAGAAAAAAAAAATACATCAATGGAAAGAGGAAGATATGCAAATGCTTATGTTGTAAGAAAAAATTCAAAAAAAAATTTTCCCCACCTTCCACGGGAAGTTGAAAGTGGCTATTTACAACCTTGTGTGGGGCCTCTTTTACAAGACACTTGTACAAATATGCTAATTTTACCAAGCTATGCATGTTTTTTCTAATAATTTAATTTTGTAGAATTATAATTACAGCTCATACAGTATCATAACATAAGAACTAAAATCAGTAACGAATTCTGAGTGTATTTGTTGTAAAATATTTGCATGAGATTTATTGAGATGGGGAGATGCAGTAACTTTTGTGAGGTATACATATTTTTTCTAATATTTTTTTACACTTTTCTTTGCAAAATTACAATTATAGCTGACATACTATCATAAAAAAATAAGAACTAAAACCAACAGCAATCCCTGGGTATATTTATGAGCAAAGAAATAAAAAGATGTCCAGGGGTTGCAGAGACACGGTACATTCTCTTCCGAAATCTTTAGACAAATGGATCAAGTCTCTCCCATGCTGAGCTGATAGTTGCAGTAAGTCATTTATGGACCTTTGAAGTGCTATGAACATCTTTCCTGCTAAGTTTGTTCAAACAGTGTGGCGCAAAATATGATTACTTGTATGAAGAGTCCGTCCATCACCCAAAACCTGTTACTGTATAGATACTCATAAGAGGATTCCCATCCATTAAGGGTTAAACATGACTACCTGAACTGTAGGACTTCATTGACAAGCCAGTTTCACGATCCAGCAACCCAAGTGTGATTGCTAACATGTCATGCAGTTCAGTACTTGTGATCATGATAAGTAAAATTTAATGGTTGTGTTTTAGAAATTTCTTTACTCTAGTTGGGATTTTTCTTGAAGTTAATTTTTAATATGTTGGAAAGGTATTAGTTTGTGTAGTTTAACTTTCTGTGTGCCTTTATGTTGCATGTACAAAATGTTCTTAGATACATTGTTACTTCAACTTAAAGGACAGTTTGGGGGTCTGGCCTCCTGATGATAACAAAATCCAGTAAGTAATGAAGACTCAGGACTTGGTAGTATAGGGTATACTACCTATTCCCTATAGGACACCCTTTAACTACTGCAGCAATTGTGCAAAAATGTTTCTATCTTTCTTCACTCTCTTTTTATGTAGTGCTGCCTCATTGCAAGATTTTAGGAGGGTCTTGTAAGATGTTTTATTATTCCTACAGGTAGGAATTATAAAATGTGAAAAAGTAGCATATGCACTGCAAATGAGTTTTATGTAAATTTGTCTGCTGATTTAATGCTGAGCAAGTAGTTAATATTTTGTGCTGCTTTGTGGTATCTGCATTAAAATTCTAATAAACATTTGTCATCCCCTTCATTTATTCCAGATTTTTGTATGCATATATGTGTGGGTCTTATGAAAGATATGTTACAGCAATATTTTTATTCATTTGTGTTGGTGTTATGTTATAGCAATATTTTTATTTATTTGTTATTATGGTGTACAAAATTTTACAGAATCCTTACAATATCCAAAACATGTTGTATACTACTTGCACTTAGGCTACCGTATATCATAGGTAGAAACCATGGGAAAATATGTAATGCACAGTATTTATTTAGGAAAAGAGAGAGAGAGAGAGAGAGAGAGAGAGAGAGCAGACAGACAGACAGACAGACAGACAAAGGGAGAGGGAGAGAGAGAGAGAGAGAGAGAGAGATTGTTTTGATAGTTAATTCCCTTAATAAAATGTGATATGTGTGTATATCAGGGAATATTGCATAGTGCTCATGTATTTTTTCATTGTTTCAACCAGTGTTATATGGTATAAGAACAGAAAGAGTTTAAAACAGTTTTGTTTTCTTGATGAGGTTCGTCCCCTTGGGTTGATGATACTCTCGTCCTCAGTAGCCTAACACAAGCGCCCTACAAGCCCTTGGACGAAAGCCTTGGACTGAGACCTCACCCAGATGTCGTCTATTTGGGTCTCCCTAGGCCTACCTTGGGCACCCTCTCTGGATGGCCTGTTGTCGCATTGCGTCTCTTCATGCTTACCAGTGTCAGCCCCCTGGAAGACCCCCAGCCTCCACTTTGTTTTTTTCGTGATGCTACCGGCCGGGATGCTTTCATTACTAACTATGCATCATCCTGGGTCGTCTTTACCCGCAGCAATTCCATCCACCCTGGGTCAGACTCCCGCTCCATTGACACACTCCCTGCATCGTCTCTCCACGTGACGACAGTATCCTTGATGTCATTTCCTCCAACTGCTCCCGTGACGTCGCAACCGACTGCTGCTGTGACGTCATCTGCTGCAGTTGGCGATCCTTCAGAGATGTTTGCTCAGACTGTGGTGGACAGACTGGACTCTGTCTTTGGAGAGAGGTATGGTGTTCCTTCTGTAAAGAAAAGGCATAGGCTTCCATCTTCTTCTTCGTCCCTCATCGTCGTCTTCGTTCTCATCGTTGTCTTCGTGGTGATTGTCATCTTCGTCTCCCCCACTCGTGCTCAAGTTAGACGTTGAAGAATTGAAGACTTTGTCGCTTCGCTGTCAGAGAAGCCCAGGACTGTTTCATCAGCTTCTTCCCACGGATGTCTCCAATTCACATACACGGACTTAGTTGTGTCCGTGTTCCTGTGGATGGTGTTCATCGCTCTGCAACCCCTCAGAAGTCGGCTTCAGTTGTTAATTCTTCTCCTCCTCGTTCCATGCAGGTTTGGCGGAAAGATGATAAGATGATTAAGAAGTTGAAAGTTGTGGACCCACCCTCCCATCCCCACCCCGTTAGAAGTCCACTTGTCCCTAGGTTTACAAGACATTCTCCTTTGAGGATTAGGGCTCCCTGTCCTGATTGTGTCGTCTGTGGAAGTGTTCTTAGCCACGTCCATGATGATGGGAACAGACGTTTAGCTTACTGTGAATGTACTTCTAGGACCGTCTGTGGATCTGATAGTGACCATGGATCTCCAGCTCCCAAGAGGCTGAAACGTTCTGTGTCTCGTTCATCCAGGAGAACCCATGTATGTTGTTCATCTTCCCAAGTCTGTGAACTTGACTCACATAGGCCTAGGTCTCGTACATCGGTTTCTCGCTCTCTTGTAAGGGATCACGTATGTTGTTCATCTTCACGCGTCTGTATAAGTGACTCTTCTGGTCCAAGAGCTGATGCATGGCCGTGTTCCTATCGTTCATGGACATGACTGCGTCATTGGCAAGGATAGCCTACGTCCGTCAAGTGATTGGCATCCTCTCTTCCGTCTACTTCAGGGCGTCAGCCTCCTGTGCATGAAGCAGAGGATAGGGAGAGGCAAGAGTTTCTTGCTTCCTACAGGGAGATTATTGATCTCATTCGTGAGTTCAACAGTCTCTCAGGTCTGAGGCTCCTTCTTCAGTGACTCCTATCGGCGTAGAAGCTTTACTTGGACCGAGGAAGGATGTAAGAACTTCTTTTCAGTTACTTTGGGTTTGGGATGGGATAATCATCTGAGTTCCAACAGATCTTTTAAGCTTCTTCCCCCTCCTCTGATTCGTCATTGGAAGTATTACTTAACAAGTCATGTACCTCTGTTGAGTAGACAGCTCAACTCTGATGTCATTTGGTTGAAGCCTGGGTTAACACTGGATTAGGGCTGAGGGTCCTTCTTTAACCTTTCAGGAAGCATCTACCTTTGAGTCGACTGACTCTTCTGCCTTTCAGACTATCTCATGACTAGATTTGTGGTCTTCAGCGGTAGCTAGGATTTCTTCATCCCGTTCTGCAACTTTTGTTTGAAAGTCTGTCTTTCATCAAGTTACTACAATTTGGTGCTAAGACCATATCATACCTATGCCAGTTGAATGCTAATATATGGGCTAACTTCATACTGATGAGAAAGGATGCAGCCCTGTCTAAGGTAGCTAAATCAGTTGATGTGGATTCTTTGCTTTCCTTGTGGAATGGAGATCTCGTAGGATCCCAGCTTCTCCTGCCTACAGAACAACTGGAATCTGCAATCGTCAAACATCACGCCGGCACCAACGATCGTCTTGTCCAATAGGCGGTGGTTAAGTCTTCATCTCGGTCTCACCCTTCTGCTCCAAGACAGTAGGCAGTCTCCTCCCAGGAAGTCTTCAAGACCTGCGGCTTCAACCAAGGTTTCCCAGTACCAAGGATGCAGCCTTAGCAACTTCCCTTTCAATCTTGTCCTTCGAAACCATGGAGGGGGGGTAGGGGCAAGGACACGGGAGGAAGTCAGTAGATTGGGCGCCACTCCCCACATGTTACCACTGGATGGGGGGATGCCTGGCAAGCCACTGGGCTGCGTGGCAGATGCATGGAGTGGAACCGTGGGTAGTAGATGTCCTTTGGGTAGGGTAACTATTTTCCTTCGAATTCCCTCCTCCTCTCTCTGATCGACCTCTCCTGCACCTGATTTACACCCAGGGCTCTCTGAAGCACTTAGCTCTACAAGAGGAAGTGAGGAAGATGATGTACAAACGGGCAGTGGAAAAGGTAGTTCGTCCTTCTCTAGGGTCCTACAGTAGAGTTTTCCTGGTACCAAAAGCCTCTGGTGATTGGAGACCAGTGATAGATCTCTCAACTCTGAACCTTTTCGTCAGAAATCGAAGTTCAGAATGGAGACTCCGGGCAGTCTTAGCAGTCGTAAGGGGACGAATTACTTCATGTTGACCGTAGACTTGAAGGATGCCTACTTTCAGATCCCTATCCACCCTTCATCCAGGAAGTTCCGCTTCAGTCTTGGGAAGCAAGTGTTCCAGTTCAAGGTCCTTTGCTTTGGATTGTCAACAGCTCCACAAGTTTTCACAAGAGTCTTTACCCTAGTGTTGACTTGGGCTCATTTTCAGGGGATTCGCCTGTTGAGATATCTCAACGATTCGTTGGTCTTAGCAAGTTCCCGGGAAAGGCTAATTTGGGACAGGGACCGTCTTCTCCAGTTGTTTCATAACCTAGGCATCATGACAAATCTGGAAAAGTACAATCCTCTTCCCAAGCAGAGGATTCTGTACCTGGGAATGGTGATAGACACAGCCTCATCGAGAGTTTTCCCATCGGACCAGAGGATAAAGAGGTTCAGGGCAGTAGCTTGCTTCTTTCTTTCGAAGAAGGAGCACGCAACTCACCATTGGCAAGCAGTTCTGGGCCTCTTGACTTCTTCTGAGACTAAAGGAGTTTTGGTCCTTAGCAGGAGACTCCCCTCAGCTCCAGGTCCCTCTATCAGCAGAGGTGAGAAGTGACCTCTTGTGATGGTTGGATGATTAGGACCTGACTGTAGGAATTCCTCTTCATTTGCCCCCTCTGGATCTTCTCATGTTCTCGGATGCATCCGCTGAAGGTTGGGTTGCTCATCTGGAAGAGTTCCTGACTTTGGGAGTGTGGAGTGCTCAGGACAAGTGGCTCCACGTCAACATGTTGGAGTTGAAAGCTGCCTTCTTGGGTCTTCAGGAGTTTTGGGAGGGGGTGGTAGGTCACTCCATCATTCTGGTATCCACCAACACTACAGTGGTAGTGTATGGGAACAAGTTCTGTCTCCAGTACAGTACCATGCATGCTAAAGGCACATGATGTCAGAGGAATAGGTTCCTCTCTGGCATTTAAGAAGAACTTGTCTGTTCATAGGATTTTGAATGCTGGTTCTTGGCTTCGTCAGACCACTTTCACTCCTTCTACCTGAAGGACATTGCCCACAGGTCCTTGAACACTTTTTCCTTTGGTCCGGTGGTGGCTGCTCAACAAGTTTTGTAGCTCATCCAGTGCCCCTGGCAGGACAGTTTGTATCTTGCCTAGGATGATAGTGTAGAAGAGAGAATGGGTGAGATGGCTGGTCTCTTTTCTTTTCCTTTTTTCCTTTCTTCTCTATCTATGGCCAGTTTTGAAGAATACGACACATCATATGCTGGAACTGGCTTGATGCAGGTGAGTGTTGCAGCTATGCTGTTACAGCATTTTATGTTCCATACAACTTACAAAATATGCTTCTGAGTAGCATTTACTTCTCTCTCCAGCAAGGGGAGTGAGAAGAGGTGACAAACCCCGTTACCTGTGGCTGGCTTGGTTTGTTGCTTGAACAGATATAGTTCTCTTAGGCTTCCATATATGCAATGAATCTAACATGCTGCATTGTATTTTAACCCAGTGGACTGGGTGTTAGATACCCACTTATCCTACAACTCAGAGACGTAGGTCCTTTTCCTTAGAACCCTAATTTCTAGGAAGAGTGATCAGGTGTGCCAAACCTCCAGTTGGTTCAAGATTCTCATACCTCCCTCCAAGTGTGAGTCTATCCTAATGTTAAGACCAAAGGTTTGTTCCGCGTATGAACAAATGACAAAGTATTAATTAATTTGTATTTTTCATAGCTAACAAATCTGAGGTCTTAGCATAGACTACCCACCTCTTATGTCTTATCCTGGGTTGGAAGAAAGCCTGAATGTTTCACGAGGTTCTAGCTGGGTCTCTGACCCGCTTCCACCTGCGCTGCGTATCAGATGCCACACATTCCTTGCAGATACAATTTGTAATTGTTTTTAAACTGGTTTCAGTTGGTGACAGAAGATTTATCCTAATGTTAAGTCCTCAGGTTTGTTAGCTATGAAAAATACAAATTAATTGAAAATTTGTAATTTAAAGTCTACAGGGAGTCTATAGTTTTTAATTACTTTGATGTTGTTTAATATATAATTTCAATAAATTTGATAGAGAAGACACAGTAGGGAATGAAGAAAGAAGCAAGAAACTATTATGCTTATTAAAGAATACCATACATCAGTTATGTAGGGTGCAACGATAGAGTGATTAAACTGTCAGTAAAATCACTGAGAATTTATTTCATATGGAGTCTTCATAGGAAAATTATCTCTATATTTTTATTTCAGAGGATTTCAGGGATATTGTGTATAAAACAAAGAAGATTGGACCAGCTTTTCAATATCTCTTAGCAACTGGAAATTTGCGCTCAAAGACTGGTTGTGGTCTTATGCAGACTACTGGTAAGATGATTATGTGAAATTTGTGCAGTGATATAAATTTTTCAGTTTTTTATTACAGTAAGCCATTCCTTCGCATCGTAATTTGACATATTATTTTTCAAAATTTGGTGAACTGTATTATTTTATGTAAGTAACTTACCAAGTAATTATATTGCTATTAGTTTATACTTTTGTGGAAGCTTAAGTTTTAAAATTTCGTGGTAGCACTCCATTGTTTTGGTGTTGGTAACTGACTCCGTCCACTTTCAGGAGAATAGGTACAACCCAGCTCAGGAGCTCAATTTGTCCTGCCGCTCAGCAACTGAACATCGGTTGTTGGGTAGCTTTTTATTTTGGTTTGATATCGCTCAGCGACTGAACATCGGTTGTTGGATAGCTTTTATTTTGGTTTGATTTCACCAGTTGGTTGCAGACACTCACTGACTTTTGGTTAAGTACTTGGTTTATTTTGGTAGCACTAATCTTTTTAGCCTGGATAGTTTCCTGATTGTGACTAACTATGTCAGACTCCAGTTCACATAGTATTCGGTATTGCAAAGACCAGACTGACATCTTCCAAATATGACACTCATACGATTTGTAGTTTATTTAGAGGACAAACATGTTCTCCTGACTTGAATTGTGACGAGTGTAGGGAATGGGATCAGGGGACATGGAAAATTTTGAACTCCATTTAGTGAGACTGCAAAGAGACAGAAAGGCAGCTGCTAAAGCCCAGGTTATGTTATCTCATTCTCCTGAAGTACCTGTCCTTTCAACACCTGTGACTACTTTTTCCCCAATTCCAAGTCCTATTACTCCTCCATTAACTCTGTATCTGGCTCCCAAGCTTCCGAGCCCAGTGCCTTAGCCAGCCTTGAAGCCAGGGTAGATAAGAAGTTGACATCTTATTGGATGTTGTCACCCAGTTTGGGGCTTGATTTAAAGATCCTGATGGATCAAATATTTGTGCATAATGTTGGTGCAAGTTTTGTGTCAGTGGAGGTGGCTACTCGTCCAACCGATGCTCCTAGACAAAGGTCCCTGCCAAACTCCCCTAACCCTGGGAGGATCCAAACTGGACGTCCAAGGGAGGTCGGTAGGGTTTGTCCAAGGGTAGTTGCCCCCTTAACCAACCGAGCCTGTTGTGTGTTCCCAGGAATCGGTGGACAGCCACTGGAAAGGTGTCCAGGTGAATGTACATGCCTTGTCGTTGAGTGGCCCCAATTCCAACTTGGGCAGGAGGCGAAGTTGGCGCTTTCCCGACTCTTCCAGTCCATTGAAAAGGCCTGCAGCCCCTGAGCATGCTCCTCTGCTTTCTTGTAAGTGTTCCAGAGATCTGGATCATAGTCCAGAACCATTGTGCAGCTTCCGAACCAGAAAAAGTACCTGATGTCTCCTGAATATTTTATCCCCAAGTGCTCATTTAAGAAGAGTTCGGCGGCCAGTGGCAGCCAGCGCCCAATGGGAGTACGTTCAGTGGCAGTGGAGCGCCCAGGGGAGAAGAGTGTAGTGTGTGTGTGAGCGCCTGGCTGGCGCCAGGTGTTCAGCTGGCATCAGATGACTAGTAGGAGAGACTGCAATGCATTTTCAGCGTTCGTGGTAGATGAGCGCCCAGTGAGTTCCATATGTGTAATGGATTCTGAGGGCCAGGGGCCACAGTGGAGCCAAGCGCTCTGAGCTTCTGTTGGCTCCTGAATGTCCAGTGTTGAAACGTCTTGCTAAACATTCACTTTCTAAGAAGCCACCATTGTTAGATCAGCCTTTAGCCAAGTGTTCACTTGTGTCTGAATGTTCCCAGTCTTGGTGGCTTCGCCTGTGGCTTCTCACCCACCTCTGTCGGCAAATTTGCCTGCTCTTTTGGTGCCACCGTCTGCTAAGCATTCGGTGCCACATGCTGCTCGCCATGAGCGTCCCTTGCAGCTGGATTTGACGACTGTCAGTGTTCCTGTGGTGCAGGATTTATCTTTGGACCCGTTCCAACATGGCCTAGACAATATTGTGGACCTTTGAAAGAAGCCTTCATTTGCAGTTCAGGAGCAACTGGACTTGGTTCCTTCTTCGATTTCGTCCTCAGAAGAAGACTTAGAGAAGGATCAACCCACGTCAGCATATGCTTCTTTGTTGAAGTACTTTTATTTAGTTATCCGACGTCCTTCTCTTTTTTGGCGCCATCATCTCCAGGCTCTGCTTTTATGATGTGGCAGAATTCAAAACACAAAAAAAAACAACACACAACACTCACCCTGATCCTCGGTTGGTGGGAGATGGATTAAGGCCGCCGTAACAACCACAACCGCAAACAACCACAAACACAACAAGGAAATACAAAAAAAGGAAACAGAACACACACACAATAAAACAGCACACCAACAAGAAAAACCAACAACTCCCGGAAAAGCATACGAAAACTGTCCAACACGAAAAACACTGACCGGCACTAGCTCTGACTAAAGACTCAAAAACCGAAAAATCCTTCACATATTCCACAGACAGACAGCGCCGTAAACAAACTAACGACCTCATCCCTCTTCCAACAACCAAAGCACTCACTAACAACGATTACACCCGCTCTCTCTCTCTCTCTCTCTCTCTCTCTCTCTCACACAGACGTTGGGAAATGCTAATTAAAAAACTCACTCATCCCTCTATAATTCTCCCCCCTTTTAGCATTTCCCAACCAACACTTTTCACACTGCATTTAAATTGCCTTACGCAACACCCACGGATGCTCACTAGCAGGTCCTCTAGAACGCGTTCACGGGCACGCAATCATTCTCTCAGACTCGCTCTCTCTTCCAGCAACATTCAGATTTACATTTTCTCCTCCATTCTCTCTCAGATTCACGCTATTTTCTTCACTATTACCACTCTCAATTTCATCCACAATCTCATCTATACCCTCTAACTCGTTCCCAAATACCTCCCCCAATTCTTCAACTAACCCATCCCATTCGCTCATTGACCTTTCCAATTCTTGCAACGATTCATTCATGCTTTCAATCACTCGTATATTACTGCTACGCTCTTACTCTTACACTTTCGCTCATCTCCAACCGTTCACTCACCCCTACACGTTCAGTCAACTCAGTTATATCAAACCCACATATGCTATACGTTCTATTCATACCATCCCATTCATCCGTATTACACGCTTTATCACTCATTTTCACTTTGGCACTCACACCCCTATCACACAACTTACGATCACTCTGTTCACTTACGTTCTTCCCTTTCTTACGTTTCCTACCATACTCTATCAAAACAAATTGCTGATCCTCCATACACAAGCTCTCATGCATACTTGGTTCACCCACATTCGATTTCAACCATTTATACACCCCATTCTCTCTCACATATTCCGGTACATCCTTCCATCTACACAATTGGTTATGATGCGCTCGTATTCCTCTCACACTACCATCTACACATACTTTCCCTACAACATAACTAAGCCCACTGGGACCAACTTCCAACACTTCATACGGACCCTCAAATTTTTCACGCACTTTATTTACATTCAACCACCCTTTCTCGATTACTTCTTTCAACACTTTCTCGCCCACCTTGTAACTTTCAAACCTCTCATGCGCCTTCTTCCATACCTCCTTATCATTCTCAGATATACCCAATCTCGGTCTCACTATCTTTTCAAAATTTAACACATATTTACACGGAGACATACCAATACCCTTATGCACGGTGGCGTTGTATACCCACAACGCTCGCCCAACATTTACATCCCAATCATTATCACATTCACTCATCATACTGTAATATCTCCGTCAACGTTCTCACCATTCGTTCCGCCAATCCATTCGCACTGGGCATATACGGCGAGAATACACATGCTCTATGCCCCAATCACGCAACATATGCTCAAACTCCCATCCAACAAATTCAGGCCCATTGTCACTCAACATTCGCGTCGGCTTGCACACACACATTGGCAATATCACTTGACCCACGTTCTTTCGCCAGTCTCACTCTTTTTGTTCCGAATCACTGCTGCATATGCAAATTTACTCAGATGATCTACCATTACAACCATTCCCACATGTCCTCTAGCATTCACAGGCAACGACACACAATCAATCACAACCATCTCAAATAACTCTTTCATCTGCAATCGCAACACAGGTGGATTCGCATGCACACTTTGATACTTACCCTTCTGACAGTCCGCACACGTAATCGCTACATCCGCACAAATTTTATTCAATCCAGGCACATACAATCTCTCTCATACATTCCCATAATTTATTTTTCCCCAGATGCCCAAACCTATCATGTACTAATAAACACATACCCACGGCTGCATCTTCCAAAAACACTGGCACATACACTTCCCCATCCCACATTCCTTCCTGATGTAAAAAATAAACTATACCTTTACATACAACAAATCTCTTAGCACTTCGCTTATACACTTCTAACTCAGACGGCCAACTTCCTACTCTTACACCCTCTAACACACACTCTCTTAACATACTTATTCTCATGCACTGATTTTGCATCTGCTTACTTTCCTCTTCACTCAACAAATCATTTTCACTCCTTGCAATATCTACCATACCTACAAAACTAGTTTTAGACACATCCCCTCCTTTAACCTTCGTTATTTCCCTGCCGCCCTTTCCTAAAATTCCCCTCCCGACATCCACACTTATATCATGCATTCTCAAAAACTCACATCCCAATAAAATATCATATTTATCATTCGTACTCTCAATCACACAAAAATCACTTTCATCCATCATTACACCCCCAATTTCTAACCATTCACACACTCTTCTAACCACTGCTATCCCTAAATTTCCAATCCCTCTTACTTCCCCCTGACAATTCCTAATTTCACACGTATTCCTCAATTTCTCACATCCATTCTTAAATATGACATTCATACTACACCGGTATCTACTAACGCAATCAATCTTACCCCTTACAACACACTTGCACACTCATGCATTCGTCAGTCTTTCCAGCAAAGCCTCCCTCATGCAACAACCCCTCACGCACATGCATCACACGCACCGCTTGCATCCTGGAGGATCCACCCATTTGAACCCCTTCACACTCAGTTTCCCGACCGCTGTCACAGTCACCCTCTTTCGTCTACATACACTTGATACATGCCCTTCCATTCCACATTCGACACACTTCGCTCTCGGTTCTGAACACATTCTCGCATAATGCCCATTCTTACCACTGCCACATATTACATTCACTCAAACCCCTACAACCATTAGCAATATGACCCACCTGTCCGCACCTGTAGCATTTAACCCCCCTATCTTTCGTACACTCACTTGCAAATGTCCCGATTGCCCACACCAAACACGCTCCTAAAGCCCACCTACACTCATTCTTTGTATGTCCTTCCTTTCCACATCTAAAACACTTCGCTCGACTTCCACTCACCGACCTTCCCCTTTGTACACTACTATCCCTAACCTGTCCAACCCATTGTTCCCTTACAAACCCACCATTCATCCTCACTGGCACCTCCACATTACTTGCTCTTACACTCCTATCTATTACACTATCTGCCATTCTCATTGGGCCCCTCAACACTGCATCCCTAAAGCTTCCAAACTCTGGCACTCTCTCATCTACCCCAGCCCTGACACTCACACTTCTGCTCTCTTTTATAACCCTGTCAAGCTCATAATCTTCTACAGTTTCCAAAATTTCTCCCCAAGTCAACCTTTCACTCGTCCATCTTTTCTTCTCCTTCCGCTTCAAGTTCACAAATTCTCTCACTCCATCTGGCACTGTCTCTAACAACTTTCGTACTAACTCCTTACATTCATCTATCCCATCATCCCCAAACTTCTTCCTCACCAACATCTCCAGCCTACAAGCATACAGTGACAAGGTTTCCCCAGCTTTCATTCTTGCCTCATCAAATCCATTCTTCCTCTTATACTTAACACTCGCTTTCATACGCCTCGCTTGCTCAACTAGTCTAGCTTTCACCTTGTCATACTCAACATCTCCCACACTCATAATAACCCTATACATATCAAGCAAAAACCCAGTCAAATATTCTCCTAATTCTCGTGCCCACACTCTCTTACTCTCCCCATACTTATCCTGACAAAACCTTTCATACTCCCTTAAGAAATCATGCACATTCCTACTTCCATACTCATTATACCTTTCACACTGGGGTATCTCCCTCACATACATAGCCTTTCTCACTTCTTTCTCACTTTCATTCTCACTTTCGCTACTTTCACTCTGTCCTTTCATACCCTCTTCCGAATACAAAGAGTCCACTTCCGCACTTACATTCATCTTACTCATTACACTCTTCTTCCTCTTCTTTTTATCCACTTTTATCCATTCACCTCCATCCACCTCACTATCACTACTATCCTTACCCTCTCCCTTCTTTCCTACCTTTCCCACTTCCTTACCCTTCTTACCAGTTTCCTTTCCTTTTCCCTTCTTCCCTTTTTCTTCCCCTGACTTATCCTTACTTTCCCTCCGTTCCTTCCCTTGCTTTTCATTCCCCTTTTCCTTACCCTGCCTCTCATTCTCTCGTTTCTTACTTCCTATTCCCACATCACTTTCATCACTTACGCTTCCATTCACTTCTTCCTCCTTTTCTTTCTCTCTTGCCCCTTCACACGTTCCAGAGGACCTGCCTCCAACAGCCCCTTCTCCAAAAACACCCTTGAACATACTTTTCACCATTTCTTCCACACCTTTCATTATTCCCTCCAACTTTTTACCCATCCTCTCTTCTGACTCTTTCATCTCCCCTTTCATTTCCTCTTTCGCTCCTTTTACCAACGATCCCATCTCTTCCAACTGAAGCCTCAATCTCTCATTCTCACTCTTTAACCATGCATTCTCCTTTCTCAACCTCACCAGTTCCTCCTCCATCCCTTCCTCCAGTCACACTACCCGCCACCAATCCTAATTGCAACTGCAACACCAGTTGCCCCACGTTGGGCGCCAAATATAATGTGGCGGAATTCAAAACACAAAAAAACAACACACAACACTCACCCTGATCCTCGGTTGGTGGGAGATGGATTAAGGCCGCCAGAATACAACCACAACCGCAAAACAACCACAAACACAACAAGGAAATACAAAAAAGGAAACAGAACACACACAAATAAAACAGCACACCAACAAGAAAAACCAACAACTCCCGGAAAAGCATACACAAAAACTGTCCAACACGAAAAACACTGACCGGCACTAGCTCTGACTAAAGACTCAAAAACCGAAAAATCCTTCACATATTCCACAGACAGACAGCGCCAAAACAAACTAACGACCTCATCCCTCTTCCAACAACCAAAGCACTCACTAACAACGATTACACTCTCTCTCTCTCTCTCTCTCTCTCTCTCTCTCTCTCTCTCTCTCTCTCTCTCTCTCTCTCTCTCTCTCTCTCTCTCTCTCACAGAACGTTGGGAAATGCTAATTAAAAAACTCACTCATCCCTCTATAATGATAAAGTAACCTGCAGTCTCCTCTAATCTTCGAGGAAAGCCTTATCCCATATCAAAGGTTGGTTGTCCGATGAGGGATCTTGGGAAGGCTACCTTTTGTGTGTCTCCTCCTCGTGTAATGAAGAGGAGGTATCTTTCCCATGCCACCAGAGAAGCTCCTTCTTTGGGAGTATCTGCCTTCTCCCAGGGGGACTTCTCCAGCTTGATCGACTTCAGGCAAAGATCGGCCTTTGCCTCCGCTAAGGTCTTCTATATATCTTCGGAGTTGGACCATTTAGTGAAGGACTTGTTTAAAGTCTTTGAGATATCCACCTTCTTGGATTGGACCATGGGGGCTTTGACGAAGAAGATCGAAGACTGCGCCACCCTCCAAGATAATTTTGCAACTGACTGGTTAGGAGTGTTGTCTTGCACGGGCAAAGCGATTCTTGACGGCTGGTAGGAACTGGCTGCACTGTTTTCCTTATGAATCCTTAAAAAGCTGTGGTGCTCCTCTACCACGAAAGGAGTCACTCCCTCCCAGAAATCATCTCTTCCCTCTGCTCCCATGGTTCGTGGTAGTCTGTTTCCTAGTGCTACCTTAGAGCGAGTAGCTTCTGAGTTCTTGAAGAAGACAACATAAGACTTACTCATGCAGTCTACCAAACGACCTAAGCAGCTGGGTCGCACACCTGTGTCCTCCTTTAGTACCAGTGTGGCCTCTCCATTACAGTATCAGCCCTTTTGAGGGGGCAAAGCCGGATATCAGTCCTGACCACATACCAAGCTCTGATCAGTGCTCCCGATTAGGAAATCCTCTACCAGACCCTCCTCTAGCAAGTTAGGATCCGGTTCTTGTTCCAGTGGGAGCCAGGCTGTGTCATTTTTAGAGGAAATGGGAAGTGAAGAAGGCAGAGCTATGGGTAATAGAAGTCCTCAGAGAGGGGTATTCCATCCTGTTCAGCACAGAACCCCCTTTGGTGTCAGTGCTCATCAGCATGACGGCCTACTCAGTAGGCTTACAGGGATTTTCGGGCCTGTCAGGGGAGGTGACTTCTCTGCTCAGGAAAGGGGCTATAGGGGTCATGAAAGATGTAAACTCGGAGGGGTTTTACAACTGTCGTTTTTTCGTACCCAAGTCATCGGGGGGTTGGAGACCTGTCCTGGACGTGATCACCCCAATTTCTTCTTGAAAACAACAAAATTCATGATGGAAACAAATCAATCAGTACTGTTCTCCATCCATCAAGGAGATTGATGGTGACGAAAGACATGGAGGATGCATACTTTCACATTCCAGTTCATCTGGAATCCAGGAAGTGCTTAAGGTTCGTATTCCAGGGCAAAGTCTTCCAATTTTGGGCTCTGTGCTTCGGCCTCTCCACAGCCCCACAGGTCTTCACCAGGGTTCTCGTCCCTTTAGCGCAGTGGCTACATCTAATGGGCATTAATGTATGCCTTATCACAATGATTGGTCCCTACATTCTCCTTCAAGAGCTTGCTACACAGAGGACTTGCAGAAGACACTCCTCCTCACCCGGGATCTGGGACTCTTAATCAACTTTCCCAAGTCCCAACTAGCCCCGACTCAGTCGATTATGTATTTAGGGATGATGATCAATTCTCAGACTTTATGGGCTTTTCTGTCACAGAGAAGATTTCAGTCCTGCCTTCAGACGGTTCAGAAATTCCTCGCTCTCCCTTCCTGCTCAGCCAATGAGTGGGTGAGCCTCCTAGGCACCCTCTCATCCATAGAGAAGTCCATGCCTTTAGAGAGACTTCACACAAGACCCTTACAGTTCTTCCTAAAGTCCATTTGGTGCAGGAAGACCCTCCTGGACTCATTTGCCTTCCCCATCACTCCCAAAATCAAGGAGGACCTTCGGTGGTGGCTTGTAGGAGGGAGATTCTCAGTTGGGAAATCATTACATCCATTGAGCCCAAGCCTAACCTTATTCTCAGATGCTTCAGATCTGGGTTGGGGGCCTCATATGCAGGATTTGGAAGTTGCAGGGATATGGTCGCAAGAAGAATGGAAGCTCCACATCAATGTGAGGGAGCTGAAAGCAGGGCACTTGGCCCTCCGACATTTTGTTTCAGTGACATGCGACGAGACAGTCACGGTACACTCAGACAACTTGGCAGCGTTGGCCTACATCAACAATCAGGGAAGCAAGTGGCCAAAGATCTCTCGTTTGGGCCCAGGACAACCGCACCGGATCATCACCCACTTTATTCAGGGCAAATTGAATGTCCTTGCGGACCAGTTAAGATAAAATACTTATAATGCTGCAAACAGGTGTTACAGACGGAATGGGCGCTGAATCCGCAGGTGTGCACTGACCTGTGGAAACGGTGGGTGAAGCCGTCGATAGACCTGTTTGCGACGTCGAAAAATCACAGTCTTCCACTATATTGCTCTCAATCCCGGACCCTCTGGCACGGGCAACATATGCAATGCTTGAGGGCTGGTCCAACCTGGGCATGTATGCCTTCCCTTCATTCAGCATGGTGAGGGAAGTCATCAACAAGTTTCAGTCCCACAACAACTCTTTAGTGACCCTCGTGGGCCTGTTTTGGCCACAGGGGGAGTGGTTTCCAGACCTTCTCAGAATGTTGGTGGACTTCCCAAGACTCCTACCACAGTGTCGAAGTCTTCTCAAGCAACTCCCTTTCCATTGCTTTCATCAAGGTTTGTCCACCCTCTCTCTGACAGGCTTTAGACTGTCAGGAAGCTTGTCAGAGCAAAAGGTTTTTCAAAAGCAGCTGCAGAGACTATTGCCAGCTGTAGGCAGCAATCCTCCTCCAACATTTACCAGGCTAAGTGGTCAGTCTTCTGCAGCTGGTGTGGAAGATACGGCATCTCATCTTCTGAAACCACTTTAGCACAAATAGCGGTTTTTTTGCTCTTCCTGAAGTCATCCTGAGGCCTAGTGACATTGACTAACAAGGGTTATAGAGCCATGCTTAATTCGGTATTGAGGCATAGAAGCCTGGATCTTGCTGCCAGTCATGATATTAGTGACTTAATTAATCTTTTGATACTTCGAAACAAGACAAACCTACTTCTGTGTCGTGGAACTTAGATATCGTACTTTGTTGGCTCTCAGGTCCTCCCTTTGAGCCCCTTCATGCCTTCTCTCTGAGAGACTTAATGAGAAAATCTTCTTTTTCGTTGCTTTGGCCATAGCCAAAAGAATTGGTGAATTGCAGGCCATGGACAAGCGAGTTGTCTTTTCACAAGGGGATGTGGTCTGCATGTTCATTTTTGGGTTCTTAGCCAAGACTGAAGCCCCATCAAATCCCTGGCCCCATTCATTCTCTATTAAGAACCTGACAAGCATCCTTGGTCCGACAGATCAGGAGAGACTTCTCTGTCTGGTTAGAGCCCTAAAGTGTTATCTTGAGAGAAGTAAGAACATCAGAGGTCCCTCTGGTGTTCTGTGAAGAACCCATCATGTTCTATGTCCAAGAATGCGTTGTCCTTTCTAAGAGAAGTAATCTCTGAATCCCACAGTGGTATTCAGGAAGAGGCATTACCCTTATTGAAAGTTAAAGCCCACAAAATTAGGGGTGTTGCCACTTCTCTGGCATTTAAATACAATCTGTTGCTCTCCACAGTACTTCAATCTATGTATTGAAAGTGTAGGTCTGCTGTTGCCTCTCATTACGTACGTGATGTGGAGACTACTTATGAAAACTGCAGTATTTTAGGTCTGTTTTCCAGTATATATAAAATAAAATTTTATACATATTGACCAAGTACAGTAATTACATGATCGGAGTCCCCCCTCCCCCAACTCCCCTCTCATGGACATAGAGCTTGAATGAATTGAGCTCCTGAACCAGGGTGTACTATTCTTCCTTGAAAGTGGGCGGGGTCAGTTACCTACACCAAAATGATGGAGCGCTACTGCAAAATTTTAAAAACTTGAGCTGTTGCGAAAGTAAGAACTAATAGCAATATAATTACTTGGTAAGTATATATAAAATCTTATTTTATTATAAAAATGTCATTTTTATATGTATATAACTGATCAAGTAGTGGTGTTCATTTTGCAGTTTTAAGTTATAAAGGCTCAAGATTTGTGTTGGTAAACATTACAAAGTTATTCACATCTTTGATGTACAAAATTAAGTTTGAAAATGTTTTAATACATATTGAGATCCTCAGAGTGATTGCTTAAAGTATTTGCTTTTATTTTAACAAGGGTTGTCAGTTTGCATGGAGCACCTAAACCGTTTGCGAGATCTTTCACATTTAAGATCAGTACATCGAGGAACTTACTTCTGTGACATGAAAACTCTGGAACCTCGTCGATTGACTGGAGAAGCATGGGGTAAGTAAGAATTTAAATTTAAGGACCAGAAAGGAAAACTATTGGCTACATGTGTCAGACAACTTTCTTCATGCTTATGAACTGTATAGAATTAACTTAGTAATATACTTAATATAGTTAATGTTATTTGAAAGGAAGTACCAGGACCAGAAGAATGGGAAAGGGCAAAGAAGAGAGGTGGACACTGTGTTATAGTGGAAGGGCAGGCATTAGAATTACTTTATAACAATTTTGTTACCTTGGAGACATTTTAAAAAAGTGAAGCAGGCTTGAAAGGAGTAGTAAGAGGAGTAGTAACATCTAGAGTGAAGAGGAAAGAGATTGCTGGACTAATGCTAAATAAAAGTATACCATAGATTCTGATGTCTGCAGCAAAGACAGGCACTAGCAAAGAAAATGGATATTACAAAAAAGGTGTCTACAGAATGCTAAGTCATGAACAGAATGTAGTGGGAAGATTATATTTTAAATGAAGTTGCAGAGATATTGAACTGAAGGCAGGAAAATACAGTCAAGGTCTAAAATATATTGAGATGATTTACAGAAGTAGCAGGGTAAAGACCATTAAGAAAATGTCGGAAATATTCAGAAAAAGTTATATTGCATAAGACAGAAAAGAGTAGAGAGAACTCATTTCACAGGTAACTATAGAAAGGGGAATTCAATGTCAAAATTGTAGTAAATATGGACACACAAAGAAAAACTGTCAGAAATGAACCTATGTGTTATTGTGGTTCTGATTTAACATGCCACACAGTGGAAATGTAGTGAGCCAAAATGTGTAAACTGTGGACAAGATCATCATGCAAGATCCAAAGAATGTATGTACTACGTATACAATACAGAAGTGAAAATGTTACAAGAATGAACAGGGATGTCTATAAGAGAGGCTAAGTTGGAATTAAAAGTGAGAGGAATTCAAGATTTATCTAAGAAACATACATATTCTTCAATAACAGGAACCAATAATTAAACAAAAATACAGAGAAATAGTAGTAACGGAGCACAGAAAAGTAAATCGCAAGAAGAAATTAATGTTCAAGGAAAAAAACTAAAATGGTAAAGAATAAAGAAACAGGTACAAATGATATGGATAACATTTTATCGAATGCATTTGAAATATTAATGCAAATAGGAACACAGGAGGGCACTACTAAGGAAGTAACAGAGGAGGGACATGATAGACTGGAAATTAAAGATGAAAAAAGGCCATCGGAAAGAACGGCATGCAAGACAAAGAAACCAACAACTGTTAGAGAAACATCGGTCAAACCAAAGACAAAAGTTATGAAGAAAGAGCAAAAACAAAAACAAGTTAAGAATATACCAGTATCTCCTAAAGTACTGTAATAGTAAAACCTATGGATACAGATATCCAAAATACCGAAAAAGTGGAAGAGAACCGTACCATAGACAACAATGAATGTGTCAAGGGAGAAGAGATTACTCCATCACCAATAATTGGTGCAACAAGAACAAATAAAGAAGGAAATATACATGATAACACATGTGGATGTAATGATTGTTTCATTGCATTGTGCAATAATAACAAAAACATAACAAAAGATAGTTTAACAAACATTATAGGAAATTTTATGAAATATAGAAAAAAAAGAAACTACAGTACTGATTTAAGCACCCATAAAAAAGGTTGCATGTGCATTGAGCACTTAATATGTTATAAAGAAAAACAAATGAATGTTGTGAGTAAATTATTAGAAAAAATCCAAGTTGATAATACAAAAAAAGAGAGTAAAACTCGACAGCTATAATAAAATATTTACAATAGCCATATTATACAATGGAACATAAATGGTCTGCAGACCAGTTACACCTAGGAGAAATACAACAATTACGAAAAGAATATGAACCAATGATATTATATTTACAACATGTCAACAAAACAATATCAACAATAGGTAATACACCTTATCATCTTTATCTAGAGAGGAAGAAGGAAATTTAGGTACTGCTATATCCCCATTCCGCTACGACAGCGTGACGATAAACTGAAAATTGCCGACCAAAAATCGTGTTATAACTAGCACTGATCCTCGGTTAGCAGCGCTGATAACCAGGGATCAGCACTGATAACTGGGGATCGTTGCCGATAACCGGGGATCGGTGCGATAACCGGGGATCGGTGCCGATAACCAGGAATTGGTGTCGAAAATTGGTTATTGTCGCCGCTGGCCGAAACCGGATTGCCGATAACTGGGGACTGCCTGTATATGTACATAACAAAGGATGTTATGACAAAGTACCTGTAAACTTTACTGATCTGCAAATATCGAGTATTTGAATACGAAAAAAAATTATAATTATGTAATTTATAATTTATGCACTCTACCAAATAAAAATTATGACTGACAAACTTAAAGAATTACTTTAATAATGCCAAGGAACCTACATTAATAGTAGGTGATTTTAATGCCCAAAACCCGATGTGGAACTGAAATTGTACAGACTCATATAGAGCATGAAGTAAAATAGAAGAATTCATAGATTCATATGACATGTGCTGTATAAATGATAACGAAATCAGCACATATTTTTCTAAAACACATGGAGCATTTTCCTCAGTCGACTTAGCTCTATGTACAACAAACATAGTTGACAGATTGGATTGGAATACAGTTGACAACGTGCATACAAGTAATCATTTCCCAATATTAACTTCATTATTACAAAATAATCACATCAACCATGTCCCTCAATATAACATTTATAAAGCAGACTGGGAGCAATATGAATTCCGCTCTAAGAATATCCTACCATTTGAATATTTAAAGGATCATAATGAAACTAATAAATTTCTTGTTGATTTCATTAAAAATGCTGCTGATAAAGCAATACCAAAATCCAAATCTCATCCAACAAAACACAAAGTCCCATGGTGGTCTGAAAAACTAACAGAGTTAATAAAAAGTAAAACACCAAATTGGAAGACGATTAGATAATTTGAATAGAAAGTTAAGTAAAATAAATAAAACCATTACCAATATTAGAAGGAACTTTACAAAAAATGACTATATTGTTATTAGAAATTGATACATTAAAACCTCTCTATAACAAAATATCTGCAAAATTTAAAAGAGAAGTAATTCAAGGAAGAACCGTTTCATGAAGGAAGTATGTATCAGATCTCTCTAATAATACTCCCATACAAAAAATATGGGAAAAATTCAGGAAAATAAATGGTACCCATATTAAACCACCTAGACATGCCATCATAAAAGATGGGAAAAGAATACTTGATCCTAAAGAAATAAGTAATGTAATAGGAGAAAATTTAGCAAAAAATAAGTAGACAAAAATTTGGATGAACATTTCTGCACAAAGAAAAATAATAGAGAATTATTAATACAATAAATTTTGAAACAATAGAAGATATATATTAAAAAGAAAATTTAATATGGAAGAGTTAAAATTTGCTCTGTTGAACAGCAATAAATATGCCCCTGGAGGTGACAGTATTTGTTTTGAAATGATCTGCCATTTAGCACTCTTATGATCTCGTTACTGAGATCAACAGGTTCTATACAAAAACAAGCAATTTGGCTATAAATACTGACGAGAGGTGGCAAACAAAGGGGGGAGGAGCAGAACAAAACTAAAAAGTTACCTTAATATTAATTTATTAGTTACAAAATTTACAAGTGAGTCAGGTTCAGGAGAGAAAAAACTTAAAATAACCAAATCAGTGAACATGTTGGCCAAATCAATAAACAAACTCGTGAGACAGCAACATAAAATTCACATAATTAAACAATTCAAAAGAATCATAATAATACACAGGCAGCATAATATCATAAATAACATTAGCAACAATAAATAAAAAACAAGCAGCATAAAGAAATAAATCAACAGCCATAAAACCAACACTGCTGGACAGCTAAACAGAGCCGACACGGCAACTATCAAGTCCTCAGGAATAGTTCTCCAACACTGGACGCCCACGACAGAGTCGAGACGACAACCATCACGTCCAAAAAAATTGCTCTCCACTGGTCTGCTGCCATGACCTGCTGCTGTCCTGGACCTGACTGGCGAAGTCTGACACCATCCACCATTGTCAACTAGCCAGAAGAAGAACAAACACAAACAAAGGAGGCAACAACCCGAACAAGCACCTTTGGCAAAGACATACTTACTAGAGTTTTATAACCACTTATGGCATCCAAATTTATTTCCTAATAAATGGCGTAAAGCTATAATTATTCATATCTCCAAACCTGGAAAAGATCCCAGTAATGTAAACAATTACAGACCAGTTTCTTTAACTAGTTGTTTATGCAAATTACTAGAAAAAGTGGTAAATGCTCGACTAACATGGCACATTCGTGAAAATAAAATTTTGACTCCCAAATTTTGGGTCACAATGTAACAGACCTACACTGGATTCTCTGTCTAAGTTGGAAGACCACATACAAGAGGATTTGAACAAAACAAATTACTATAGCTGTCTTTTGACAAATTGAAAAGGCATATGATACTACATGGAGATATGCAGTATTAAAAACTTTACACAAAAATAGCATCCGGACATTTACCTAGGTTTATCCAAAACTTTGTGACAAATTGCACTTTTCAATTGAGAATTGATGATGTATTGTCAAGTACATTTCCACTTGAAAATGGTGTTCCACAAGGAAGCGTCCTTAGTGGCACACTGTTTACTTTAGCAGTAAGTGATATCAGTAATAATCTACTAATTGGAATTAAAAGTAAGATGTATATGGATGATTTTGCCATATATTATTCAGCATCTTGCATAAAACATGCAGAGCAAATCATTAATAAAACTATAATAAAAATAAGTGAATGGACCTCATCTGTAGGCTTCAAATTTTCCATACAAAAGACTCGATCGGTAGGTAATGTTTTATAAAATAAAAAAATGGAAAAAAGGGGAAGAAATAGATTTAAAAATCAGGAATCATTCCATACCAATTGGCCAAAGAGCAAAATTTTTGGGATTAGTATTCGATACTCACTTGAACAGGAAAGCCCAGATAATACACACATAATCAAAATGTAAAAGAGCATTAAACCTAATTAAAAAACTATCAAAGACTTCTTGGGGGAGCCAATAGACATACCCTTACTGTATTGTATAAAGCAAGTGCTCTCTAACATTGATTATGGAATTGAAATATATGGCTCGGCATCAAACGCAACGCTAAAAACATTAGACCCAGTCCATAATGAAGGCCTTAGAATATGTTCAGGAGCATTTCATCAACACCAACATCATCTTTACAAGTTGAATGTGGTGAACTACCTCTCTCCATAGAGAGCTAGTAACAATGAGCAGTACTCTGAGAATTCAGACAAATGATTCTGCAACCAAAAAATTATTTAAATTAAGAGATGTGTTTATAAACAATCATCCACCTCCTTTCCCAATTAGAGCTAGAAGATTGTTTGAGTTGCTAAATATAAATATACAAGTACCTTTAATATTAAAATTACCTCTTCCTTGGACAGTGCATAAAATGAGAATTTGTACACACTTAAAATATTTATCAAAAAGTTATTCATATACCCCAGAACACCATAGACAACATACAGTTGAACATATAGTCCGGAAAGGTCCACGTTACGCAATACACACCGACGGATCTGAGTCACAATACGGAGTGGGATGTGCTGCAGTATCCCCAGGCAAAATGTATCAGATGATGCCTCAGTATTTACAGCTGAGTTATGTGCAATAGCATCAGCCATGAAAATAATTAGAGAAACCTCATGTAATAATTTTGTGATTTATAGTGACCCCAGAAGCATTGTTGAAGCCATTCAAAACTATAATAAAAAAATAATATTGTACAAGAAATTAAGTTTTCACTCCATAAATTGTATAATAATGGAAAAAAAATATTGAAATATGTTGGATCCCTTCCCATGTGGGTATTAAAGGAAATGAAGAGGCTGATAAAGCAGCTAAAGAAGCAGTCCACATGACAAGAGCAAATGTAGACCTCCCTATTGGTGACTATATATGATATATAAAAACAATCATTGTAAGTAAATGGCAAAATATATGGAATGAAGAACCTGAAAATAATAAATTAAAACAGATAAAATCAGTGTTGTAAAATGGAGTTCAAACATATCAGAGAGAGAGACTCATACAAGTAATTCTCACGCTTCTTTGAATCGGCCATACTCGATTTGACACATGGATGCTTAATGAACAGTCCATGTGGCCCTTCTCCCACGTGCCCAGATTGCAAAGTGTTGATAATTGTGAAACATGTATTGTGTGAATGTCCAAAATATAACCTGCAGCAAATATCAAATTTTGAAAATAGATCAGTAAAAGAAATTTTGTTGGAATCTTCAATATTTTCAGGAAAACCCATTTTGATGTTCATGAGGAGCTGTGATTTAATTGATAAAATATAAAAAGTAAATAATAAAAATACAAAAAACTTAATGAATTTTAAAACAACTAAATTTTAAAATTTTACTTAATAATTTTACTTAACTCATTTTGAATTTTAATATACCTTTTTGTGAGTATATTTGAAACATGAGTGTAAATGTATTTATTGTGTGAGTGTGTACCAGTATGAGAGTGTATACCTTTGTGCATTTTTAATTTCATTTTCATTCATTCATCACCCTACAAAGTGACATATTTGGTCCCAGTGCTAGGCTTCTAGCCTAGACCTGTCATTTCATCCAAATCCTTCAGGGCAGCCCTATGAGGGCTGATAGTCAGCTCAGTGGTCTGGTTAAACCTTTTCAATAATAATAATAATGAGTGTGTTTTGCCACCTTCCTGGGTGCTACTACTGACAATAATGCTAACAAGCAAGCAATATATATTATATTTATAATATATACATTATATATATAATATATATATATATATATATATATATATATATATATATATATATATATATATATATATATATATATATATATATATATATATATATATATATATATATATATATATATATATATAAAATATCTATCTCTATCTATCTATCTAACTATCTAGACAAAGAGTGGAGTGGTTGGTGATGTTCAGAGATCACAGATATAAGGTTATATTTGAGTGATGTATATCTCTGACAAACAAAAATCAGTTTGTTCCTACAAGGATAGAACCATTGCCTTTTACATTAGTACTATCCTTTTCAGGCATGAGCTGGATAGGTCGTTGAATCTTGAAACAAGTTAGTTAACTGGTAGAGGTGGGTGTTTGGGGGTGGCATAGCCATTTGATAGGGCACATCTCTAACTTGCCACACCTTGCCACTCACTTTTTCTTCGGCTGCCAGAGAGGAAAGACATACCTGCTCTCTCTTTTAGGATTAGTACCTTGTTACCCTTGTTTTTTTTGCAACCTTTATTGCTTCTTTTTATGCTTTGTGCCTTTACACTGTATTATTGTGACTTTTGGTCCTTTTTGTATGAAAAATGACATTTTTATAATAAAGTTTTACATATACTTACCAAGTAATTACATAGCTATAGTTTCTAACTAGTTTGACAGCTAAAATTTAAAAATTTGCAGTAACAATTCTTTTGTTTTGGTGTAGGTATATAGTCCCACCAACTTTCAGAAAGGAGAGGAACAACTCAGCAAAGCACTTCTATTTGTTTGTGCCTAAATGACCATGCAAGGGGAGGAGGGTGGGCTTCCATTATATAAGTAGTTGGCAAGTAATGTATATATAATACTTTATTTTATTATAAAAACGTCATTTTTAAGTAAGTAACTTACAAAGTAATTACATAGCTGTTTCCCACATTGACGGGAGGTGGGATGCATGGACATCTTCTACCCCAAAACATTAGTAAGTGTAATGAATTTGAGAATAGACAAATTTGCTAGTATTGAAAGAATACTTGTTGTATCCTTTCCTGCCTCTGGTTGGCGCTCATCTTAACTGCAGTGGCGTGGCAGTAAAGCCAAGAGTCGCGTGCTACATAAGTGGGAGCTTTAATCGAAGGACCATTCTGATTGTTAGTAAAGCATACAAAATTTGCCCTCTGCCCTGGGCACAGTACCATCAAAAAGACAACCAGATAACCACACTTATTACCTACACCAAAGATTAAAACACCATCACCCCTTCATTAAAAAACACAAAACTGGCAGGTATCCAAGCACATAGTACAGGCAGTCCCCGGTTAACGGCGGGCTCAGTTAATGGCGATCCAGTTTTGCAGCGCTTGTCCAGCGACAAAAATATGGTATTTTCATTATAAAATAAGTTTTAAATATACTTACCTGGTAGTTACATATATAAAGGCTTTATCCCGCCGATTAAGTCAGCGCGCACGGCAGAAATTCAAAATTCCAATCGCCGATAGATGGTCAGGTGGCCATACCTGAGCGCCCTCTACCAGGTAACTAGAACCATTCCCAATTGTCCTCAGAAATTCCATGCCCCTGTTCTCAGAGGGGAGGAGGGAGGACCTTTTATATATGTAACTACCAGGTAAGTATATTTAAAAACTTATTTTATAATGAAAAATACCATTTTAAATATCTAACTTCCTGGTAGTTACATATATATAGCTGATTGACACCATTGGTGGTGGGTTAGAGAACCAAAACACCGTTGGGAATTCGTATAATTACTAAACACTAAAAATTAGCTGTAAACATACTCTGGTTCTTACCTGATAAGGAAGCTGGCTTCCCAATTATCCTGCCTCATTCGCCTGCATTCCTTGCAGAGACCCAGCGGAACAGGGGCTGTAGAAAGTCTCTATGGGCTGTCACACGGTCCTCGACCTTAACATGACTAGACCACCACCCTTGCTATCCTGGCATAGCCATGGACAAAGAGCTGACCACCTGACCCACTAAAATCACTAAATAACACACTCCATAAAACCTAACTTAGACTTGATAACCCCAGACTGTGGAAGGTTGCAACAACCTTCACAGACAACCTGCGAGTTCAAATCAAGAAAAAGGCAAGGGTATAATACAAAAAAAAAGGTTATAGGGTAGAGGCAGTAGTACCCTCTCCAACTACGGCGCTGGAGGCAACGTGACGGACCCAGGGAACAGCAATCCTCATATTGGGTCTGTACTTCTTTCAGGTAACAATCTCGTTAAGATAGATTTGTTTCGGCAAAAAGTCGCCCAAAATCGATTTCATAGACCTGTTGTGTCTATAAGCCATCGAAGTTGCCACAGCTCTTACCTGAGCTGTGCGCTTTGACTTTGAGGATTGGAAAGCTTTTCTCGTCACATTCTTGGTGAGCTTCCTTATTAAGTCCTGATAAAGAACGCCAGTGCATTCTTTGATAAGGGTAACGAAGGTTTTTCACTGAGCACCAGAGGTGATCTGTCTGACCTCTCATGTTTCTGGTCCTTTGTAGATAAAATTTTAGGGCCCTAACTGGACAAAGGCCTCTCTTTTTCCTGTCCTACTAAATGAGACAGCCCTGGTATGGAAAAAGATCTGGGCCATGGTTGAGAAGGGTTCTGTTTTTAGCGAGAAAACCAAGTTGAAGTGAGCAGACTGCATTTTCCCCCATTGAAGCCTACTTTCTTGCTAAAGGCTTGTAGTTCTCCTACCCTCTTGGCTGTAGCCAAAGCGACCAGGAAAAGGGTCTTCTTAGTGAGATCCTTCCATGAAGCCTTGTCGTAGAGGTTCAAACCTATTCGAGGTTAAAAATTTTAAGACTACGTCCAAATTCCAAGAGGGGTTGGGTTGTCCTTCCTCTTAACTGTCTCAAAGGACCTTATGAGATCCATGAGGTCCTTGTCTCCCGACACGCCAATATTTCTGTGACGGAAGACGGAAGCAAGCATGCTGCGGTATCCCTTGATGGTAGATACTGCTAGGTTTCCTTGGGTTTTCAAATGCAGAAGAAAATCTGCCAGTTGAGTTAGAGAGGTACTGGAAGAGGAAATGTTTTCCTGCACCATTCCCTGAATACGCCCCACTTTGATTGGTACACCTTGAGTGTGGACGTTCTCCTACGCTCTCTCGCGATGGCTCTTGCAGCTTCCCTTGAAAAACCCTTCGCTCTTGCCAGTTTTTCGATAGTCGAAAGGCAGTTAGGTTGAGAGCGAGGGGATTTTTGATGGTATCTCTCTATATGTGGCTGTCTGAGTAGATCGTTCCGACAAGGTAACGATCTGGGGTGTCTACTAGCCACTCCATCACCTCCGTGATCCATGGTCTCATGGGCCAAAATGGAGCTATCAGGGTCATGCGGGCGTCGTTCGACTCTCTGAACTTCTTCATGACTCTGTCTAGGATCTTGAATGGAGGAAAAGCATATGTCTAGTCCTCCCAATTCATGAGGAAGGCGTCCACCGCCACTGCTTCCTGGTCTGGGACTGGAGAGCAGTAGACTGGTAACCTCTTCGTTCTCTGTGTCGCAAAGAGGTCTATTGACGGTTCTCCCCACACATTCCAAAGCCTGTTACACATCGTGATGTAAGGTCCATTCTGTCGTGAGAACCTGTCTTCCTCTGCTGAGAAGATCCGCTCTGACGTTCTTCTCTCCCTCTATGAAGCGGGTCATCAGAGTTAAGTTGTTCGCTTCTGCCCACAGCAGAAGATCTTTGGCTGCCTCGTAAAGGGAAAACGAACGAGTGCCACCCTGTTTCCTGATGTAGGCCAACGCTGTGGTGTTGTCTGCGTTGACCTGTACAATCTTGTTCTGGACCTTCTCTGAAAAGTGGACTAGTGCAAGATGAATGGCCACCAGTTCCTTGACATTTATATGCCATTTCTTCTGATGGTTTTCCCATAGACCTGAGATCTCGCCCTTCCCCAGCGTTGCACCCCATCCCATGTCCGATGCGTCTGAATACAACACTAGGTCGGGTTCTTTTGTTGAAGTTCGAGGCCTGCTTGAAGTTTTTTGGGGTCGTTCCACCAACTCAAATGTTTTTGATTCCCAGAGGGATCGGAATCCACGTCTCCAGATCTTGGCCTCTTTCCAATAGCTTGACAGATGGAACTGAAGTGGACGTAGATGTAGTCTTCCCAGGGGAGACGAATTGTTCGATCGAGAGAGGGTCCCCCAGCAGACTCATCCACTCCCTCGCCAACAGGTCCATCTCCTAGAAAGAGCTTCACCTTTTCTAAGCAATCTAGAATGCGTTTGGGGCTGGAAAAGCCCGAAAAACCACTGACTGAATCCTCATCCCCAGGTAGATGATGTCCTGTGAAGGCGTTAGCTGCGATTTGGCTAGATTTACTACCAGACCTAATTGTTGCGTCAAATTCATTGTAACTTGTAGATCCTCCAGACACTTTGCTTGCGATCTGGCTCTGATTAGCCAATCGTCCAGGTACATCGAAATCCGTATCCCTTTTAGATGTAACCAGTGAGCTACGTTCGATGCCACTGAGAGAAAATGTAAGGAGCCGTGCTTAGTCCAAAACAAAGTGCTCTGAACTGATAGGTTGTCCCGAGATGCACAAACCTCAGATATTTTCTGTAGTTCGGGTGAATTGGTGCACGTGAAAATACGCGTCCTGTAGGTCTATTGAAACCATCCAGTCTTCCTGTTTGGTGCCTGCTAGGACTGAGGCAGATGTCTCCATGGCAAACTTGACTTTGCTTACGTACTTGTTCAGTGGACTTACGTCCAGAACTGGTCTCCAACCCCCGAGCTCTTGGGTACCAGAAAAGTCTGTTGTAAAAACCCTCTGACGAGAGGTCCTTTACCTCTTCTATTGCTGCTTTGATAGCATCTGGGTCACCTGTTCTTGAAGAGCTGCTGCTTTGCTCCCCAGTAAGTAGCTGTCAACTCCAACGGTTCTTGTGAAAGAGGGGGCTTCCTTAGGAAGGGAATCTTGTATCCTTCCTTCAAAACTTCGACTGTCCATACGTCCGCTCCCCTTTGGCTCCACTCTTGCCAAAAAGTGGGATAACCTGGCTCCCACTTGTGTCTGGAGGTTGTTGTGATCATTTCTTGGATTTGGGTTGCTGCTTGGGGTTCTTGGGGTTGTCCTCCAGCAGCCATTCTCTGACTTCCTCTGAAAGGGCTCTCCCACGAAAAGGGCTGACGCAGTTGGAGGAGCTTCCTTGTCCTTCCTGGCTAAAAAGTTTGCGGAAGAACTTTCCTAGCAGTCCTTGTGATCAGATCTTGCGTTGATTGTTGCGCAAGGGCTGCTGATAAGTCCTAACCAGCTCTGAAGGGAAGAGCTGTTTAGATAAGGGAGCATACAACAGTTCAGATTTCTGAGCTAAAGTCACTCCAGACGACACTGCAACGAACACAACATAGCTCGTTTCTTGATAACACCTGCTGTGAAAAGGGCAGAAAGTTCGACCACCCGTCCCTCACAGCTTTATCGAGACAAGCAATAAGGTGCATTTGGCTGTCATTCTTCTGATCTGAAACCTCTGCAAGAGCTGCAAGAGTCCAGTCCATCAAGCTGAAGACTTCAATAGTTCTGAAGACGCAAGCGCATTTCAGCAAAATGATCCAACTCCGAAGTGGACCACAGAACCTTGGCTTTAGTCATGGCTGTTCTCCGTGAAGAGTCAACGAGTCTGGAGAAGTCCCCTTGGGAGGAGGCAGGAACTCCCAAACCGAGAGCTTCCCCAGTCTCGTACCACACGCTGGATCTAGAAGCCAATCTTGTCGGGGAAAGGAAAAAGTTGTCTTTCCTTGTTCCTTCTTCTTCAAAATCAATCATTCAGTGTCGAAAAGGCTCTCTTCACTGATTTGGCCAACACTGTCTTCTTGAATGAGGAAGACTTCTGGGGTCTACCCATCAAATATTGCGAGGGGAGGACTCCAGGTGCGGCCTGATGAAAATCGTTAGGAAATAAGTCCGCCAAAAGAGTAAGAAGTCTTTTCAGATCAGCGGCATGAAGAGTTTCTTGAGTTTCCTCTTCGAGATCTCTTCCAAAGGATCCGCTATTTCCGATGTCGAACGAGAGGGGAAACGTGTGAATCGTGCTGCTTGCGTAACATTTCACGTCGCAACTTGCTGCGAGGGAGCTTCGCGATCCTTGTTCCCTCCCGTCACTCGTGCGGCTTGTAGCGGGGAAGCGTCTATGAGCGCTGCAACTTGCCGCGAGTTTGCGTCTTGCTGGTTGTTAGCGTCTTGTTGTTCTGATTCTTGCCTTACCCTCTTCTTGGGTCTGTTGACGTCCTTAGATTCCTTCTTGTGTGTTTCTTCTCTTAGTCCTTGCGACTTGTAAGAGTCAAAAAGAGACGCATGAGGGACTGCTGGACTTCCGACAAGAACTTTTACTTGAGGTGCCGCTTGCTGCTGGGAAACAACTGGAGATGGCACTGCACTAGCTTCCACAACCGGAGACTCTAGCTGGGATCTTTTGATGAAGAGGTGGTGGCGCAGCTTGCGACACGTCCCATTCTGGGGGCGGGGAGAAGCGCGTGAACTGAAGTCATGTATCGTCTTCTTCCTCCGACGAGCTATCGTCTTACGCCTCTGTTTAGGCGCAGGAAAACGCCGTCTTCTTCCGACAGGAATCTCTCTGGAGAGCTCCATTTGCTGCAAGAGGGTTGTTGGAGCAGGAAGGGGACCTGCGTCTCTTGATAGGTCTAGACTCTTGTGACTGGCGCCAACCACGTCTGGGTCTTGCGTCATCCGAGGAAGACTCAACACGTCCTCATCTCGCCTTTCCTGCGGCGGCGGGGAGCGTCCTGGGATGCGTCAACAGGATCGCTCGAGGGGACGTCCGCTCGTTGTTCAACGTCTCTCACCTCCCTTAGCCTGTCGACGTTCCTTCTCCCAGGGTTGGGGAGCATGGAAGAGGTCTAGGGCTAGGAGCGTGACAGACACAAACGGACGCACCCTCCACTGCACTAACACTGTCACCAACTTTTGTTGCAAACTATGCACTGCCCCACATCACTTCCTATCCGAAGAAAGGGATTGTACAGAAACTCCTATGGCCGAAATAGCAGCCATTATATCCTTTAAAGACGGATTACTTACTCCCGACTCCACTGGGAGGATCGGGTACTAAAGCCTTAGGGTTAGGATCAGGAATATTAGTATCAGACAAGTTAGAAAGGACTTGACTATCAGAAGACCTAGCTGAAAGGACACTGGAAGATCTAGCTCTCCTAATTCTGTCCTTTTCCAATCGCCTCACATAGCGATCATACTCTCTCCACTCTTTCTCGGACAAACTTTCACACTCCTTGCATCTATCATCAAGTGCACACACATGATCTCTGCATTTCTTACAAACTGTGTGGGGATCAAGAGCAGCCTTGGAAAGCCGGTTCTTGCATCCCCTAACACACATTCTAACAACAGGGTCAGCCATCTTGAAAAGCAAGTACAAAGAACAATTGTAACAGTCAGAAACCGAACAGATAGGCTAACAATGAGAAACGAAAAATCCAGGAAGATCCAAAATCAGCGAAAGCCATCAACGAAAAACCAAACAAGTAATGGGTACTTCACCAATTGTAGTAAAGCAAACCAAAGTAGAGCGAATTTCCAACGTGTTGATAGAACGACGGCAGGGAATTTCTAAGGACAATTGGGAATGGTTCTAGTTACCTGGTAGAGGGCGCTCAGGTATGGCCACCTGACCATCTATTGGCGATTGCCGCGAATTTTTAATTTCTGCCGTGCGCGCGACGAATCGGCGGGATAAAGCCTTTTATATATGTAACTACCAGGGAAGTTAGATATTTAAAAGTGCAATTTTTGGCGCTGAAAATCATCGATTTCCACTTATCGGCGCAAATAATTGGGTATTAGCGCCAAAACATACCTAACAAGAGGTGCTGGTAACCGAAAATTGTTACTTTTTGCCACCAATGAACCCCAAATTCACCAAAAAAAGCACAAAAATCGCCGATTTTCGGTTAGCGGCGATTTTCATTTATCATCACACCCTCAGAACAGAACCCCGCCGATAACCGAGGACTGCCTGTACTGCCAGACTCCCCAAAAACTCAAAGACCTATGTCAAGGCGAAGAGAATTCGGTTTGTAAGGGACACTTCCCTACCCTTTCTCCCCAATACCCATGCGAGCCACCGATAATGGACCTAGGTTACTGCAATTATTAAAAATTGTTTCCACTTCTTTTAAGTAATGGGAAGCAAACACTGACCTACATTTCCAATAAGTCATTTTGAGAATCGAAGAGAGGGAGAGACCGTGCTTAAAAGCTAACGACATAGCTACAGCTCTAATATCGTGAGCTCTAACTTTAGGAATAGGAAGAAGTTCTTCTTCAGTCTGAGAATGTGCTTCACAAATGAGGTCCGTTAGGAAGAAAGAGAGAGTATTCTTCGTAAGGGGCCCCGAGGTGTCTTTGACCGAACACCATAGGTTACTGGCAGGACTCATTATTTTCTCAGTCCTATGCAGGTAAAACTTTAAAGCCCTTACTGGACAAAGCACTCTCTCTTCATCTTCTGAACCAAGCACTTCCATTAAACTCTATACAAAAGAACAAGGCAAAGGTTTAGAAGGAGTCTCATTCTTTGCAAGAAACCCCAGCGTATATGAGCAAACTGCATCTCCTTGAGCGAATCTTGACTTTAGTCAGTCGCCTGTATCTCACTGACTCTCTTAGCAGTGGCTAAGGCTACCAGGAAGAGGGTCTTCTTCATAAGATTCCTAAGGGATGTGGAATTAAGAGGTTCAAAGGCAGGGCTAGAGAGCCATTTTAGAACCACATCTAGGTTCCAAGATACTGGTTGTGAATCCCTTGTCTTACACATATGGAATGATCTAATAAGATCCGAAATATCCTGGTTGGCAGAAAGGTCCAGGCCCCTATGTCAGAACACCAAGCTAAGCATGGACCTGTAACCTTTAATTGTGGACAGGGACAAACCTCAAGTGGTCCTCAGATACAACAGAAAATCAGCAATTTCCATTAAAGACGTCTAGTAGATGACATGCCATTGGTTCTGCACCAAGTGTGGAATATGGACCACTTATGTTGACAGACATTGGTGGATGACTGGCGTCTGCATCTCGCAATAGAGTCTGCAAGTGTCTTTGAAAATCCCTTAGCTCTGAGTAATTTCATGACAGTCTGTAACCTGTCAGTGCTGGATTGGACAACCCTAGATGGAACCGTCTGAAGTAGGGTTGTCTGAGCAGATTGCATATTTGTGGTAGAAGCCTTGGAAAGTCTACCAACATCTCCAGAAGATCCGGGAACCATTCCTTTAGAGGCCAGAATGGGGCTATTTGTGTCATCAACACATTTGACGTGACCAGAACTTGTAATTCTCGTATCATCCTGAACGGTGGGAAGGTATACAGATGTTTGTTTGATCAGTCCTTTAACATGGCATCCGTCGCCCATGCCAAGGGGTCTGGAACTGGCAACAAAAAAAAGAGATAGATGATGATTTTTGGAAGTCGCGAAGAGATCCAAAGTCGGAGTTCCCCACAGTCTCCAAAGATCCAAGCAAACCTGTGGATCTAAAGTCCACTCCATGGGAATTACTTGATCGCGCCTGCTTAGTTGGTCTGCCAGGACATTCAGTCTGCCGTGGACGAATCTTGTTACTAATTTCGTCCGATTCTGATTTGCCCAACGCAGAAGATCCCTTGCAAAGGGAGGAGGAATGTGGTCCCCCTTGCTTGCTTATGTAAGACAGCGCTGTGGTATTGGCCGAGTGGACTGCTACGGTTTTCCCGGAAACTTCCAAGGCAAAGGCTTGCAAACCCTGGTGAAATGCCTTTAACTCTTTCAGATTTATGTGAAACCTCTGTTGAAATGGTGACCACCTCCTAGGAGAACTCCCCAGCCTAAGTCTGATGCATCTGCCTAAAAGCTTAGGTCTGGGTTCTGGATGAGAAGGGACTTCCCTTCCAGCAGTCTGTCTTCTGACTTTCACCAGAGCAGGTGCTTCTCTATTTCAGGATTTACGGGGAACATGAACGAGTCTGGGTGTCATTCCCTGTCCCAGCTGGCTCAAAGAAAAAACTGAAAAACTCTCGTGCAGCCTTCCCAGGGATACGAATTGCTCTATGGAGGCTAGCGTTCCTAGGAGACTCATCCATCTGTTGGCAGAGCAAGTCTGGAGAGAGAGAAACTCGTCTATGGTTTTCAGGCAAGATTCCACTCTTCTGGGGGATGGAAAAGCCTGAAAAGCTAGAGAGTTTAGCGTCATCCCCAAATAAACTGTCTCCTGAGAAGGAGCCAGTTGGGATTTCTGATGGTTGAGAAGCAAACCTAGATTGTTGACTTGGCAAAGGGTCTTGCGAAGGTCCTCCGTGCATTGATCCTACGTCGGGAAGTGGAGGAACCAGTCGTCTAGGTAGAGAGCAATGTTGATGCCCTGAGATGGAGCCATCTTGCCAGGGGAGCAAGAACGTGAGTAAAAACCTGAGGGCCATTGATAACCCGAAGCATAGGGCTCGAAACTGGAAGACTTGGTCCTGGAAATGAATCTGAGGAACTTCTTGAATTTGGATGAACAGGGACATGAAAGTATGCTGCCTGCATATCTGTTGAGACCATCCAGACTCCTTGACAAATGGATGCAAGAGTGGAATGATTGGACTCCATTCTGAACTTCATCTTCTGAACGAAGACATTCAACGCACTTACGTCCAGGACCGGTCTCCACCCTCCTGATGATTTGGGAACCACAAAGGGGCAATGGTAGAATCCCTATGACTCCACATCCTCAACTATCTCTGCAGCCTTCTTGTTGAGAAGGGCGGAAACCTCCTCCGAGAGGGCCGCAAAACTCTCTTAGCCTAAGGAGTAGGCAGTCAAGACGATAGACTTCTTGACTAAGGGAGGATTTTCCCTGAACGGGATAGTGTAGCCCTCCCTTAGGACTTGAATGATCAATGGTTCCGCTCCCATTTCAGTCCATTGTTCCCAGAATAGTTGGAGCCTGGCACCCACTGGAGCACAGAGGACTAGGTCTTCATTTTCTTGATGAGGATCTCGATGCGGACTTCTTGACCGTTTGTGACGAAAAACAAACATTGGAACATGGTCTGGAAGATCTTGTTCTCCCACCATGAAAGGGATGAGGCTGTAGAGGAGAGGCCGACTTCCCACTTAACGAAGGAGGGTCCTTACGACATCTTGCTGACTGAGACAGAAGGTCCTGGCTCAATTTTTTGTGTAGATGAGACACAGTGTCATTTACTGTCAACTGTGGGAACAGGAAATCCTTCACTAAGGGAGGAACAAAAAGGAGAGCAGACTTGTGTGCTGTAGTTACTTCTTTGTTGGTATATAAACATTGTAACTCTCTCTTTTTTAAAACACCCAACATAAAAAGAGAGGCTAGTTCCCTAGAGCTATCTCTTAACTCCTATATCGGCGCAAGAGAGAACACCCAGAGCGTCCAAGACGAAGTCCTCAGGGAGAGAAGAACAGTCCTGGATCTTCTGTGCCAAGGCGCCCACCGACCAGTCCAAGAAACTAATTCGAACACCTTGAAGAGGTTTCAAAGTAGATGATCAATCTCTGCTGAAGAAAACTTCACTTTAGCCGATGAAAAAGCCGATCTCCTAGAAGAATCAGTCAAGCTGGAGAAGTCCCCCTGGAGACTTTTGCGCCATTGGCGCCTAACTTCAGGGCTAGATGTCTCCGAACTCAAAGAATGGCGACGCACCTCTGAAAAGATGCCTTTCCAATGGGTGTCTGTTGTGGCCTGGGACATTGCAACAGGGGCAACTGAGGGGCCATCTACACGTGGGCAGACCCCACCAACCTTCCTTGGGCCTCTGGTATGGCTTCTCCCAGGTTCAGGGGAGTGTGCCAAGGACCTTTGCCTAGGAGAGTTGGCGGGATGGGCAGCCAGCTCCTCCACCAACACATCAATTGCACTGATAACACTACCTTCATTAACTTGATCCATTAGGGCATCGAACCAAGGCCCCAATTGGGCCATAGAATTCTACAATTAACTCAAACTTATGGTCAACTCTTGACTGTAGGTTGGCAACAGCAGTGGGGTCGGAAGTGTGGGAGCTGGGTAAAGGATCATGTGGAACAGCAGGAGAACTGGGATTCGGGGATAATACAGAACAGAAATAATAGGTACATCAACATTGACAGACGACTTATCAGATTCCTGTCTAACTGTGGTCTTATTATCATTCCTAAGAGATGCCTTTCTCTTCCTATCCCTCTCTAACATAGATAGATGAGAACTTAAAGTTTTCCACTGTTTAGGGTCCCAATATGTGCATTCCTCACATGTTAAAGTCAAAGAACAAACTTGACCTTTGCAATCAGCACAAATGGAATGTGAGTCATATTTCACTGAAGTTAACCTAGTATTGCAGCCTTTGCTACAATAACGAGTGGAAGACATACTTGTGTCAGACATTGTCAGACAAGTCGGCAAGCAAAAGTCAAAGTAAGGAAAAAATTGTCAAATCTTGGAAAGAACTAAGGTCGTAAGAAAAAAACCCTAACTCTTAAGTAATTGCTGAAAGGCTACCAAGTAAATATACTTCACCAAATAGATCTCAATCAACACCGGTAACAAAATCCAAATTTAGCTGAGAGCTAACAACCTCGTCATCAGCTAGCAGAAACAAATTGAAGTGCTTTGCTGAGCTGTTCCTCTCTTTCCCAAAAGTGGTTGGGACTGTCTACCTACACCAAAACAAAAGAATCGCTACCGCGAATTTTCAAATTTTAGCTGCCGAAATAGTTAGAAACTATAGCTGCGTAATTACTTGGTAAGTTACTTACATAAAAACCCATTTGATCTATTCAGTTTGAGGATGAGGAAGCCAGTGTTAGGAAGCTGTCATTGTGTGAATACCTGCAGAAAATATGGCCAACTCTTAACATTACAGGCAATCCATTTTTGGCTGCTTTTTTCAACTCCATGGGAGTTACCATAGCTTCTTCATCTACTGCAAAGAAAGAGGATCCTCCAGTGCAGTAACTCTGCCAGTGGCCAACCCTCTGGCTGGTGTGTTGACTTCTCCCATCCCAGCCTTGACCAATCCTTGGGTGTTATAGAGGCATAAGAAATACCAGGGGAAGAGGAAATGCTCCACCCTTATCTTCATCATCATTTCCTCATTATCATTGTTGCCCTCTCTTCCTCTGCATAGGAGAAAGCAGAAGAAGGAGACATCTTGGGCCTTGGTTAAGAAGGTTAAATCTCTCACCCCCATCTCCATAAGTTAACTAACATGTTATCAAGATTCAATGACCAGTCATGCCAATGGAGATTCGTAATATGAAAGGCTTTGGTTTGTATACTGTATTTAGGAAAAATACAAAATACTTCAGAGGTTTTAGAACTTTTTTAATCTTTACATGAATTCCAGCTTCATGAACTGATGACTCTCATAGTAGATGTTCAAAAGTACCCAGGCACCTCCTCCCCTCTTGTATGTGTGTTGGAGGGTCAAGTTATTGAAGACTCACTTCTTTCATGCCTAAGAGTTTTGGACCCTGTGATGTAAGACTGCATGACATAAAACTTTTCTTTTTAATATATCAAATGTGTTTTCATAATTTTTTTTCCAGGCTTCATATGCCCTGTGCACACTCCTGATGGGGCTCCATGTGGTTTGTTAAATCATCTAAGTCAAGATTGTCTTATTGTAAATGAGGTATATAAAGACAAGAAGAAACTTCTGCTAGTGCTTACTACGCTGGGAATGATTGCCGTAAACGGTCATCCACATGTACCACATGAACAGTGTTTAGAAGTTGTGCTAGATGGTGTGTTTGTTGGATATATACCATTTGAGGATGCTGATTCCTTTGCACAGAATATGAGGCTAATGAAGATAAGTGGTGAGGTAAGCTGTTTGCATTGTATTATCAGTTTTGTGAGAAATGTAAGTGCTTTTCACATTCGTTTCCTCTGCTGTCTTGTCATTATACCACATAATAGCTTTTCATAAAAGAAGCATTTTGGCATTCTACAGTAGGCAGAGTTAGCAGAAAGTATATAGGAGAAAATTAAAGTTCCTCCTTATTGGCAGTTGTTACAGGTTATTGCATGACTGATAGTTGTGAAGACCATTGTCATTTATTGTATAACTTCAGTTTAATGACTGTGTATGTTCTGAAAGAACTATACAGAAAAGTTAATTTTCATGAATTATTTAGACTTATAGTGAGAGTCAGAATGGTCATAAACAAATATACAGTTTGATTAAATGAGAAAAATGAATCATTGGGAAGAAAACTGTCATTCAGATATTATGCAAGATTTTTTTTTTTTTTTTTTTTTAGAATTTCAAGTGTCGTGAGTTTGTATCACCATAGACCCATTACTTTAACATTAGCAAAACTCCCAGATATTTTTCCAGTTACAGGTGGTGGTGAATGCCCCCAATACCGTGGGTCCACTAGCAGCAAAGTGAATCGTCTGTGTATGTGGTTATGTTCACATCTTTATCATCATGAACATTTTTATGTCAACTTTTCTCTTAAAAGGGTTAGATGTGAAAGTAGTTCTCTCTATCCTTCTTCGTCTTGTTATCTCTCTTTCTGAACTTACAACTCTGTTAGATCTAGGTCTTTGTCTATCCCTTTGTCCAAGATTTCCTGGGATTTCCAACTGCTTTTCACCCTGCTAGTAATTCCATATCTACTTTCTTTTTTTACTGTTTGTTCCTCATCCTTTCTTATCACTTATCCAAGCTGTCACAATCTGAGATTTCAGTTTTTTTTATCTCAGTACCATAGCTGTAGACCAATTTTGCATCTGTTAACCTAACTTTCCAAAATGCTCTGACCATGAATAATAGTCAAACCTGTTCATATATCCATTTCCCTTATCAGTGCCCATGTTTTTGTTCCACAGAGCAATACAGGCCTTAAGTACCCTTTATAAATCTTTACTTAAGAGACATTTTTATTTACAAGTATCTTAGCTATCTCTTCATTTCACTTGTGTTGCAGCAACTCCCTTTTCTTACTGCTCTCTCAGCTTCTGCTTCATAATCCAGTAAATCCTCAGAGTAACAGAAATGCTGTACCTGTTTGAAGACCTGACTATCCATCTCCACAAGGCTCTTAACGCACATCCCTTCTCCATTTGGTCTTGTAATAGCTTTTGGGCAGTGACAATCCTTAATTTTTTTGTACATTATGTAATCTTGAGCACCTCTTGTGATACCATCTGTTACTTTCAGGTTATTAGCATTCTTACTGAGGATTTCATTTGTGGTTCAGGGTTATTAGTCAGTAAATGCTTCATCTTGCTTCAGTTCCTGTCCTTTGTGAGCTTTACAAGTTTGAGGTGTTATTACACAAATGCAAACCATCGGTCTTTACATAGGAATTACCTTCAGCGCAAGCTGGAGCGGGCTATTCTACACAACAAGGTTGTTCGGTAGTTGCACTAACGGTGGGAGAGGCGAGGGGTATTCTCATCATCTCCCTTTGATGAATTGCACAACCACTTGCCTTATAGCCTTCATCCAGAGTGGAAGCACTTTTGCCTTCCTCTGCCGGAATGTTTGCCGGCTGTTCTACCTACACTTCATCCTGTTGATTTCCTTCCTTTTTGTTGTGCCTGAGTATTTTTTAGATATATGTTCTTATTCTTGAATATAATGCAAACCCAAGAATCATCTAAGCTGTTGGAGAGTGACATTGCAATTGCTTTCTTTCACCCTATGAAGTAGACCTACACACTGTTTGCACCAAATGCCGGAAGCATGTGTGTTTGATAACTAATACTTGTTCCGAGTGTTGTATTGCTTGCCCGTCCTCAGAGGGGTATTCTTCTCTGAAGATGCCAGGTAGCTCCCTTTCTCTTCCCATGCAGTCCTGTTCTGCTGCTGCTTCATCTAGGGGAGAAATTACTCCTCCACATTCCTCTAGTGCTTCAGCAATGGGGGCTCGCATGGAGGGGCGGGGCCTTATCACAATCTCTGGAGGGCTCCCTCCGTTTGCTCAGGAGGGGAGCATTCTCCCCTTGGGCAAAGGGAGGCAGCCTCTGATATCCCATCTTTTTCAGGTCTGGGGGAGATTGGGAAGACCTTTCAAGATCTTAGGAACCTCTGGCCATCCCTAGGTCTTCCAGGAGAACCATCAGTGTGGGGTTTGATTGCCCACTTTAGTGCCTCCAACCCGTCTCTGTGGCGTCAGTAACTGGGACTAAGGTTTCAGTTACAGGACTTAAGACCGCCATGACAACTGTCATGGCGCCCTTGATTAATCATCCGGTTCCATTAACATCGATGCACCCTCCTGTGTCTCCGGACACTAAGGATCTTCTCCTGGCCGAATAGGTTACGTAGGTGAAGAGGTACAAACATGAATGCAAGAGGACATTGAAGAAGAGATCCATTCCCCCTTCGTTGTCATCAGTATCTTCTTCTCCATCTGCTTTCACCTCCTCCCCTTCTTCTTCTGAGGGTCTTGTTAGGTGGACAGACCCGAAGATGAGAAAGGCAGCGGCTCTAGACCCGTGGGCCCTCTCACAGCATGTTTTCTACACAAGAAACATGAAGATCTTTCTATGACTCACCTCTGTCCCAGGACGGAGGACCCACGTCTCAGGTGTCCCTGGCCATCCGAGGTGCGGAATACAACTCTCCCCTGTCCCAGGATGGGGGACCTGCATCTTGGGCATCCCCGGACACCTGAAGCATGGAATGTGCCTTTCCCCCATCTCAGGACAGGGGACCGGAGCCTCAGGTGTGCCCGGATATCTGAGGCACGGAAGCAGTGTGCCCTGGGGTCTGTTGTCCAGGGCACCAATGCCAGACACCAGACATGGGAGATCTCCATGCTGATGAGAAGCTTCAAAAAGTCCTGCCCTCCCAGGGAACTCAGGCCCCCTGAGTGGGATGTGACTCTCGTCCTTGAAGCCTGAGTCGTCCACTCACGAGCTTCTTTGAGAGTCGTCAGACAGGATCTGACCCTCAAGACTGTATTTCTGCTTGCCTTAGCATCAGCGAAGAGAGTAGGCAAACTTCATGGTCTTTCTTATAATGTTGAGCACTTGAGGGTATGGGAATCTGTTTCATTCAATTTATCCCGAATTCATGGCGAAGACTCAGATTCCGTCGGTCCTTGATGCCAGATTCGAGTAATTCTTGATCCCCTCTCTAGAGGACTTTGTAGGTAACAAACCAGAAGAGATGCTACTTTGCCCAGTTAGAGTGCTGTGGCACTACCCTAAAGGACTGCAGCTCAGGGCTGAGTGTCAGCGACTTTTTTTTAGCACTGGCAAGACCAAGAAAGAGGTGTCCAAGAACACAATATCTTTCTGGCTTCGTGAGACCATCAAACAGGCATACTCAATGTCAAACGAGGAGGACTCGAGTACGTTCCAGCTCAGAGCTCACGAAGTTAGGGGCATTGCACCTTCCCTCGCGTTCAGGAAGAACCAGTCGGTATATCAGGTGCTGAGAGCGGGAGTGTGGTCGTGTTGGACGATGCTTGTGCCCTTTTACCTGAAGGATATAGCCCATAGGTCCTTGGACACCTTTTCCTTGGGTCCTGTGGTGGCTGCTCAGCAAGTTATGTAGCTCATCCAGTTCCCCTAGTGGGACAAGTTGCATCTAGTCTAAGCTGTACAGTAGTAGAAGTGAAAATGTGTGTGTATGTGTGACAGGCCTCCCTCCTTTCCCCTTCTCTTACCTTTCCTCGTATGGTGGGCAAAGGATAGGTTTTCAAGTCATCATATGCTGGAGGGACACAGATGCAGGTGAGTGATCAGCCTTTCTATTTTTTCATTGTTATGATCTAATAGAAGCAAGTCCTGTCCTCTCTCTAGCAAGGGGAGAGAGGGATAGGCAATAAAACTAACCTGTTACTTAGCTTTATTGTCTCTGACACATTGTTCTTCCAAGCCTTTTTCAGAGTAATGTTGCTTTCACACCCATTACTTTGAAGGGCCCAGAAGTCTGACAGTCGAGCACACCTTTGTTCCCCTGATCAGAGGCAAGGGACTGCTTCCGCTGCTCAACATTGCACGATCAGGAAAAAGTCCTAGGTGAGGCGAACCTCTATTCGGTTAGGAAGTCTACTCTGATCCTCCCACCAAACAGTAAGTCTTCCTATGTAAAGACTTATGGTTTGTTTTCGTGTGGGAACAAATGACAAAATCTGGAAGTAATTTGTATTTTTTTTAACACAAACCTGAGGTCTTTACATAAACTGCCCACGTCTAGCCACCCCTCATTCTGTTACCTGGGCTATAAGGCAAGTGGTTGTGTAACTCAGCAAAGAGAGGTGGTGAGGGTACCCCTCTCATCTCCCACCAGTAGTGCAACTACCTTATGTAGAATAGCCTGCTCCAGCTTGCGCTGAAGGTAATTCCTATGTAAAGACCTTGGGTTTGCATGTTAGGAAAAACACAAATTACTTCCAAAATTTGTCATTTTTCTGAACAGGTGTTGTGTTCTTCAACGTTTTTTGCCATATTTTTGTCAAGTTTTGGTGCAGGATAGTGACTGGTTGTTATCAAGTTTAATGCCTTAGGTTCCCTATTTTTTATAATTTTAACCTGTTCAGGTTTGGTATGCTTGATCATTGTATGATTGTGCAACTTTTTATATGAATAAGTTTCTGGTCACACATGTACAGTACCTTTAGTAAAATATAAACTACAAACTATCTAATAATATTTGCTTCTGGCATAAGGATGTATATATTCAGAGTGGTTTTCTTTGTATTATGGCGTGTGTATCACTGGATTTTTTTTATTATATCTGATTATTCTTTCATCAGATGCTCCTGTGGTACAATTGGGTTAGGTATCTGGAAACCTATCACTAAGTGAAAATATCATAAGTTGAAAATAACCCTTTTGCCAGCTTTTATTTTACTAACAGAAATCCTAACTTAGTCTAGTCTTCCTTAGGCTTAGAACACTTACACTGGCCTACATCATAACCTAGCCAATCCCAAACATGCTTAGAACACTTACACCAGCCTATAGCCTAGCCTAGCTTACCCTAAACACTTATTGGCTTACACTGCAGCGTAGTGTAGTTTACCATGCACATGCTTTGAACACTTATATTGGCCGATGTCCTTCTCCTTGATTAACCTAGCTCCCTTCTTCATGATAACAGATTTAACTGATGCTGGAGATTTCAATGTTATTAATTCACTTCATATCCTTCAGGGTGGTCGAGATCATTGACTGAAAGCCTAAGTTCCCATTTATTACCTTCATTTTGTCCTCTAGTATGGCATCAATAGCCTAGGTGTAGTGACACCAGTTAAGACATAAATCAGTCAGCCAATCTCCTCTAGTAATAATATTGTCTTCCTTCTCTTCTCACCAGTAGCATAAGACTCAGATGGGTGATTTTTAGCCATGATAGATGTTTATGCTTCCGAGCACCAAGGAGGGTGTCTAAAAAGATAGTGGCAGCACAAAATCCTGCAAGGTTCAGTTTGATTACGCTTACATTCACAAGAGAGCATTGTACCTGGCATTCCCAGTATTGCTTACTTGGGAAAAATCAAAATTAAAAATTTTGGTATGCAGGGTATTTTTGCTATTGCTATCATATACAAAATTTCAAAGAGAATAATTGTAACTCAGGGAAACATTTTTAGTTATATATTTGCTTATTTTAATGATGATTTTGTGTCCCCTATCAATGATTTTTTGCATATTAATTTTGTTGTCTTGCTTACCCCTCGAGATTCAAGGGTGTCCCAGGACTCGTCTGGGGCAAATCATTGTAAATTTGATTTTCGTCATACAGTAAACCCCCTGCATTCGCGTTCTCATGGTTCGCGGACTCACGCATTCGCAGGTTTCTCTGTGGAACATATCTAGCCATTTTTCGTGGAAAATTCGCCCATTCGCGGTATTTTTCACTGAGAAATATTCACTAATTACTGTATTTTCATATAATTTTCATGAATAAATGCACTTTTTGTGATAAAACTATTAAAATACTCAGGTATAAGCATTTTTACAGGGTTTTTCTTGGCTTGAGCTATCAAAGTGGGCAGTTCTAAGTGTTATTAGAGGGGTTTTAAGCATATTCGCGGATTTTAGCTATTCACGGGCGGGGTGTGGTACACATCCCCCGCGAATACGGGGGGTTCACTGTATAATGATAGCTAAAGCTGTCATTTTGAAATTGAATACCTGTACTATTTTTCTGGTGAGTTCAAAATTTAAAATTAACTAAAGATACTCAAGGGTTGACTTATGTATGAATGCCAGTGATATGAACAGAATGCCTCATGTGAGCTTGCTTGTCAAGATATGCTATAGCTTCATGGCAATTAATAACAAACCTTCATACATCATATAGTACTTGTTTGGGTTAGGTGTGTTCCCCCAGTTTAATTTATGTATACATTTCACATTGCTGCTGTTCTTAAGGCACCAACCAAAAAGGCACAGTAGAAGGATTTTTAGTTCTCAGTGCTGCCTCAGTAGGAGGAACAGATTCTGCACCATCTTTTGGCTGATGTTGAGCTACCTTGCCTTCATTGTCAGATATGCAAAATCATAGTCCTTTGCCTCCTCACTTTAGATATTCTTCCTCACTGATGAGTTAGCCTTGATTTCGATGAAAATTTGAGTCCATGTTGTTCCTCCTTTGCACCTATTCATGCTTACGTGGTGCCAATGTATCTCAACGCATCAGTCATAGTTAGTTTTATTTTGTATGAAACAGACACTGACTGACTTGGAAAGTTGAAAGAAGAAAAGTCCCTATGTGCATGCTGAGCTCACAATTCACTTCCCACCAAATAAAGCTTCCCTTTCTTTAATGAGGCTCTGGTGGTATTGGATGTATGCTGTGCTTTCCAGGGTCTGTACTGAATTATTTTCCAGTTATTCATTACTTTTATATGTGATTTTTCATGTTCACATATTCTGAGGTAGTTCACTTGTGCATTTTTTTACCCTCTTAAATTTTGTTATAAAGATTTTATTTTTGCTTTTTACATCTGTGGCTTCAAATTGGTGTCTTCTTGCTGCTGATTCATTGTTGAAAGTTCAATTTAATTTTTTTGTTATTCATAAATTTTTTTTTTTTTTTATCTCTGCTTAGGGTGTTTCCTTTGGCCAGTCTTTTGTGTGCAGGGATTATTAGTTTTCCCCTCATGGCAGGTGGCGTGTGTAGCACCATGCTTCAAAGCAGGTATATCTAGTGCCCTCTTCACTAGTGCAGTATTTCATTTGTGTCTTTTGAGGCACATGCAGGAGGCATCTGTACCACAGTGCTGGCACCCCCACTGCAGAGAGGACTCTGTGTTTCTTTCCCAAATCTTGTTACTATGCTCAGCAGTCTCATTCTCCTTCATTCTTCCTGTGGCCACTGGGAGTGAGGTTCAAGTGTATTTGTCTGGTGCTATTCCTAATGGTACTTGACCCTCAACTTGAGCAGTGGCACCCCCTTTAATACCGTGTGACTTGAGCCACTCTCACCTGACTAGACCAGCATTCAAACCTGATGCAGGACTGTATGGGAACAGTATTAAAGTACAGTATTTGTATTTTCATTGGAAAATTCTCCTTTCAGGTGTGTGATATTTCTACATTTATATCCACTCTTCATCCTTCAAGGGAGGATGATTCTTCTGCCGAGCCGTGGCCATGTTTTAGTTGGTCAAGACTTTACTTTTGCCACTCCTGCTTCTTCTGCTAATTTGCTGCCTGTGGAAGTGCTTCCTTCTTTATTGATGTCCTTTCAGTCTCCATGCTCAAATCTATAACATTGCTGCTTCTCTTTGATGTTTGTCCCACTTCTCAACTCTTAGCATGCTCTCGTGCTCATTTCTGTTCTTGGTACTTCTCACATCCTGATCTGACTCATTGGCGCCCCCACATACTCATTTATTCCGTCTTTTATTGCCTCGTGTCAACTTTTTAAATTCTGAGATTGATCATGAGTGTCTTGAGCTTTATATCAGAGGAACAGGGGCTTACACTTAGTCTTTACTGGGGTGCACAAACTTTTGAAGTAATTAATTTTCTTTCCTTCAGTTAGTGTGCAGCAAAGACAAATTCTTGCTGGTTTTTGATATTCCAGACTGACTTATCATAAATCACTGAGTTGCTCTTAATAACAGTTCAACTTATTATCCTCATCATAGGAGGAGTTGTATCTGTACGGGGTTTCAGTGGCTTTTGATGTGTGTGAGAACCTGCTCCTGCCAGTATACACTTGCAAGAGCCTTCTTTAGTAATTCCCATCTTGCTAGCTTGAGGCATATACAGGTTTGTGATTCAGCTTTAGGTACCAGCCAAGGTCTGGTCCTCTTTGTGCAAATGAAGAGTAAGAAAAATGTGTTCCTCTGCCCCTTGAAAGCCATGTTGGAAGTATCTAAAAGCTCTATAGCTGCTTGGCTTATGCAAGCCATCCTTAGGGCTTATCCGGTCACTACTGAATCACAGGCACTGAATTTTAAAGGTAGTAGCACCACCACTGCCTTTTAAAAGTCATTAGGTAGGTAGAATATTAATTATGCCACATGATACTGTAATGTTCTATTTGAGAGACCTAACGCACAAATCTTTTTAAACATTTTTTGTCGACTCTGTCACTGATACTGCTCACACTGTCTTTACCTCATGTTTTAATGTAAGAGTTGGCTGATTGTGTGGAACTCTGGTATTTTTAAACATCTAACTTACCTGGTAGTTATATATATAGCTTAAGTCCCTGACGTCACGGCAGAATTTCAAAAACAAGCGGCAATCGCCGATCGGTAGTCAGGTGAACCACCTGTGCGCCCTCTTCCCAGGTACCTGGAACCATTCCAACTATTCCGCAGATCTTCCCTGCCGCTGTGTCGGTAACATCGATGGAATTTTGCTCGTAGCCTGTGTTTTTTTGCAACTTATTTTGGTGAAGTACACTTTGGCTTGGCTTGGCTTTCGCTTGTTCGCTTTTGGATTTTCTTATAACATATCTGACTTCATCGAGTATGAAAATGTGTGTGTGGGGATGCAAGCGGCTTGCTAAAGTCTCCTTGGATCCCCACTTAGCATGTCTGAAGAACGGGAATGAAAGACCGGCTCAGAAGAGCCAAGAGTACTGTTTCTCACTCTTCTTGATATAACCAGGAATAGTTAATTCTTTTCCCCTTGCTAACTATCCTATTGATCCTTCTCCCGTAGTGGTAGTCTCTGAACCCCTACTGAAACAGGTAAGGACCCAATACTTAATGATTTGTTGGCTGCCATTCAGACCCTGGCCCAACAGGTAAAATCCCTCTCAGAAGACAGGGATAATATGTGATCGATAATAAGAGATCTAAAAATACAAGTGTTAATATGTTGTTAGTGCAAGTGCAGTGGAGGGTGCGACCGCTCGGTCCTGTTGTGCTCCTAGTCCTAGACCTCTTCCAAGCTCACCAACCCTGTGAGAAGGAAAGTCGACAGACGAAGGGAGGCAAGAGGCTTTAGCTACCGAAAGCAGTCGTCCCCTCGAGCGCACCTGTTGACGTTTCCCGGGGCGCTCACCCGCCATAGGAAAGCGAGGTTAAAGTGTTTTTCGTCCACCGGTTGCTGTACGTCAACCGGAGGAAGCTTTTGACCGATGTCGCACAGGCGGCCAGTTCTCAAGTAACCTCTAGGTTTGACGGGACAGCGAAAGTTAGAAGTATGGACGCCAGGAGGAGGATGTCAGGACGTCGAGCGTCGAGAAGCTGGACGCCAGGACGCCGGCGTCGAAGCTGGACGCCAGGGCGCCGAAAGTTGAGAAGCTGGACGCCAGGGCGCCAGGCGTGAAGCTGGACGCCAGGACGTCAAGTGTCGAGAAGTTAGACGCCAGGACGTCAGGCGTCATGAAGCTGGACGCCAAGACATTAAGCTTCAAGAAAATGGACGCCAACACGCCAGGCGTCAAGAGACTGGGCGCCAGGGCGCCAGGCGTCAAGATGATATTTTGAAAGACGCCGCTACTTCCGTCTTCGGAAAATCGGAAGAAGAGAATGATAATATCTCGCATTCTCCTGTGAATCCTATTGTAGAGATTTCTGACGAAGACAATATAAAAGGCCATCAGCTTTTATCAGACTTCAAAAGGCTTATGAAGCTATTTTCGGAAATTTTTCCAGGGAAATTTATCCTGACTGCTTCTCATTCCCGCCTTCAGAATTTACTCTTGTGAAGGCGTCTAAGAGGGCAACATTTACGAAGAATGGATACTTTCGAAGGAGAAACAATGAAAGACAGCCTTTGTTTTTCCTCCAACCAAACTACCTCAAGGTCTAGCGTTTAGTATCAAACTGGAGAATCGTTCGGCCTCAAAATACCTGCCCTTCTCAGGAACCTTCTCTAATCTTGTTGACTCTTCTCGTCGAGTGGCCATGGGGAAAACGGTTGTTGGTCGATATCAGAATTGAACCACCCCTCAAAAGAATTTGGAGATTTAGGAAGGAAGATGGAATTATTCAACACGACTGACACCAAGAACTCATATATCTGATGTCGTGTATGGATAAAGGACTCGGAGATAGTTCCAATGAATCAACTGCACCTTTCTCAGCAGGAATCCTGAAGAAAAGGGCCCATCTTTGCTCTTTCCTGGCTAATGGGGTCACGTCCAATCAAAATCAGAACTGATTTATACCCCTTTTTTCCTCAGACATCTTCTCTCAAGATTTGGTAAAGAGGCCTTTTCATCTTTGGCCCAGAAAACCACGTAAGATTTAATATCTAAAACAGCAAGAAAAGTTCTACCTACGACTTTCATCGCTAAAAAGAGTAAGGCTGAGGTTCCTGTGTTTCAGGTATCTCAGCTCTTTCGTGGTCGGCCCTCCGATAGAGGTTCCTCTAGGACGGATAGATGAATGACAACGAGAAGAGGCTCTACACAGGGAAGAAGGAGGACCTGCCTTTCTTCTCCTGCAGACTGCGGTAGGAGCCAGACTGTCCAGCCTGAGTAGGCCCCCTCTAGTAACAAGACAATTCGACCTTTCTGCCAAATGCAACGACAGAACCAAGGCAAAGGTTCTACAGCAACAAGTGTCTATGATGTTGCAAAAGGAGACCAGACAGAGAGTTCAGGATCCGAATTCCCCAGGATTCTACATTCGGTTATTCCTGATCCCCAATGCTTGGGGGAGTTGGAGACCGGTGCTAGACGGGATTGCACTCAACTTTTTTGTGCAATAAACAAAGGTCGCTATGGAAACGACAAAATCGGTTCTTGCAGCGGTCAGACAGCATGACTGGATGGCCTCACTGGACCTCCAGGATGCGTATTTTCACATCCCCATACACCCGAACTCCAAGAATTTTCTGAAATTCGTCCACGGGAAAGGTTTTCCAGTTTCGGTCTCTCTGTTTCGACCTAAACAGACAGGGCTGACGTCTGGCTCTGGAGCCGAGACCTCTCAAGAGCAAGTTACCCAATATTGAGGGACGTCATGATAAGACTTCATAGACTACAGATCGTAGCCACTGGAGCAGCCCGGAGCTCTTCCCTTCCAGCCCCAAGGGTAGCTCTCCTACTAAGAACAAACGTAGACAGTTCTATTCAGTCAGGATACCAGGCTGCAAGAGCGTGGCGGACACTGTGCTGCCTTCCGTACATCCTCCTCTTCCTCCTTCGGATTGGTACTCGTCTGCTGAACCCCCTCCACGGTCCATTATTGACAATGAGGAGAAATAATTGCTGTAGTTGAGGCTTCCCAGCCTGTCCCCAACAGCAGGAAGCCCCGCATATAGCTTTAATACAAAATATGCAGCAGACTTTGTCTTCCCTGGTGCAAGAGTGACAACCAGGCAAAGATAAGAAGTATATTAGACGTCCAACTAAAGCTTCTAGACGTCCAGAAGTTTAAAACGCTGAACGTAGTGAATGAAACTCTAGACGCTGGATGCAGTGGCGTCAAGCATCTAGGAGTGAAACACCATGACGACAAGCGTCAATGAACCCAAGGCGCCAAGCGTCAAGGCATTGGGCGTCAGGGCGTCAGGCTTCAAGATATTGGAAACCAAGACGTGGAGTTAGCTCAGGGCGCAAGATGCACTGGCATCAAGCGTCTAACAAAGAATTAGGTCTACTGATAAACAGATAGAAATCTCAGCTGATCCCATCCCAAGAGGTTCTGTACCTTAGGATGAAGATTCAGAGTCAGGATTTTCGGGCTTTTCCGTTTATTGCAAAGACAGGACAAGCCTTAAGAAAATTTCAGAACTTTATAAAGAGACAGTCATGCTTGGCAAAGGAATAGATGAGTCTGCTGGGAACCCTTTCCTCGCTGGAACGGTTTGTCTCATTTGAGAGGTTAATTCTATGCCCGTTACAGTTTCATCTAAATCGGAACTGGGACAAGGAAATAGAACTGGAGACCAAGTGCATCCCCATTTCGGAACCAATAAGACCGTATTTATAGTGGTGGAACGTCCCGTCAGGCTCCAGGAGGTCCCTTCTCTATATTAGAAGAACCCAGACCTAGTGTTGTTATCCGACGCGTCGGACTCAGTATGGAGAGCAACACGAGGGAAATAAAAAGTCTCGGGCTCCTGAACCAGAGAGCAGGAGAAGTTAAACATCAGTTAGAAGGAACTAACTGCAATCCTTCTAGCTCTCAGGGAGTTCGAACACAGTGGGGAACAAGAGAGGTGCAGGTCAACACCGACAACACGGCAGCATTGGCCTACATCAGCAAACAAGGGGGCACTCACTCCAGGTCTCTATACGAGACAACAAGAGAAACTCTCCTTTGGGCAAAGGAGGAGAATGTAAAACTAGTAACCCACTCTATCCAAGGGGAGAAAAAATGTGAGGGCGGACATTCTGAGCAGGAAATAAAGTCCTCTCAACAGAAAGAACGCTGCTTCAGGACTTTGGGGACGTCCTTGCATAGAGCTTTTCGCCACAGCGCAAACGAAGAGGCTGGAAACTTACTGTTCTCCAGTACCAGATCCCGGGGCTATATACATAGACACGTTCCTGGTGGACTGGTCCAACTTGGACGTGTATGCATTTCTCTCTTTCAAGATAATACACAGGGTACTGAAAAAATTTGTGTCACATGAGAGGACCGGAATGACCCTTGTGGCCCCTTACTGAACGACAAGAGATTGGTTCACAGAGGTACTAGAATGGATGGTGGACATCCTGAGTAGCCTACCTCAGAGAGTAGATCTACTCAAACAACCCCACTTGGAAAGATATTACCAAAACCTACAAGCGCTACTAGTAACTGCCTTCGGACTATCGGAAAACTCACAAGAGCCAGAAGTTTTTTTTTTTTCAAGGAGACAACTGGCGCTATCGCAAATCAAGGAGGTTATCCACCATTAAGGTATACCAATCCAAGTGGGAGGTATTTAGAGGATGGTGCAAGGACAACCATGTGTCCTCTTCCAATATTTCTGTAACCCAAATTTGTATATAAAGAACTCACCAGCATGGAACCTAGACGTGGTCCTGAGGTTCCTCATGGGGAGGAGGTTCGATCCCTTGCAGAGGATATCTTTAAAGGACCTCACCATCAAAACTATTTTCTTGGTCAGTTTGGCCGCAGCGAAAAGAGTTAGTGAGATACATGCTCTCAGCAAGAATATAGATTTTAGGCAAGGCAAGGCAATCTGCTCACTGCAACTAGGCTTCCTTGCAAAAAATGAATACTCGTCACAACCCTGGCGCAGAACGTTCGAGATTCCGAACCTAACGGACATAACAAGGGAGGAGAGAGAGAGAGTCCTATTCCCGGTAAGGGCTCTAAGGCTCTACCTGGATAGGACAAAGGACTTAAGAAGGAATTCAGAAGGACTTTGGTGCTCAGTCAAAAAGCTCTCTGTATAGATGTCGAAGAATGCTCTGTTTTATTTTATCAGACAGTTGATAAAAGAAGCACATATGGAATGTAAAGAGATGGACTACAAGATTCTGAAAGTAAAGACGCACGAGGTCAGGACAGTAGCAACCTCTGTAGCTCTTAAACAGAACAGGTCCCTGCAGAGTATCTTGGACACGACCTTCTGGAGAAGCAAGTTAGTATTTGCCTCTCACTATCTAAAACAAGTCCAGACATTATGCGAAGATTGCTATACGCTGTGCCCGTTTATAGCATCTAATTCAGTAATGGGAGAGGGAATACCCCTACAATCCCATAATCAATACCCTTTTTCTTACCTTGGAATTGAGAATTTTTATGGTTGTTTGTGAAGACTGGACGCAGTCTTCCGCAATCATTGGGATGAAAGTTCCTTGGTAGAGCCCGAACAAGGGTATTGAGAGGAGGTCTAGTCACATAGAGGTTATACACGGTTGACAGCCCCTAGAGATTTTCAGCCCCTGGGTGGATCGCTGGATCTCTTAAGGAATGCAGACATAATGAGAGGGAGTTCATTGAAGTCAGCTTCCTTAATCCAATCCCATAAAACAATACCCTTTGTTCTTGCCTTGGAATGGTTGAAATTTGGTGGTTGTTTGTGAAGATTGAACGCAGTCTTCCACAATCATTGATTTTAGTCAGATGATCATTTTGTTCCTTGGTGGCTCCCGGAACAAGGGTACTATAGGTTGTCTGTCACATAGAGGTTGGTACACCGGTTGGCAGCTCCTAGAGGTCTTCAGCCCCCTGAGTGGATCGCTGGACCTCTTAAGGAATGCAGACATAATGAGGCGGAGTTCATTGAACTCGGCTTCCTTAATACAATTCCTTAAAACAATACCCTTTGTTCTTACCTTGGAAGGGTTGAAATTTTATGGTTGTTTGTGAAGATTGAACGCAGTCTTCTACAATCATCAATTTTAGTCAAATGATCATTTTTGTTCCTTGGTGGCGCCCGGAACAAGGGTATTATAGGTTGTTTGTCACATAGAGGTTGGTACACCGGTTGGCAGCTCCTAGAGGTCTTCAGCCCCCTGAGTGGATCGCTGGATCTCTTAAGGAAAGCAGACAAAATGAGGGAGTTCATTGAAGTCAGCTTCCTTAATCCAGGTAAGGACCTTAAGTTGGTTTATTAATAACCCTTAAGCAAATTCCAATGATGTTGGCTGTCTCTGACCCTCCACCAAAGGTGTCAGTCAGCTATATATATAACTACCAGGTAAGTTAGATGTTTAAAAATGATATTTTCATAATAAAATAAATTTTTGAACATACTTACCTGGTAGTTATATATAATTAAATTCCCACCCTCCTCCCCTCTAGAGACTAGGGGCATGGAAGATCTGAGGAATAGTTGGAATGGTTCCAGGTACCTGGGTAGAGGGCGCACAGGTGGTTCACCTGACTACCGATCGGCGATTGCCACAGTTTTTGAAATTCTGCCGTGACGTCAGGGACTTAAGCTATATATATAACTACCAGGTAAGTATGTTCAAAAATTTATTTTATTATGAAAATATCATATTTACTCCCACACTTCATGGATGAGGAGAGTATGCTGTTTTTATTTAAGGTCCAATCATGATGAATTTTGACCAGTATACAAAAATCAGTTATAGTTTTAAAAATTCTTTTATAAAACAAACTAGCTTTTTCATACAAATCAATCAGTCTTATTGGGGATCCTTCCTCCCAGCCCCACTGGTTTCTCCTCCATGTCGAAACTAAACAAAAAGTAGTGGATTTATTGGTATGTGAGAGTCAAGTAGGCGCTTGCATTATGAGACTAGCAAGGGCCATGTTCATGATTAATGAGTTTATATGAAAAAACTTTCTTTGTGGTATAAAACAGGTTTTGATGTAAGAAAAAACCATAAAAACTCCATTTTCATTTATTACAACAAAAATTATTGAACTATAAAGCAAAGATACCAATATGCCTCCACCGGAGTGGTGATGAGCTCATTATTTTTGTGTGTTATTTGATTGCAGTAAGCAGGACAGTGTAATTTCACATTTTGCCTTTTCTTGATTGATTAGAGAATTTTGAGAGAGCTGATGCTTTTTGATTCAAAATTTACGTGATTGATGATTGTCATATGACAGTGTGTTTTTGTTACAGATCTTTAAGTATACCGAAATAATACTTCTGAAGAAAAGGAAATATGGAGGGCAGTATCCAGCTCTCTTCCTTGCAACATCCCTTGGGCGAATGATGCGTCCAGTCATCAACCTTTCCACAAAGACTGTGGAATATATTGGTACATTTGAGCAGATGTACATGGATATTGCTGTGTCACCAGAAGATTGTGAAGAGGGGGTGAGTTGCAAAATGATGTTTTAGAATCAATTAATAAACAAAGTATCTTTGTACAGCAGCAAGGACATAAAATGGTAGTTAAAATTCTTGAAGCAGTATGAAGGGTCAGGTAATATGATTTTATAATTCCAGTAACCAAGATTAGTTTATTTTTTGTGAGTGCATGTAAAATATACAGTAATACCTCGTTCTAAGTAGTCGAAAAACAACATAGGACAAATATGCCCTTTAAAAAATGACACAGACCCCGTAAGCAACTTTATTTTTGGAACAAGAGTATCAGTAACATGGTCAGAGAGTACTCGAAGTAATAGATATTTTGGAAGCTGAAGGAGTTGTGCTCAAAATTAATAACTAAACTAAATACTGTATATATATTTCACTCACGTAAGAGTAGAAATCATTAATTTCCAAGCTCATTGTTGATATGAAGGTTAATGTGTAAGCTAGCATATGAGAGCTAACACGTAAATACTCTTCTGTAAGTACTCTTACTCTCAAAGGGCCTCTGGTATTGCATTGTCATTGTATTGTATATCTTGTGACTTGAAACTTTCAAGAAAGTTAGTTGCCAATAATCCATGGTCACTGTTGTAAAAAGATATGATTTGGAAATAAGTGGTCTGTATATAATATATTGATAATGTTGTATTTGTTAATCACAGTATTTTATTTTTTAGGTGCATACACATATGGAAATAAGCAAGACCACTACACTAAGCAATGTTGCAAAGTTAGTGCCATTTTCTGACTGCAACCCAATACCTCGAAACATGTACCAATGTCAGGTAAGTTTTGTTTTACATTAATTGATATTCAGTTCTCTCCTCTCCATTCATCTCTTCTAGTTTTTAAACACCATCGCTTTTTTCTCAGATTCTGCCAAAGCACTAAGTCCTCTGGATAAAGCTTCTCTCAGGGTCTCAATTTTTTGCTTTCTTTAGTACTTCTAGCTTCTTCCATTATAATCATAAACAGCAAAGGGTTCCGGGCTGATCCTTGATGAACACCAGAATTTGTATCAGATTCTTATGACACATCATTAACTGTCTTCATTCTAGATATAGTGTTATGATAGAGTTACATTGTTAACTTAGAGTCTTTCTAGTATCATCTGCCTTTATAGTGCACATTTATTTGACTTGTTAAAGGCCTTTTCAAGATCCACAAGTATGTGGTATACTCTCTTCTTTGCATGGTACTTTTTCAATAGTTGCTTCATTTTAAATTGAGAGTATTTTGTTGATGTATGTAGCCTGAAACCAAACTGTCAGTTGCCAGCTTTAACAATTTTTCTCAACCTTTCTTAGAATACCTTTTCCAATATTTTCATAGTATGCTCAGGCAGTTATATTCCTGTGAAGTTTCTGCTTGGTTTTCATATATTTAATGAGTTCATAATGATTGGCTCTCCTGCTGCTTTTAATAAGCTCTTGTTATTCTGAATGGTCTTCCCCCTCAATGTGGGACCACCTTAACATGGTGAGGGGGTGTTGGCTCTTGTACCCCAGGAATTTGTTCCCAGGTTTGAGTCCAAGAGTCTCATATATTATTATACAGTAATACCTCGAACTTGCAAGATTCGAGTTGCACGAATTCACACACACACAAATTTTTCATTGGAACCTAACTAATGGTCATACACGAGTTTTTCACAGACATGCGAACATTTCCGAACACTGAGAAACCCTGCAAAAGAGTTTGTTTAATTTTTTATGTAATTTATAAGTTTTCAAGCTTTTGTGTAAATTAAATAACATTAAATATTATTAAAAGTAATAATTTCTCTCTCTCTCTCTCTCTTATAGTGAGATGAATTTTTATGGTACATGTATACAGGTATGTTTATTTGTATGATAAATAAACTTTTTACGTAATAATAAGTACTAATTTTCAAATATTAATAAGATTAATAAAATTAAATAATAATAGTAATAATAATAATAATAATAATAATAATAATAATAATAATAATAATAATAATAATAATAATAATAATAATTAATAATACAAAATTCTGTTATCTTGAACAAACAAATTCTTCCCTCATCTTCTGTAAGAAGGTGGAAGGCAAAAGCTGTCAGACATGTCATTTAACATGACAAGAATGGGAGTGTTGCTAATCAGTGGTCAAATTTTTCTTGTAATGTAATTCTCTCTCTCTCTCTCTCTCTCTCTCTCTCTCTCTCTCTCTCTCTCTCTCTCTCTGTGTCCGTAATAATTTTAAAAAATTTCAGTCTTAAGTAAGGACAACGGTTATTTATCTCTCTCTCTCTCTCTCTCTCTCTCTCTCTCTCGTTCAAAGTTAGCCAACCTACGTATTACAACACTGTTTCTCTGTATGTCTTTAACTGTACAGTAGATAATTTTGAATTGATCTAATTTTACCTGTACCATTTACAAACTGTAAATGCACAGTTCTAAAACATAGAGACAGAGCATTTCAGAACAAAGAGAAAGTGACAGAATAAAAAAGTTTGTAAAAACGAGGTTGAGAAGACGTCTAAAAATAGATTGGTGGAATGGGGAGAGTCACGACTATATTCTTAAGTCAACCATTTATTTCTTTTTGAAAGGCAAAAAGTAATGTATTTATTAACTCTCTCTCTCTCTCTCTCTCTCTCTCTCTCTCTCTCTCTCTCTCTCTCTCTCTCTCTCTCTCTCTCTCTCTCTCTCTCTCTCTCTCTCTCTCTCTCTCTCTCGTGTGTTATTCTCTCAGTCTCCGTAATAATTGATAAATAATTTCACTCTCTTAAGTAAGGACAACCCTTGAACCAGGCGATTCTTTACCGTTAGTGTTGGTTCTCTCTCTCTCTCTCTCTCTCTCTCTCTCTCTCTCTCTCTCTCTCTCTCTCTCTCTCTCTCTCTCTCTCTCTCTCTCTCTCATTCATAGTTAGCGCTCACACATTTTTACAACTTATTAATTCTCTGTACGTCTTTACCTGTACAGTAGATAGTTTAAATTGATCTAATTTGGCCTGTATCGTCTACGAAGTGTAAATGCGCTAGTGTTACAAATACGTTCTAAAACATAGAGACATAATAACTAAGAGTTGTATTAGTCAAAATATAAAACACTGTTTGTTCATGAAAAAGCATTTCAGAACAAAGAGAAAGAGATGCAGAATAAAGAAGTTGTTAAAAGAGGTTGAGACGATTCTAAAAACACAGAGAGAGAGAGAGAGAGAGAGAGAGAGAGAGAGAGAGAGAGAGAGAGAGAGAGAGAGAGAGAGAGAGAGAGAGAGAGAGAGAGAGAGAGAGAGAGAGATTCTCTTACAACTCTCAGTTTATATGTAAACCATTATTTCTCTTTTTAAGGGTAATGTATTAAGCGAACTTTAAAATGAAATTTCAGTAACTTTAATTTCATTTAAAAGGTAACTTAATAATTTGGGAGCATGATTAGGGTCATATTTAGTGTTTAAACTTTAGAAATAAGCATTTATTAGCATTTTTAGAGACCATGCCAAATTTACGCGAAAATTCACCCTGCGCGAGGGGTTCTGGAACCTAACCTCGAGTAAGTTCGGAGTATGACTGTATATTTCTTTGGACCAATTTTGTGGAGTTTTCCACTTTTTGTAAAATTTATAGGACCTGGTAAATAGGAAAAGATATCATAGCTGGGATTGGGTTTATATCCGAAGCTAAATAGTGGGAACTGTGGTAGGACCATCAACTGCCCAATAATGTTTGGACCTGAGTGATATCAGATTGATATCTCAAGGGTGGAACTATTCTTTAGGGCTGGGCCACAGATTCCAGTGGGGTCTGGTTCTGGGGATAGGACTCATGGTAATCTGTCCGTTTGCCCATAAAATGATTAGGGTGGAGATGATTGTATTCTTGGAATACTCTCAGTCCTAGCAAGCGGGTTTGGTTTACACTTGGGCCACTCTAATCATGTTGTGCCATCCCCTGTGGGGTAGGGAAGGGATGTGGACATTTGGGAGTCAGCTCTCACTTGTGCCATTGGTGGAAGAATAAACTCCATGAAAAGCTGATGATACCTTTTTAAGGTTTTCAGGTTAATTTTTTTTTCTCCCTCTCAAATCTTGGATGGTAGCAACTCGGCACAGTTGACGACCGCTGGAACGTCCTCTGACAACTGTTTAGAAAACGTAAAAAAAAAAAATCTTAGTGTAATTACACTGGAACCCTATGCTCCAGTACAGAGCAAACCTAAAAAAAGTAAATATCGTCTTGACCCAACCTTGACTCACTTCGGCTCCCTCTTGGGGAGTGGAAGTTGGTCAAGGTTTCTTTGGGATTAGTATTTGATACTCACTTGAACTGGAAAGCCCACATAACGTAAAAGAGCATTAAATCTAATTAAAAAACTATCAAACACTACTTGGGGAGCTGATAAACAGACCCTCACTCTACTGTATCAAGCAACAGTGTTGTCTGTCAATGATTATGGGAGTGAAATGTATGGCTCAGCATCAGATGCAGTGCTGAAAACATTAGACCTAGTTCGTAATGAAGGTCCTAGAATATTTTCAGGAGCCTGTAGATCATCACCAACCTCATCTTTACAAGATGAATGTGGTGAACTACTACTGTCTCTTCGTAGAAAGTTTGTAACAATGAAGTGTGCCTTAAGAATTCAGATTAGTGATTCTCCAACAAAAAAATTATTTGAATTAAGAGATGTATTTATAAACAATTGCCACCTTTCCCTCTTAGAGCTAGAAGACTGTTAGAGTCATTGAATATAAATGAGCAGTTTCCGTCAATAGTAAAATTACCTCCTCCTTGGACAGTGAATCAAATAAGAATTTTCACACACTTCAAATATTTATCAAAAAGTTACTCAGATACTCCAGAACACCATAGATAACATACAGGAGAGCATATCAGCTGAAAAGGTCCATACTATATTCCACAACATAAACATACGGATCTAAATCAGAGTACGGAGTGGAATTTGCTGCAGTGTCCGCAGACAACATTTATCAATTCTCTCTGTACCTGATAATACCTCGATATTTACAGCTGAACCAAACAAAAACTTCTTTCAGTTTACTTCTGAAGATGGAAAGAGAAACCCACAAGACTCTTGTGTATAACTTGTTTACTTGTAATTATTTACATATTACTTTAATCTCGAGTACTTTCAGGTCCTAACTGTAACCCTTTTTCAAGATACGAGGTAGTCAGGCTGGTTCAAGGCCCAGCAATCTTCTGGAACTACTTCTCCCTGTGCTGTTATTTTATATGATGGCTGTCCTGGTTTCCATTCTCTTGAGAGTTGTTAATCTCCTCCTGTCGGTCTGATATCCTGACCTGATGGTCAGTGGTATTAACCCTTGTGGTAAGTGAGTAGTCACCATCGGTCTGTTGGGCAGGAGACCTAACCTCCAGGTCAGAAAGGTTGATCTTAGGTTTTTTTAATATCAAAGATTGGCTTATGGGATCTTCTGAGGTAAATCCTTTGTTTCCTTCTATCACTTTAATCTCTCTGATGAGTGCCCCTTCCACTACCCTCCTATGACTGATGTTATTGCTTTTGTATATAAGCCTACTGTTTTTCAAATCCATCCCATGGTCCTTTTCCCAACAATGCCTAGCTATAGCACTCCCCTGTGAATTGAGCTGTACTGCCCTCCTGTGTTCTTGGATTCTAGTCCTTATTCCCTACCTGTTTCACCCACATATTTGTCTCCACAATTGTTGCAATTAATTATGTATACTCCCCCTATATCATCTGCATTACTGTCTTCTCCTTCCAATTTATTTTTACATACTTTGTTTTTTACGGTGTTGTAAAAAATATACACAAATTTATATTTAATTTCTTTCATTTTTAAAGTAATTTCTTTCATTTTTGGCATATAAGGAAGGGAAACTATTTTCTTGTTTTCTGTATTCCATGTACTCTCTGCATTTTCCCTGTAAAAAATCCTCCTAGCTTTGCTGAGTGCCCTTTTTCTGAACCATTCCGGGTATGCTAATGTATCAAAGCTTTTATCAATGTAATTTATTTCTTATCATGACTGTGAAAAGAGAAGAAATGAATATACGAGTTTGTGTGTGTGGGCTTTCTATATGTGCTGAATTCATATCCTATTTCTTTCCTTTCTATCAAGATGTCTAAAAAGGGCAGTGTATTATTGTTACTTTTTTCTAGAGTGGATTGGATATTGTTATCAAAACTATTAAGCTCGTCTAGAAAAGTTTCTATTCACTTTCATCACCCTGCAGAATGGCAAAAATATCATCCACATATGATATAGGGGAAGTATACATAATTAATTGCAACAGTTGTGGAGACAAATATGTGGGTGAAACAGGTAGGGGAATAAGGACTAGAATCCAAGAACACAGGAGGGTAGTACAGCTCAACTCACAGGGGAGTGCTGTAGCTAGGCATTGTTGGGAAAAGGACCATAGGATGGATTTGAAAAACAGTAGGCTTATATACAAAAGCAATAACATCAGTCATAGGAGGGTAGTGGAAGGGGCACTCATCAGAGAGATTAAAGTACAACCTGTTCTCGCTCAACCTCAAAAGAAGATTGATCATACTCTTTCTTCTCTCGATTTCCTGTTGTTGGCTCTGTTCTGATCTGCTTATTCTGGATATTCAAAGGTGGTCAGTTAGACTGATTGTTTTCCTTTGATGGTCCTGTGGCACCAAAGACAGTATGACTTCTGTGTTACCCCCATAATCTAGTCATTCAACCCAAAGCTAACGACTAGTTCTTTAGCTTTGAGCTGTCCGAGAAACGATGGCAAAGGGATTCTTTCTCTAGCTAAAGAACTGATCAGCCGTGCATACTGTGAAACCTCCTACTGGACATCAGTATGTTTTGGGTTAGATCCCTAGAAGGCAAAGTCATCCATACGTCTGTCACATTCAGAAAGGACATAGTTTGAGTTGTCACATTCAGAAAGGCAAAGGGATCATTTCTATGCCTAGGGGAATGCCCTAAATGTACCCTGCCATTTCCTGGTGGTCATCAGTACATTTGAGGCGACATCCCTAGGGGCCATGGTCATCCATCAATCTGTGGCATTCAGGAGGAACTTGTTGATCTGGTAATAGGACAGAATGTAATTGTGCAGTTCACATTCTTTTCCTTTTACCTTGGGTTATTGCCCATGGGTCCTTGGACTCCTTTTTCCTTGGATCCTTGGTGGTTGCTCAATAAGTCATGTAGTTTAACCAGCACTTAAAGACAGGTTGCATCTCGCCTAAGGTGTGCGGCTACAGCGAGAAGGTGTGGGCGGGACTGGCTTCCTACCTTCCTCCTGTATTCCATCCTCTTCAAGTGGACAGAGGAAGAGTGAACAAGCCGTCACATGCCAGATGCAGGTGATCTGCATGACTGAGTATCCAATCTATAATCCAGTTGTGTTTGAATTAATAGATGCATTTCCTACCTTCCTTCTCTCTAGCAAGGAGAGAGAAGGACTCACTATGGGCAAGCCAGTTGGTTATTTTTAGCTACATAGTCTTCAACATTGTGGGTTCATCTGTATCATTTGAATCAAGGGTTTTCATACTTTCCTATGATTCAAAGTGCCCAGAAGTCTGGCAGTTGAACATCACACATGTTCAGAAGATCAGAGGTATGGTATCCTTCCTTTGCTCTTTCATAACCAGGAAGAGAATACCAGGTGAGCTGAACTACCAGTCAGTTGAGAGAATTACTTGGAGTCCTCCTTCCAATAGTAAGTCTCCATATGTGAAGACCGAGTGTTTGTATTCGTGTAGGAACAAATGACAAATTTTTAATTAATTTGTTTTTTCCTAACATACAAACCGGAGGTCTTGACATAAAAGGCCCACCTCTTACCACCCCTCATTCTTTTGCCTGGGCTAAAAGGTAAACCGAAGAGACTGAATGCACACTGGTTTGGTGGGTGGTACTTCCACCCCTACCATAGGTAACTGTTCCATAACCACCCTGCAAAAGTTTAACGGCCTGACCGTCCAGCTTCACCGAAAGTTATCTGTTTGTCAAGACCTCAGGTTTGTATGTTAGGAAAAATACAAATTAATTAAATATTTGTCATATCTCTGCATCACTACTGATGGATTTTTCGCCACCTCAAATGTCCAAGTTACTCTTAACATCATCACCATTTTTGAGCTTTTCCCAGTTGTTCTTACATTTGCAAGTTTTATTTTTAATGAGCTTGCCTTATTCTTATCTTGCTGGAGATTTTCACCCCCCCCCCTTACTTATAGGTTTATGGGTAGTGGAGGCCATATTTTCTGAAGACACATTTCTTAATTTGTAGCAGTTATCTTTTAAAAGATCCACGTGCTCCTTAGTGGTGAGCTCAACCCACCCAGTGTTTTGTGGGCTTGGGATTGGCAGTTGAGTGTTATAACCCCATGGCTGGGAATTTTAACCAGGATAAAAAAAAGGAAGGTTTAGAATATTCGTTGTTGTCTGATGTGTAGAGAGTGTGAGAGACTACTTTTTGTATGTGTATAAAAAAAAGAAAGTGCCATACGTAGGGTAAGTCGTCATTTATTGATACTGTTTGACCTGTTTTAGAAGGCTCATATTTCTTCTAGTGTTAATATCTTCACATGTGGTTGGTACCTTGGCTAGCCTTTTGCTTCCATCTGCTTTTCTGTTCTAATTTCATTCTTCTCAAATCTGCCTTTTTTCTTTGCAACCTGCTCTTTAGCCCCATTCAGATATCACACATCATACTTTTGCTGCCTTAACTGTTGGCAGAAATCTGTTTTATTAGATGTGCTATGACTTTTAACAGTGCCTGCACTTCTTATCATAATAAAATCAATTTGTTTGGGAGCTTTTCCATGCTTATAAATTTTCACTTTCTCTTTAGGAGGTTTCTTAAAAAGTGTTTAGGAACTTTACACCTTTTCTGACAGACTCCCAGTTCTAGTCTCTCTTCACATCAGGTTACCAGAATCAGAATCATCTTGGTCAGTTCCTATGTACCCATTTAGATTTCCTACTAGCTGTGGTACTTATGTTACTGTCAACTTTCCCAAAAATCTCTCTCTCCGTCTTTTCTTCCTGTTTGTAGTGAGGTTACTGGAAACACGTGTACATATTACCTTCTTGACTAAGATTAATATAATTTTCATCACATCACATCAAAGTGCCCAGAAGTCTGGCAGTTGAACATCACACATCTTTCACAATTTCATCATGAAGGGATAAACATACCCCATGGTTTTGTCTTAGTTGTTCTTGTTCCATATCTTTTATATCATACCTCTTGAGCACAACATATATCTTATGTTTTCATGGTGATGTTACTACCACCTTACTCACTCCTATCATTGCTTCAACAATAATTTTGTTTACTTTTACACAGCCTGTGTCATTTCTATTTTCCCCTGGGATTTTATGCACCCCCAAACTACATACAGGTTGTTGGGTGTTGGTTTCTGGTTAAGGACGACTTTGTAATTACAGTACTATTTCTGTATTAATACTAGTAGTGTGATCTTGACTGATGTGTAGAACAAGACATCCAAGTTAGTGTTTCAGAGACTATATTTTTTTATTCATTTAATTATTATTCTTTATTTCGTCAATCACATTGTTGAGGTAAGTCTCAGGAGGACAGTCAGTATTCAGTTTGATAGTTATGGCTGTCTCGGATGTAAGCTTTTGCTATATCATGCTGGAGTGGAGAGGAAAGAGTGCTGAGAAGAAGAGTTAAATTATTGCTGTCTCATAAGGCATAGGGAAATTCAGGAAATGTATGTGGCATTTATTCAATTAAGTAATTTTACTATTGAAATATTGTAATTTGATACTAGACTTAAATGGTTTTGCCAATGATTTTTATGCTCGGCTTTTACTGGTTTTTCAACAGATGGGCAAGCAAACAATGGGAATTCCTTTTCACAACTGGAGAAAGCAGACCACTTCAAAGTGTTATCGGTTGCAGTACCCTCAAGTTCCACTAGTGAGAAATTCACATTACGATGATATAAACATGGAAGAATTCTGTATGGGATTTAATGCAGTTGTTGCAATTTGTTCATATACGGTAAGTTTTATTGTTAGCTGAAAGTTATGATTGCAAGAAAGGAGCTTTAGGTAGATACTCTTAACCCAAGAAGAGGAACTGTTTTTAAAGTAGAGTGTTACCTCACTATTGATGTAAAAAGGGAAATGTTGAAGTCATCGAGCTATCTGAGTTTTTGATAAAGTATCTCCCTATCTTAGGATCTGGTTATTGTGGAGTTAGTAAATTACTATTTTTATCAGTAATTAATATTTTTATCACTGCAAGGTAGAAGACACTTGAGAAACGAGCTCTTGATACAGCACTAAGCAGACTATGAGCTTGGTATCTTTACTTAATCTTCACGCAACTTTCATGTTATTCATTTAAAAATTTCATTGTTAATCTATTATCTTTGCATGATTTGATTGTAATTTAAACACAAACATATTTTGTGCATATCATATTCTTTCACAATTAATTCATGATTTATTAATGGTGCTGGGTTGCCTTCTAAGCCCAGTGCCTGAGCTTTGGCCCAATATACTGTACATCATTCATCCAGAAAATCACCAGTCTAGACTAGTTAAATGGATACAAAAATGTGTTTGGATTTTTGTATGTGCAGGACTTTTCTTAACCAGTTATTTTGTTTCAGGGTTATGATATGGAAGATGCCATGGTTATAAATAAGTGTTCTATGGAAAGAGGTTTAGGACATGGTCAGATTTACAAATCAGAATTCATTGATCTAACCCAAAACACTACCATATCATCTACCACAGTAAGTACTGTGTTAATAGTACAGTATATTCATACCACAGTAATAATTATAATGTTCATATTACAAAAAACTTATATTAAAATTGCAAAACCCACTTGAGTTGGAGAAACTGAGTGCTAAGAGTCTTGCTAAACAAGGCAAATAGTGGTTAGAAGATGGGGTCTCTCTTAGATATGCTTCTACTGTCTCAACACATAAGAATGTAATTGTCTTGGGACATGAGAACTGCGAATGAGAGCTGTATTCAGCCTACTTGATGGGTTTGTTGAAATAAAAATTAGTAGGAAAATACAGAATAGACCCTTTTTTCTCTAGTGATACTTGATGTTAGCTCCAAAAGTGCTGAATGAAGCTTCCCTTTTGTTTCAGCCCTACATTTACTTCAGAAAGAATCCTGAACTTTCTGAGCTTGACAAAACCTTGGATCAATATGGCCTTCCATATCCTGGAACCAAGCTTACAGAAGGTGATCCTTATTATTGGTATGTACTGTATACAAAATATAGATTTTTACATCCTTTTAGTTCACACAGTTACTAATTATTTCTTATTTCCTGTACATTATATATAAATCTAGAACTCCTGAAAAAGTTTGTCAAATCTTTGTAATGCAAAAATTAGGTTATCAAGATAAGTACAGTATAATATGATGTACATAAGCTGCATCATGGGTGCCTTTAAATAATTTAAGCTCATGCTGTATTTTTTATATATCCAAAAATTTCTTATGCCTTTTAGTTTGATTATCTTTCTTCATTTTTCTTCAGTACTTACAATGTTCAGACCAAGGTTTATAGACTTACAAGGTATAAAGGAGAAGACTGCATCGTTGACAAGTACTCAATAATGGGAGCAAGCACAACAAAGTATGACTTCCAGCGTGTCAACATCACTCTTCGTGTTCCAGTAAGTATGTTGGATGGTTAATGTGCATTTTGATGAATAATGATCTCGGTCTTTTTCTGTTTTGTAGTGTCAGAGATGTTAGTTCTGTATTGTGGGTTAAGGATGATGTAAACGCTATAGCAAGGAATTTTTGAAAGTATTGTATATATACTGTTCCTGATTGATAACCTTTTTGAAAATGCAATTATGTGTAAGTATCATAAATGTTCCAATATTGTTACAAACACCACAACATTATGTGATAGGAGTATCCTTAGGCTCGCATGTACAGACGGCTATGGTAGACTTGCTTTTAGAGAGTAGCACTAGCTATGAAAGAGGGCCGCAGGACCAGCATCCCCCAAGTCATTCTTAGCTGATGTTGCGTCAAGACGTGCTTTTTACGCCCTGCGTATTGTCACGATGTGTACCAAGTACCTGGTTATTACACAAGTATTCACAAATTTCAAAAATATACCTCACTTCAGCCAGATACCTGAACTCTCATAACAATAAAAATTATGACTGAGCACTCTAAAGGTAACAGTGATCCCTTAAAAAGCTCATTAATCACATGAAAAATCAAACTTAAGTTTATCAAAAGAGTTGTGAGGTATCAAATATTAAACAAGAAATATTACTAGAATAAAAGGGCATCACTCCATCAATCAACTTTAACTGTTTCCCCAGTCTTAATTCACTTCAGCAAAACTAAAGGAACAAAACATGTTTATCACCATGCCTTATGCACACATTTAATCCTATTCACTGGTGGTCAATAAATGAAACTTTTTAAAAATTTTAGATACAAAAATTTAATTTTAAATTCAAAATTCATCATGAGAATTCAGTCTGAAAAATTTACTATTACTTGAAAAAAACACAAAATTTAATTAATTCTTGAGTTAAATTATTAAACAAAGCTAAATCACAAAACTTTAATTTATCAAAATTAAACTATCAAGAATTATTCAAGATTTGAAAAGAAAATCTTAATAAATGAAAATTAAATCAAGTATGCAGTGTTAAATTATTAAGAAATACTTAAATTGCTAAGTAAGTAAATGTTAAATCACCAAAATAAAAAACAAATTTGAAAAACTTAAGAGATTGCAAACACCAAGGACACACAAAATATACAAAGGGTTTATCATAAAATAATTTCACTTAGGCAAAAGTATACCTTATTATACCATGGTAATAATAAGTAAAATTCAATTTACCTTACACAAGCTTGTGAAAACCTGTGCAAAATTTCAGGCCATGCAGCTGCTTTCGATTTGCAAAACACACTTTTTATCAGATGCCGTTACAGCCAAATTTTTACACTTTCCCTATCATCAGATCACAAAAGCGATATTTAATACCAGTGACCAGAAATATTCTGCGTTAATAATTACCCTCTTTTGAAGGACAAGAGAGAGAGAGAGAGAGAGAGAGAGAGAGAGAGAGAGAGAGAGAGAGAGAGAGAGAGAGAGAGAGAGAGAACCACTCTGATCAGTCTCGAAAATCAGAATGAACAGATTTCAGGATTCCATCATGAAATGAAACATATGATGTTATTAAGCCATTTTGGTAACTAGATACCAAGGAAACTTCAAGCAGGAGGAAGGTGACGTCACTTCCAGTAAAACAAATTGGACGCAATTGGGACAATACATGACGTAATCAATCAGGACATGTGCTCCAGTTCAATACTTGTCCATATCTCCCAAAAAGGCACACATGACCAGAGCCATGTATGTAACATTACAAAACCTTTGTCTTCTTCCTGTATGTGACAAAGCTTTTACAGAAACCCTAACATGATCAAATCCCAACCTGTCAAAACGTGAATTAAAACAAAGCGCTCTTTTATCTGAACTGATGACAACTGAAGTGAAACAAACCCTTCTCTAGGACATGTGTTCCTCATATACTACATTACTATTAAAAATGTATTATTAGTTCTAAATTATGCTGTTATCTAAAACATTCTTTTGGGATCTGATATTACACTACATACGATATTTCAGTGATCATTATCATTACACATAATACGAGTACATGATAAATAAAGGAGTAAATATATCAAAATTATAGGAGGATATACATAGTACAAGGCAGCATCATGAAATTCCTCCCCCTAGAAGATTAGTTATTCCGGGTTTGAATTCAGCGATTCACAACGGGATAAATAATCTGCTATGACATTATCTTTTCCTGCAGTATGTTTCACTTTTACATTATAAGGTTGCAGGCATGAAGACCACCTGGTCAGTCTCTGATTGTTATTTTTCATCTTATTGATGAATGAGATAGGGTTGTGGTCAGACAACACTAAAATTTCTTCATTCTTAGGTTGGTTTACATACGCTTCAAACGTTTTCAACGCTGTGATTAATGCTGATGTTTCTTTTTCGATTGCTGAGTAAGTTTTCTGATGCTTTTTCAACTTTGAAGACATGAAACATACTAGATGGAAGAGGCTGTTGTCATCTTCTTGAAGTAGAACAGCTCGAATTCCACAGTCAGATGCATCAACTTGTATCACTAACTGTTTATTGAAGTCTGGAGCTTGAAGCACTGGTTTTGAATTTGAAATGGCTTTAACCTTCTCAAATGATTCTTGACATTCTGGAGTCCAAACAAACTTTTTCTTCTGACTGGTTAAGTCAGTTAAGGGAGCTACTATGGCTGAGAAATTTGGACAGAATCGTCGATAAAATCCAGCCATGTCCAAAAATCTGTGTAGCTGTTTCCTCGTAGTAGGGGGGAAGCCTTGCGGATACCTTTTATATTAGCGTCAAAAGGAGCGAGAAGGCCTTTTCCAACTTCAAATCCTAGATACTAAACAGTTGCCTCTCCAAACTCACTTTTTTGTATGTTGATTGTTAGTCCTGCTTCCCGTGGTTTCTTGAATACTTTCCTTAAAATTTTCAGATGTTCTTCCCATATATTAAAATAAATCACAATGTCATCAAGGTATACACCAACTCCTTCTATGGATCCTAGCAGTTGATCCATCCCTCATTGGAATGTTGCAGGTGCATTCATCAGACCAAACAGCAACACAGTGTATTGATACAGTCCAAAAGGAGTAATGAAAGCTGACAGCAGCGTAGCATCCTCATCTAAGGGAATTTGAAAATATCCTTTCAACAAGTCTTATCTCGGAAACAGATTTGGCTTGCCCAGTATCATCAAGTAATTGATCAGTAAGAGGCAAGGGATAATTGTCAACCACACTGATGGAATTCAGTTTCCTATAATCAGTACACATCCTAAATGAACCATCTGGTTTCTTCACTAACACACAAGGAGAACTATAATGACTTGAACTGGTTTCTGCTAATCCATGCTGCAACAAATATTCAACTTCTTTCTTCAAAACATCTCGATGAAAAGGTGATAAGCAATAAGCTCTCTGTTTAAAAGGTTTTCCATCCTCTCTGATCTTTATCTCATGCTTTGTCAGGTCGGTACGCCTAGGTACATGTGCAAAATTTTCTGGGAAACTTTGAATCACCTCACTTATTTCACTACTTTGCTCAACACTCAGATGACTGTGTTTATCCTCCAAATTTTCCAATATGGAAGAATTGTTCATCTTGCTTTCAGCTCCCAATTCATAGCTATCATCGTCCTCTGTAGATGAAGTTGTCTGTGTTATTGACACTGTTTCAGTTTTAGTCTCTGAGAAGTAAGGTTTCAAAAGATTGACATGTATCTTCCTCTGTTGTTTCCTTCCTCCTGGTGTTTCAGTCACATAAGTTCAATCACTTACCTTCTCTATTATCCTATAAGGACCTTGAAACTTATTGGCAAGGGTAAATCTTTTCACTGGTAAGAACACTAGAACTTGCTGTCCTACATTAAAATTTCTTAGCTTAGTCTTACCGTCATATCTCCTTTTCTTTTTCTCTTGACTTATTTTCAGATTTTCTAAAGAGAATTTTCTAATTTCTCTTAACCTTTTCCTTAAGTTCTTCACATATTCTCCTTGAATTTCCTCTTGGTTTTCTTCCCAGTTCAGAATAAGTTCTGGAAAACTTAGAGATTTGTCCGGAACATCCTGAGGTAATGACAAACTTGATTCCACATCTGGTGATTGAACTGCAACACATCGTCCGTTTCTGATGATGAGGTGAAAGGGAATCCGGAGAAGCTCGATATTTTCTCTTTTTGATAGGTTGTACTGAATGGTAAGAAGGGGAACGTTTCCCAGAAAACTCACGGCTTTTATCAAAAGAAAACTGGGTCCATGAAGGCAAACATTCCCGAGATTCAGTGTCAAAGCGGAGAGGTCTAACTTTCAGTTCATCGTCCAAGGAAAAAGGAGAAGACTTCCAACATCTTTTGGTAGGAGAATGACTTTTCACGCAGGTATCGTCACGTTGCATTCTGCTTCTGGAACAGGAACAGGAGGCAGCTGAAAACCATGCAGTACGGGAGTACAGTGAACCCCCCCGTATTCGCAGGGGATGTGTACCGCACCACCCCGTGAATAGCTAAAATCCACGAATACTTAAAAACCCCTCCAAAAACACTTGGAACTGCCCATTTTGAAAGTTTAAACACAAGAAAAACCCTGTAAAAATGCTTATCCCAGAGTATTTTAATAGTTTTATCACAAAAAGTGCATTTATTCATGAAAATTATATGAAAATACAGTAATTAGTGAATATTTCTCAGTGAAAAATACTGCAAATGGGCGAATTTTCTGTGAATAATGCGTAAATATGTTCCACAGAGAAACCCGTGAATGCGTGAGTCCACGAATCTTGAGAATACGAATACGGTGGGGTTTACTGCAATGGTTCGGCACCTGGGATCTGCACAGTTGCTCTCTTGTGGGAATCGCCATGCCATGTTCTGCTCCTGGAACAGGAATGGGGTGTATCTGAAAATTGGCCAGACAAGGGGTGATGGTTCAGTGCCTGGATTTGCAAGGCACCAGCCGACTACCCTTCCTTTTACGTTTCTGCTTCTTATACTATTCACTTTTTCCAGTAATATATGTTTGGATTATTGATTTTGACTTCAAATTCATTTACTTCCTGTATGAAACATAACTGATTATTTAGGCTGACAGCATTTTGTTTCATGAGAAACATTTCCCTATACCTATACTGTGTGTTGAATACATGTACTTTTGTAGTTTTCCTTATAAACAGAGTAAAATACTATACTAAATACTTTTAGCAACATTGTTTTCCATTACAACATAAATAACTACAATGCCAAATGACAACTTTTACTTAGGCAGTTGGCTTAAAGAGAGTTAGGTAATTAACCCTTTTAGTTGACTTACCAGGTAATTACATGGCTAATGTTTCTAGTATCGACAACTAAAACTTGAAACTCACGGTAACCATTCTTTTGTTTTGGTGTAGGTGTCTAACTCCGCCCACTTTAGGCGAAGAAGAGGAACAATTGAGTAAATGGTTTCAGTTTGTTTCTGCCAGCTTGCGATGTAGTTTGTGAGCAGCCGCTGGATTTGGAACTCAATTCTTTGCTGGTTTCTGGTTGTCTTGATCGGTGAAGTATTTTTGCTTTTGGTAGCCTTTGCCAATTAGATAGATAGGGTTTTTGATTAAAACTTTGGAATTTCACGGATTTGACTTCTTGATTGTGGCTTTGTACTTTAATTCTTAACTTGTTTAGCGATAATTTCAGACACAAGTACCACTAGTACTTGGTATTGCAGCAAAGGCTGTAATACGAGATTAACCTCTGCTGAGTGTGATTCTCATACTGTGTGCACGACTTGCACGGGTCAGGTTTGTTCAATAGATAAACTGTGTACAGTACTGAGTGTGAGGGTTGGGATCCAAAACAGTGGAAATTTTGAGTTCTCGTCTATCAAAGTTAGAGAGGGATAGGAAGAGAAAAGTGACCATTAGGCATGACAAGAATGTAGCTAGTCAGGAATCTGCTAGGTCTTCTGTGGATGTACCTATTGTATCTTTGCTTGTAATTTCTCCCATTCCCACATCTTCAGTTGTACCACCTGATCCTTTACCCAGCTCTCTTGCTCCCGACTCTGTCATTGCCAGTCTGGAGTCTAAATTTGATCGTAAGTTCGAGTTACTAGTGAATACAGTCGCTCAGTTAGGGGCTTCAGTGCATTCCTTGATGGAACATAAATAGTGAAGCGGTAGTGGAGGAGCTGGCTGCCTGTCCCACCAATTCTCCTAGGCGAAGGTCCCTAGCATACTCCCCCAAACCTGGGAGAAGCCATACCAGAGGCCCAAGGGAGGTCGGTGCATTATGGCCATTGGAAAGGCGTCTTTTCGGAGGCTCACCGTCTTCTAGTTCAGAGGGTTCCAGCCCTGAACAGAGGCGCCTATGGCGCTTGAGTGACTTGTCAACACCACTGAAAATGTCTGCAGCAGAAGTGTCTCGCTCGCCTCAGGTGCCATGAAAGTAGGTGAAGGAGTCTCTCCTGTCTTGCAGTTTTTGGGATAGCTTGGAGTGCTTTTCCCCCAATCCTTCTCCTGATGTTCACTGTCGCAAGCGCCCAGCAGCGCCAGTTAGTGCAGCAGTGTCAGAGTGCTTGTCTCCAGAACCTTCTCCTAAAGTTTCTAGATGCAAGCATTTAGTGGCGCCAGTTGGCACAGCAGAGCGTTTTTCTCCTGCTCCTTCTCCCGATGCTTCAAGGCGCAAGCGCCCAGCAGCTCCAATTAGCACAGCAGTTCCCGAGCAACAATCAGCTTCCGAGCTTTCAGTAACTCTTGAGCGCCCAGTACCGCCCGAGCGCCATTGGCACCTCAGCTTTCTATGGTGCCCGAGCGTTCTTTTGGGGCCAAAGCAGTCAGTAGCTGTCAGGCACTCAGTGCCTCTTGAGCAACCAGCTTCCAAGCACCCATTAGCGCCCATGTGCTTGAAGAATCTTCACTGTGTAATGTCCTCTGATTATCCTGACTCCTCTTCTAAGCGCCCGGCGCCAGTCCATTCAGTAACAGTGCCTCCTCTTCTGCAGCAAGCTTCGACATCGTCGTGCTTGGATCCGTCTCTTGCCCCTATTCAGCAGCGTGTAGATGACATTTTAGGATTTTTAAAATAACCTTCATCGTCTGTGAAACCTGCTAAAGATTTGTCGTTGTCTCCGGTCTCTTCGGTTGAGGGGGATGTGGATAAGGAGCCAGAGGAAGATTTCCTTCCTTCTACTTATGCTGCACTGTTGTGGTTTCTTCTATGCAGCTTTCCCAACTTTTTCTCTTTGGCTGCTCCGTCTTCGCCTGTCAGCCTTTCAGATGAGTGGTCTTCCAAGCGAGTCTTTTAAGTTACCTAAAATGGTGCTATCCACCTCTGCAAGGAAAGCACTGAGCGAAGTTGAGACTTGGCTTTCGAACAAAAGGGGGAAAGGGAAGGCTTGTTTCAGTTATCCCCTACAAGGCTGTTGAACAAAAGGTATCAGTGTTATGCCACTGGAGAAACTGCTTCCTGGGGGGTCCCTGCCTTCTCCCAGGGAGACTTCTCTGGTCTGATTGACTGCCTTTTCAGCAGCCAGGATAATGTGCTGAAGAACATGTTTAAGATTTTTGAAGTGGTCAGTTTTTTAGACTGGATGGTGGGCGCTCTAATGCGTAAGATTCAGGAACACTGTACGGCACCGTTGGATTTATCTTCAGATCTTCTTGGAGTTCTCTCTTGTGCAGATAGGCAATTAGAGACAGTTCTTGTGAATTGGCCTCTCACTACACCATGGGAGTTTTAAAGAAGAGGGAACTTTGCTGCTCTTACACCTAGAAGGGAGTCACCACATCTAAAAAATCTGCCTTTCTCTTCTCCCCTCTGGTACATGAGTTTTTGTTCCCACAGCCAGTGGTGAATAATATTGCTTCAGTTTTACAATAGAAGTTGACACAAGATCTTTTGGTACAATCCTCAAGGTGGCTGAAGGAGTTCCACCTTTTAGCTCCAAGATATTCTCTCCTCTACAACCCTTTCCCTTTCTTGGGAACAAGTGAAGGGCTCAACCAAGAGGTCATATGAACGTGCGTTTCACCCATCGTTCGATCAAGAAATCGTAATCCAAGTCTTCAGCCAAGAAACAAACGAAGTGTCCTCCCTGCCCATGTAGGTGCCAGTCTCCTCTTTTGGGAGATTTGGAAAGAGAAAGGGGCAGAACAATGGGTAGTGGAAGTTCTCAGGTTTGGCTACTCAATCCCATTCACAGATCGACCTCCCTTAGTCAAGAACGCCCATCAGCTTGACTGCCTACTCCATAGGCTCAGAGGTTTTCAGCTCCTGCAGAGGAAGTACACTCCCTCCTCGAGAAGAGGGCAATAGAGGTAGTCACAGATCCGAGCTCAGAGGGGTTCTACAATTGGCTGTTTGTAGTCCCCGAGGTTATGGGAAGATGGAGACCGGTCCTGGATGTAAGTGCACTGAACAATTTTGTTCTCAAGACAAAGTTTCATATAGAGACGAATCATTCCATTCTTGCTGCTATTCATCAGGGAGACTGGATGGTCTCAATAGATATGCAAGGTGCATACTTCCACATCCCTATACTCCCGGATTCAAGGAAGTACCTGAGATTTGTGTTTCGGGGCCAAATCTTCCAATTTCAAGCTCTATGTGTGGATTAACAACGACCCCTCAAGTTTTTACGTGAGTTCTGCCCCCCCCTGGCATCTTGGCTTCATCTCATGGGGATAAACATCTCGCTTTACTTAGACGATTGGCTCCTTCATTCCCTGACAAAGGAATAATGTGCGGAGGACCTTCGGAAAACTCCTGTTAACCCAGGATGGAGGATTGTTGATCAATCATCAGAAGTCTCAGCTGGCTCCTTCACAGGAAATAGTTTATTTGGGGTTGTCTTTGAATTCTCTTCTTTTTTTTAGGGGCTCTTCCAGCCCCAAAGAGAGTGGAGTTCTGTCTACATACAATAGACGAGTTTCTCTCCATTCAGAGCTGCTCAGCTAACAAATGGACGAGTCTCCTCAGAATGTTGGCATTAACAGAACAGTTTGTTTCCCTAGGGAGACTTCATATGAGAGTACTGCAGCTCTTCCTCAGAGCCAGCTGGGACAGAAAAAGGCATCCAGACTCTTTTGTGTTTCCAGTGACCCAGAACATCAAGAAACACCTGCTTTGGTGGAGGTCAGAAAGCAGGTCATTAGAAAGGAAGTCCCTTTCACCTCAGAACCCCGACCTAAGCTTCTTTGCCGATGCATCAGACTTTGGGCTGGGCCACTCTCCTGGGAGACAGGGAAGTCTACAGGACATGGTCGCAAGATCAAAAGGAACTAGCAATAAATGTGAGGGAACTAAAGGCTATTCACTTGGGTCTTCAAGCCTTTTTCCTCGGAGGTGTATGACAAAACCGTAGCAGTTCATTTGGACAACACAATAGCCTTGTACATAAGCAAGGAGGGAGGAACCCATTCCTTATTGCTCTGCGAAGTAGTGATGGATCTGCTTCTCTGTGCCGATCAGAACCGGACAAGAATTATGACAAGATTCGTTCAGGGGAAACTGAATGTGCTAGCAGATCAGCTGAGCTGAGGCAGTCAAATCATTCCCACAGAGTGGACTCTACATCCTTTAGTCTGCTCGGCCCTTTGGAGACTGGGGGGAAGACTGACTCTGGACCTCTTCGTGACGTCCAAAAACCATCATCTCCCTCTTTTTTGTTCACCAGTCTCAGATTCGTTGGCATGGGCAATGGATGCAATGTTTCAGGACTGGTCCAACAAGGAGCTTTATGCCTTCTCTCCCTTCAGAATGATGATACAAGAGGTGTTGAACAAATTCCAGTCCCACCAGAATGCGTTGATGATTCTGATTGCTCCATTTTGCCCTCTAAAGGAATGGTTTCTGGACCTCATGGGTCTTCTGGTAGACTTTCCAAGACTGCTCCTCAAAGACACAATCTTCTCAAACAACCCCATGTCAGAAAATTTCACCAAGGGTTGTCTACTCTAGCTCTGAGAGGGTACAAACTGTCAAGAGACTCCTCGGAGGTAAGGGCTTTTCGGGATCAGCTGCAGAGGCTTTCTCAAAATGCAGATGTCAATCTTCCTGCAGCGTTTACCAGAACGAGTGGTCCATTTTCCGCACTTGGTGCAGAGAGAATGAAATCTCTTCTAAAACAACTCTAAGGAGATTGCAGATTTCCTTGTATACCTCAGAACCTACAGAGGCTTGACCTCTTTGACCATAAAAGGCTACAGGGCTATGGTTAGCTCAGTCTTCAGGCATAGAGGCCTTAACTTATCCTCGAATCAGGACCTCTCTGATTTAATAAAATCCTTTGATACATTTAAGCAAAGGAGGACAGAACCAGTATCTTGGAACCAAGACATGGTCTTAAAACGCTTGTCTGGACCACCTTTTGAACCTGTCAGCACATCTTCTCTCAGGAATCTGACTAAAAAGGCCCTCTTTCTGGTAGCCTTCGCTATAGCTAAGAGTTTTTGTGAGATACAGGCCATAGATAGAAGGATCGGTTTCTGTGGAGGAGATGCGATCTGTTCCTGTACACTCGGATTTCTCGCAAAGGATGAGAATCCATCCAAACCCTGGCTGTGTTCTTTTAAGGTCAAGAATTTGAGAGAAATACTGGGACCTGAGGAAGAAGAAAGAGCTTTTCGCCCTGTAAGGGCTTTAAAGTTTTACCTGAAGAGAACCGAGAAGTTAAGGGAACCTTCAAGTAATTTGTGGACTTCGGTCAAAGATCCTTCACATCCTCTTACGAAGAATGCTCTCTCTTTTTTCCTAAGAGACCTCATTAGAGAAGCCCACTCTCAAATAGGAGAAGAGCTTTTGCCTTCTCTAAGGGTTAAAGCACATGAAATCAGGACAGTGGCTACATCCTTAACATTTAAACATAACCTATCTCCTTGAGACATTCTCCAAGCAACGTATTGGGGATGTAAACCAGTATTTGCATCCGACTATTTAAGGGACATAGAAACAGTTTTTAGTGAATGCAGTACTTTGGGTCCTTCGTCGGTGGCTGGCACAGTGTTTGGGGAGAGAATGTAGGAAGCATCCCTTCCATCCTTTCTCATTGCCTTGATCTATGGTGTTGAGTTCTAGGGGAGTCTGGGGATACTATGTACATGGATATCCCCTCCTGTTGTTAATGGTTGGGTGATGGTGTTTTTTAAAATTTTTTTGATGTAGGTAACAGCATTGTTATCTGGTTGTCTTATTTAAGTACTGCACCCTGGGCAGGGGCAATTTTGTATAACTTACTAGTGTTGAGTGATGTCCGCTGTAAGTCTCCCACTTATGTAATAGGCAATACAGGGCCATGCCCCCTCACCTCCACTGAGTAAGATGAGTGCCAACCAGAGGCAGTATGTTCCTGCAGCAGCTCTCTTACCAGGTAAGGAAACAACAAGTATTGTACCAATGCTAGCAAATTTTCTATTCTCAAATTCATTACATTAAATAATGTTTTGGGATAGAGTAGTCCTTGTATCCCACCTCCTGCCAATGTGGGATCAGCTATGTAATTACTTGGTAAGTCACTTATATTAAAATGACATTTTTATAATAAAATAAAGTGTTATATATACAGTACTTACCAGTAATTACAGAATGGGAGCCCTCCCTCCTCCCCTCGCATAGACATAATGGCAAAAACAAATTGAAACCATTTGCTCTGTGGTTCCTCTTCTTCACCGAAAGTGGGCGGGGTTAGACACCTACACCAAAACAAAAGAATCGCTACCGCGAGTTTCAAATTTTATCTGCTGATACTAGAAACGTTAGTATATATTAAACTTTATTTTATTATAAAAATGTCATTTTGCCAATGTATTATGTAGACCCAGATTAAAATAAGAGGCAATTATACTGTTGTAAGTAGGTGTCAGTTATGTTGTTTTGGAAATTAATCCACAGTAATAAAGTATTTAAGTGATCCCACTAGCTCTAGAATATGTCATATATATTTATCAGGTATAATTACATTATGGTTCTATTTATCTGCTCTTTCAAAATACAAGAACTTTTCATGTCAAGAAATACTAAACAAATACTAAAAATTTTTATAAAAAATTGCAATATGGTTTACTTACTTTTGGCCATTTTTCATTAATCTGAGAAGGGAGAAAGAGTCAATCAGTTTGTATATACATACAATATAATCTTTTTGAAAAATGACTATTCCACATTTCAGAGACATCCCATCATTGGTGACAAATTTGCTAGTCGTGCAGGACAAAAAGGTATATTGAGTAGATTGTATCCAGCAGAGGATCTTCCATTTTCAGAAAGAGGAATTATTCCAGACCTCATGTTTAATCCCCATGGTATGCCTTCACGTATGACAGCAGGTAAAGGTTACAATTGTTGTACTGTATATAGTAGCATTGAACACATAGTTGCTTATTGTATTGCAATGTTTATCCTCAAGTACGTAATAAGAAAAGCTGTCTATATGTAATAAAAAAGATTTCAAGATGTTTTGCAGAGATGCATAGATAACTGCAGACACTAATCTGGGACTTATCAGATGATATTTCTTTCTTGACCACCATCAGGAAAAATAAGGAGTTCCAAACATGAAAGAAGGATTTTTTTGTAGATAACTGACAAATATAACAAATAAAAATGAAAATACACTAGATAACAGCATTAAGAAATACTATGCAATTACCCTCTGCCATTTTTCCCTGGTTGTTATCAACATCTACATTTTTTGTAGTTTAAGGAATTGTTCCTTGAATTTGTCCCTCTAGTAATGTATTTTGATATCTGTTCTTTAATGTCAAAATTTGGGAGTCTTAGTTTCATTACTGAAGTAAAGAAAGCTTCAGAGTACAGTATTTGCAAAGTCAAATCTAACCTCTCATAGGGGTGACCCAAAGGATTGGATAAACATTAGTAGTGACCACCAACAGGGAAAAACAGTTGAATAGGTGAAAAGCTAAAGTATTGCAGTTGTGGACCCAGGGAATGCTTGCTACAAGTATCTTTAGTACAGCGTGCAGCGCACTGCACAAACATGCTGTCAGCTGCTTTCCTGTATAGGGTCTGATCTGTATAAATTTGTTTATTTAATGGGATATACAACAATTGCAGTAAGTAAAGTTATTCCCAGAAATATCCAATATAATGTAGGTTTCTGGAGCATTGCTATAAATTGGATTCCTGTATGTTAGGCTTAAAACGATGTTGCTAGTCCATAGCCCTTTTTCCCAGTTGAGACAATTGCTATACTGTACAATATTATGCAGTATAAGTGTTAGATTGACATTGGTTAATGTAAATGGTTTAAAACAATTAACCAAACATGACTTGTGATAAAATTATTTGTTCAGTTTGCCCAATACTGTACTTATTTTTATAGGAAAATGTTGAAATTTTGTATGTTTTATGAGGAAGACAAGTTACAGTTTTAGAATATTTCTTCATTTTCACATTTTAAAAAAACGTTTTTTGTCCCATGTTCATTGTAATGAAAATTTTAAGTCAATTATTTGCTCGATTTATGCTGCTGTTATTATTATTATTATTATTTATTTTATTTTATATCTTATTTATTTATTTTTTTTTGGTCTATGACAGTCAACCTATTCGACTGGGTGGTTTTTATAGCATGAGGTTCTGGGTTGCATCCTGCCTCCTTAGGAGTCCATCACTTCTCACTATGTGCGCTGTTTTTAGTAGCACACTCTTCTGCATGAGTCCTGGAGCTACTTCAGCATCTAGTTTTTCCAGATTCCTTTTCAGGGATCTTGCGATTGTTCCTAACGTTCTTATGATTATGGGCACAGTTTCCACTGGCAAATCCCATATCCTTCTTATTTTGATTTTCAGGTCTTGATACTTATCAATTTTTTTCTCTTTCTTTCTCCTCTACTGTGGTGTCCCATGTTATTGCCACATCAATGAGTGAGAATTTCTTCTTGATTTTGTCAGTCAACATCACGTCTGGTCTATTGGCATGTATCACCTTATCTCTCTCTCTCTCTCTCTCTCTCTCTCTCTCTCTCTCTCTCTCTCTCTCTCTCTCTCTCTCTCTCTCTCTCTCTCTCTCTCTCTCTCTCTCTCTCTCTCTCTCTCTCTCTCTCTCTTAATGAGAGACTGCTGTGACTTAGTCACATGGCTCCATCATGGAATATTCTTTCTCATGCCGTAGATTTGTGACGAGCAATGGAGCCCTCGAACGAGGGGAAATCGTTCCCCCCGTTTGACTCTAAATGTCTCTCTGTCCTCATTTTCTTCTACTCCTTTTTTATTTCTTCCTCCAGGTTATTTTTTCAGCTCCCTTCCATCTTCCTATCCACCCTCTATGACTACTGCTTCTAGTTTTTTTTTTTTTTTTTCCAACTCTTTGGCTTACATAGTGTGGATATTTCCACCTTCATTAAATCTCCTGTCTGTGTGAAAGGAAAGAGCATCATACCTTGGATTGGGGTTCATGTTCGAAGCTAAATGTGGGAACTGTGATTGGGAGTGTCACCCAACCCGATGATGTTTGGACCTGAAGGGTGTCAATATGATGTCATATTGACACCCCGGGGGTGGAATTATCCCTGAGATTAGCCAGCGGGTCCTGGTCCGGTGCCAGCTCCTGTTGGTGCCAACCCCATTTTGGAGGACAAACCAGCCGATGCTGATCCCCCAGCACCAGTCCTTGCTGGTGCTTCTGCCTCTTTAGAGGCAGAGCTGGCTACTGCCAGCAGTAGCAAGACAGTTGAGGTGGTCTCTTTAGAGAACACCTCTGCTCTCTCCATCTCGATTGAGATGGAGAGAGAAGAAACTAAAAAACCCCTCAGTGTCAAAGACACTGAAGGAAAGGATGTTGGCTCTTTCAAGGTGGTTATTCCCCCCAAGAAGCCAACAAAACTGCCCACTAAATTGCCTCCCCCAAGTAGAAAAAAAGAGCTCTCCCAATCCTGTAAAAAGGAACCATACTGATGGTCCCAGATGGAAATAAATTCACTTCCATAATTCATTGGAACTGTCAGGGACTCCGAGCAAAGTATGAGGAAGTGAAGCTTTTGCTCTATGAGCATTCTTCTGTAGGGATATGTTTGCAAGAGACCATGCTAGGTGAATATACCCCTTGTCCTAGGGAATATGTTCACTTCAGAACTGAATTTGATTTGGAAGTGGGAAATCACGGTGGATCCCTCATCTACATCCGTCAAGACACTCCACACTACCAAGTAAAACTAAATACTCCACTTCAAGCTGTGGCTGTACGGATTAATTTAAGAAGGCAATATGTACTATATGTTCCCTTTACATTCCAGCCAATAGTCACGCCTCCCAAGAGGACTTAATATCCTTAATGTGGTAACTACCAGAGCCATTTCTTCTTCTTGGTGACTTCAACAGCATACATCCATTTTGGGGAGATGCAACATCAAACCAAAAAGGGAATATGATGGCATCTATTATAGAAAATGAAGATATAGGCCTTCTTAATACTGGAGAACCTACCCATTATCACATTCAGACTGGCATTGTCTCCTGCATTGACCTTTCAATTTGTAGCTCCAATTGCAGTGTTGATTTTAACCCTTTAACGCCGACTGGACGTATTTTATGTCGACAAAAGTTGTCTGTCGGGTGCCGAGTGGACGTAAAATACATAGACTACAAAAAAGTTTTTTTAAATATTCGCGGAAAAATACTTATGGGCCTCGTTTATGAAAAATTTTAAATCATGCGCCTTGAGGGATACTGTGAGTTCACAGATCACACTGTTGTTTTGTTTACAATTGTGACCCAGCTACGCATGCGCGAATTTCTTTCTTATCCCAAAAGAAAGCATCAGCTAACTCTGCTGAAAATCTCAGAAATTCTTTAGTCACTTTGTCGTAATTTTTGCACTGTTTTCTATTAGCCGTTACATAAAGTTTTATACATTAAAATGTGCGCAATTTCATGTAGAATACAACAAAAAATAACTCATGGTTGTAGCTTTTATCAATTTTGACATATTTTCATATAAATCACGATAAGTGCCAAAATTTCAACCTTCGGTCAACTTTGACTTGACCAAAATGGTCGAAAAATGCAATTGTAAGCTAAAACTCTTACATTGTAGTAATATTCAATCATTTACCTTCATTTTGCAACAAACGAGAAGTCTCTCCCACAATATTTCGATTTATGGTGAATTTTTGAAATAACTTTTTCCTTATGTCTGCGCGCGCTGACTGCTGAAAATCTTGTAAGAGCCTGACGCCGTCTCTTCCAAACACGTGTGTGTTCGTGTGTTCGTCGTCCATCGGAGTGGACAAGACAACAAGAGCATCTCATTTTCTTTCTCTAAAGGAACGCGATTTCAACCACACAATATTTCCATCTGTTTCTCCCTGACCATTGTTGTCTTGATGTATGTACAATCACCACCACTTGCATTGCCATGCAAGCATTCTAATCATGTACTCATAATGTTCCAACGAATCTTCTGTATCAAACTGTGTGTATGTTTCTGTTTGTGAAGACGCCAAACGTCTCGCCATTCTGATGGACGACGAACACACGAACACATACGTGTTTGGAAGAGATGGCGTCAGGCTCTTACAATCTCAGAAATTCTTTAGTCACTTTGTCGTAATTTTTGCACAGTTTTCAATTAGCCGTTACATAAAGTTTTATATATTAAAATGTGCGCAATTTCATGTAGAATACAAAAAAAATAACTCATGGTTGTAGCTTTTATCAATTTTGACATATTTTCATATAAATCACGAAAAGTGCCAAAATTTCAACCTTCAATCAACTTTGACTTGACTGAAATGGTCGAAAAATGCAATTGTAAGCTAAAACTCTTACATTCTAGTAATATTCAATTATTTACCTTCATTTTGCAACAAACGAGAAGTCTCTAGCACAATATTTCAATTTATTGTGAATTTTTGAAAAAAAACTTTTTCCTTACGTCCGCGTGGGCTAACTCTGCTGAAAATCTCAGAAACTCTTTAGTCACTTTGTCGTAATTTTTGCGTTGTTTTATATTAGCCATTACTTAACATTTTATATATGAAAATGTGCCCAATTTCATGTAGAATACAACAAAAAATAACTCATGGTTGTAGCTTTTATCAGTTTTGAAATATTTTCATATAAATCACAATAAGTGCCAAAATTTCAACCTTCGGTCAACTTTGACTCGACCGAAATGGTCGAAAAATGCAATTGTAAGCTAAAACTCTTACATTCTAGTAATATTCAATCATTTACCTTCATTTTGCAACAAATGGGAAGTCTCTAGCACAATATTTTGATTTAAACTTTACAGCTGAGCTGTATGGCATTTTAGTAGCACTGGAACATATAGCAACACTCCCAGTTTCTAGCTACACAATATTTTGTGATCCTAAATGTGCCTTACAGTCCGTGGAAGTCTTCAATACTGGTCATCCCTTAGTGTTGAAGATCTTGTAGTGGATCTTCTTGCACCATTATAGAGGAAGCATTGTTTCTTTTTGTTGGGTTCCTGCCCATGTGAACATATCTGAAAATTAAGAGTCAGACCAGCTAGCCAAGCTAGCAGCACAAACTTTGATACCGAGAAAATGCCCTGTTCCATATCGTGATACAATCCATGATATATGGAAATACATCCAGCTTTTATGGGTACTTCAGCGGGACAGAGTAGGCCCCAATAAAATGAAAGAAATCACTAGTCAGACACACCCTTGGAAATATGACCTAATACCAAGGAAATGGGAGGTTGTATTGTATAGATTATGTATTGGCCATATGCGTTTAACTCACAGCTATGTGATGAATGGGGAGAATGAGCCCGTGATGATTGCTTAGTTCTGCTGACTGTTAGGCATTTGCTGGTTGAGTGTCCCAGTCTAGTGGAACTTAGGAATCGTTTTTTATCGTATAGCAGTGAAGCAGGTGGTAATTATAGCATGGCAAAACTGTTGGGAGAAAGTATATGTAATAATAACGTTATCTCTTTTATCAGAGAGGCAGGTCTTCTCAAATATATTTGACAGCTGTGCGGTCTTAGTATATTCATTTTTTTTTTCTCAAGTTATACTGTTTTTATTGGATAAAATTTATCAATAGTTCTTTTTAGCAGAAATTTATTTATTTATTTATTTTTTAAGTTATAATTTTCTTTTTTGTTTTTTCTTTTTTTTGTATCAAATTTATATGTAGTTCTTTTTAGCAGAATTTTATTTTTAATTTTGTTTAACATATTATAAAAGTGAAAAGATCACATTTAGTATTCGGCATCAGTGACCTTGGTAATTGTGTCACCAGATAACCCACAATCAATTAATCAGACTCTCTCTCTCTCTCTCTCTCTCTCTCTCTCTCTCTCTCTCTCTCTCTCTCTCTCTCTCTCTCTCTCTCTCTCTCTCTCGTCGATTGTCCGGCGTCTGGTCTCTCTCTCTCTCTCTCTCTCTCTCTCTCTCTCTCTCTCTCTCTCTCTCGTCGGTGTCTGGCGTCGGCTGGTTTCTTAAATTTCTCCGTATGATGAAAATGAAACCCCTATTGCAGAAAATTATAAAATTATCCTGATAATATACTAAAAAAATATGAAAACAAGCCAGTTATTGCTTAAAAACAACCCTGCGCCCCAGAAACGTCTTTGAAGAGAAGTAGGGTCATCTACGAATTTACGTGCGTGGTGGAAAGATGCCACTCTTATATCATGATGACTACTATCAAACTCTCCAAGTGTCTCTCCTGTCACCTCCAAAAACATCAAAGAAGGCCTGAAAGAGAACTTGTAAAGAACACCAAAATCATAGACCAGGCAACAAACCACCGATGCTTACGGCTTCTGGAAGCACTACAGTACATATTTTAGAAAAAAAAAGCCGAACATCAACACGGTGAAGGGAACCGAATTTGGCTGTTATATTGCTGTATTTTAAATATATGCACAATATAATTATATACCAAGTAGCGGAATACTAGCTTTGGTTTTTAATTTTTTCAAGTATTCTCATATCTCTCTACACTTGAATAGTTATTGTTTCACTGATATGTACACAAGTTACAACAATGTTCTTTGTAGGTCCTTTGAACTAATTCTTACTTTTGGGTACTGAGTATCTGAAAGTATTTTTCTTCAACTTTTGCTTTAGGCTTACCTACTGTTACAAAAATAAAATAACCTCATTTGTAGAAAATTTAATGACTTCAAGCTTGAAAAACTTCATCTTACTTTGCAGGTGTATTGCTTGAACTTCTAGGGGGAAAGGCAGCTGCTGAATTTGGTAAATCCTTTGACTCAACCCCCTTTGAGTTTTCTGATGAAGATCCTGCTGTAGACTATTTTGGTAAAATTTTGGAGAAAGGTAAGTCAGGGGTGAAGATACAAATAAGTATATATTTCCATTTGTATTCACAAGATGCACTCTTGCCTCATACATAGAGTCATATAGCGTGAGAATGTTGTTTTGGATAGATGATTGACAAATGACAATTATTCAACAATAAAGTGTTAAATGGCCAAAAGTACCCCAATGCCTGGCTTGACAGCCAATTTCATAAAACCAGTCCATCAACTTATTCAAAAACAAAACTAGAATTTTCAAGATGACTGTTCTTTAATGTACTGTATTGACTTTTTCAGGTGGTTTCAGCTATTATGGTGAAGATACCCTCTACAGTGGAACTGATGGACGAATGATGGAGGCACAAATTTACATGGGTATTATTTATTATCAGAGACTCCGCCACATGACAGCAGATAAGTGGCAGGTAAATTGCTTGTTAAAAATTATCACCATCATTAACATTTTTAGCTCTAATTTTCCTCCCTCGAGGTTTGACTTAAAATTAGTTCACACCAATTTTTTGTGTTGCTTTTCTTTTTGCCAGTATTCCTATCTCATCAGTCTGTTTTCATATTCCATAATTTTCTTGGCCTTTCCATTGTTCTCAAACATACATCACCATGTTTGAATGGGTAAACTGTGTTAGAGGCAATCAAACGGATTTTCAGTATTATAGATTTTTTTATTTCTGATGTGAATTGGAGTTTCAGTTTTTATCCCTTCTTTAACTGATTGGATGTAAAAGATATTTAATCACTGAAAAATATTTGATAAGCCCAACTGAACCATACAACAAATATTCACACTACCAAGATCATGGTGATGTATATCACACAGTGATGGAGTAATTTAGGGAGGATATGAAAAAAAGAATTTTATTCAATAATGGATGAGTAGTGATAATATTAATAGCGTAGAATGGTAAAAAAAATATAAAGTGGAATAAATATGGTACTAAGTAAAGTTTAAAGTTTTTATTAACAGTTAATTTGCACAGATTACAGTACCACAGGAAATGGGCAAGGTTGACAAAAATGCAGTGAAACTGTGAGGCCCAGCATGTGGCAGAAGGCCTTCACTAGGCCAGCTTCACCATTCTGCAAAATTATAACAACACTAGTGTCATCCCTTACAATAATTATGTGGTAGAAGTGAGAGAATAAGTAAAAGCAGACATCATCATACTTACATTTATTGTACTAGTATAGAAATATTTAATTATATTTCTTTTCAGATGATTGTGTTGTCAAGATCATCTGTATATCTATATATGTAGTCCTTTGGGCCATTATGATGATATTGGAGAAATTTTATGGAAATTTTTGCCAGTCTTGTATCCATGGTTGTCCCTGCTTTTACTTTTTCTCCCACGCCATCATATACGTTGAGAACAAATCCAGTGTTGTGATTCTGTAGGTACTGAAAGTCAAAATACCCTCAACTGTGATTCTGTAGGTACTGAAAGTCAGAATGCCCTCTACTGTGATACTGTAGGTAGCCCTCAACTGTGAATCTGTAAGTACTGAAAGTCAGAATGCCCTCAACTGTGATTCTGTAGGTACTGAAAGTCAGAATACCCTCAACTACTAACAAGTTCAAAGTCTTGGCCCTCTTAGCTCCATAACATTTCTGTCAGTTTTGCTACTTTCTACATGCCTGTATTGCCATACTACAAAATTTGTTTATTGTAAGAATATAATAATTTTATTCCTCCAAAGTTTTCCTGCTATCCAATTTTGCCTGTCCTTATCGTTAGTTATTTTAGCTTAGGTTTCCTAACAGTACCTTTAATTATTTAATCCAGTAAATGTATTAATTTGCTGGAAAAAAAGCATTGTAAACCATGCCTCCCTATGTCTAACTTCCAGAACATAAACCCTTCGTACAAACATAGTAAAGTATTCTAAAGGTAAAGGTTACAGTAAAATGAAAAGTATTATTTCTTATGTTACTCACCAGTCTTGGCCAAGCAACGGAATGCCTGACAGTAATACAAGTGACTGAGAGGAAAATGGAAAGATGATTACTAACCTTTGGTACTCCTTTTAGTCAATTTACTGCAAGGCATAATTATACTTGGTTAACAATTAGTAAATTTACTCAATAATTAATAACAGTAGTTTAAAAATTAATACTAGGGCCACACATAATTAATAATAAATAAGCTACAATTATAAAGATTCAGCAGTGCTGTAAAAGATTAAATTCTTCATCGCATGTGGATGGGTCCAGATGAATGCAGGGCTAGCAGAACTTTTCCTTGGTCACTCACAATAAAGGCATCCCTCTGGAAGAGAGAGGTGTCGAAATAACTGTGGGATTGGCAAGAATTGAAGCCTTGATATCATGCACTTGGAATGCTGCGGATTCCCTGACTAACAACGTGCCCACGAATGGCACAGCCAATCAAAACTCACTTATATCGCACTGCTCACAAATTAGAATTAGACAAGCATGCAAATGATGGGTGGCAGGCTGAGGAAAGGATCGACTAGGGGAACAAAAGGAGGCTTTACTGATGAATGGAGAGAGAGAGAAATATGTGTAAATCATGGGAGAGACTTTGGGGGGTTTGTTAACGAAAGTCAAGAAATACTTCAGTAGGAGGAAAAACAGGCCACCAGAATACTCAAGTCTTAGGCTTACTGTAGAAGTCCAAATCACTGATCCAGTATATGGGTATCCTGAACTGAGGCCCATCACACATGGGGTGCTGGTTGGCAGACCTGCGGAGTGGTTGAGCGAGAAGAAGGGACATCTGCTCACTACCAGAGCCAAAACACTTGTGAGGACAAACCCCAGGTGCATGCGGCTGAGCTTGGGAGGCCAGAGCTCCTCAGGGTCCAATATGATTGCCGCTTGAGGTAGATACTTCTAGTCTTTGCAGCTTCTCTCTTGCGGCAACCTGGAACACAAGACATTTGGGCAGTAGAGGATGAAGGATACAGGAAGGATAAAATGAGAGAAATATGCTATATTGCAGCCATTTGTACTTTGTTTACATGGAGGTGGCCATTTTAGGAGCGAGGGTTAACCCTGCACATAAAACTTAATAAAAGTTAAATTTATTAGTTTTAATAACTAGGGAATAAAAACTATCATGGAGCAGTTTATTGACCAAAATCTGGGGTAGGATCATGCATAATAGCCAGAACATAGTACTGTATTAAAACATGTTTTTTACAAAATTTGAATGTAATCACTTAAAAATTTTTATTGAAACAATGTATTGATATAACTATTAATATTGTTATCCCAGGCCCCAAAGGATGCCATATTGCATATAACCCATTTATATTCCAGGTAAGACAAACTGGTCCTGTTGATGTACTCACCCGCCAGCCCATCAAAGGACGCAAAAAGGGAGGTGCTATAAGATTTGGAGAAATGGAACGTGATTGTCTAATATCTCATGGGGCTTCATACATGTTGCAGGACAGGCTGCTAGGATGTTCAGATCGTCATGAGGTATGTTCTCATATTAATTTAGAAAATATACAGTACGTATATATTTTTTTTTAATAAAGACTTGGCAAGGGGTTGTTATGGCAAAAAATTCTCAACTGTTTATATAATTTATTGAACCCATAGGTGGTATGATATAAAAATGAACAAAAATTTAAGCGTTGAATGTAAGAATCAAGTCTTTAAAAATTAGGTAACAGCAGTTAAATACAGTAATAAAAACAATATGGTATGTCAGTCAGATTGATTTTATATTGAGTCTTTTCAATTCTAACTTTAATTTGTTTCTCATCATTACTAGTGTAGACAAAGCTGGCCAGTGTTCACATTATGCCTTAGAAAAATGATACAGGAGTTAAGGCCAGTTGCTGAATTTTGAGCTTTTGTATAATTTCTCATAGACATAAAAACGTTGGCCAGCTTTTGTCTAATTGAAGACTCATTGTAAAATAAATTTGATTGATACTGCCATTGTATTTAACAGAACATGTTTAAGAGAGGGTCTGCTTCCTTTCTAAACAAAAATATATAATACATGTAATAATGGTGATTTTCAAAGTTAGTATGAATTTACTGAACAGCCATGAGTTGGAAGCTAGAAAAATAATATACTGTACTGTAATGATAAAACTTACTTTGAATTCAGTGTGAGAATTATCTTAACGTAACAACATACTAGTACTTTACTGTACAGTCAATCCTTCCTATGAAGTTGCTTGGTATGTAGTTATTTATCCATATGATGGTTTTCTCATAAGAGTATTGTAAATGAAATGCTATGGAATAAAAAATTTGCCAAACCAGTCTCCATGATCACATTTTTTAAAACAGCCACTTATAATGAAGCTGAGAAACAGTGTATTCCCACTCTGAGATAAGCTGGAAAGAAGTGGTGAAGGGATTTCATTAAAAAATCAATTTAAATATGAGAGAAAAAGAAAAACCCTCTTACATACAGTATTAAAATGAGATTAAATGAAGTCTACATTTGCTTTTATTTCTTACTGTTAAAAAATTTTCAAACCCAAAAAATCAGTCCTGAATTTTATTTTCTTTTGCATTCTAGTATCTGTTGTTGTTTCTTCTCTTTTTGTCATTCACTTATCTAATCTTTTCACTAACTAGATCATATGTTTTCCCCCCTCCTTTTCTGTACATTTCTACTATGAAAGTCCACCTTCTAAACAGTTGAAGGGATGTCAAGCCAAACTTTGTACAAAAGTGGACCTTCAAGCTGGAGAGTGAAGCAGGGATGTAGAAGGTATAAAAAGAGGGTAGCTGCTGCCTGATATGGCCTGAATTACTATGTGCAGTGGAAACATGGGCACTGACAAAGAAATGGAAAAATTTTGAAAGGGTGTGACTACATAATGTTAGGATTTGGTGGCAGTGCATTGGGAAGACTAAATTACAAATGAGAAGTTGTTGAGAGATAACTTGTTCAGCAGCCAGAATATAGACCAAATGAAAGATTGAGATATTTGAAGATTTGATGAGGACTGAGGAACATTCAGAAAAGTAGTAGATATGGAAGCAGCAAGATAAAGATCTGAAGGAAAGTTTAGAAAAGAGGTATTTGATTAAGACCCAGACTTGATGGGGAGTTCAGGTATAAAATGCACAAGACAAGAAAGTAAATTAAACTCAGTGCCTATTTATTTATTTACATATTAGTTTTACCAGATCACTGAGCTGATTAACAGCTCTCCTAGGGCTGGCCCGAAGGATTAGACTTATTTTACGTGGCTAAGAACCAACTGGTTACTTAGCAACGGGACCTACAGCTTATTGTGGAATCCGAACCACATTATAGCGAGAAATGAATTTCTATCACCAGAAATAAATTCCTCTAACTCTTCATCAGCCGGCCGCGGGAATTGAACTCCGGCCCATCGAGTGACAGTCTGAAGCTCAACCGAGTCGGCCAACAAAGGGCTAACTCAGTGCCTAACCTCATAAGGGAAGAGCTGATGTAAAAACATTTATTGTACATCCACACTGTGACTAGTTCATTCAGTAATACAGTTGATAGAAGGATTTGGGCCTTCACATTATCAATTGGGTGGAATAAAACTAAAATAGTTTTTGTTTTCTATCTCCGACAACTAAAAAATTCTTTCCCATCCATTGTTCGTTTTTTTTTTTTTTTTTTTTTTTTTTTTTTTTTTTTTGGTTCCTTCATTTTTGTGACTTTTAACTATGGTTCATCCCAACAATTTACTCCTTACATCACCAGCTGTCGCTCTTGTGAGAGTTCTTGGCTATCTTATAGTTGAGCATGTTGTTAGGTCCTGTGAGTAATTGAACAGCACCATGTGTTGTAGAGGTCATAATTAGGCTTACTAAATGTATCATCTAATTTTTGGAAACCATTCCTCCTAACCTTTGGTTTGACCAGTGTTGCTCTGGTCATTCAGTCCAAAGACTAAGCGAGAACACCATTCTGACTCTTTGTCCATGGAATTGATGACTTTCCTGTCACTTACTACTATACCATGGTGTAGGTTTAGATAGAATTTTTTCATTTTTCGCCATTGTAAATTACAAAAGAATTTAGATAAAGTAAACCAGAAAACACTTAAAAGATTCATCTTAATAGTGGACGTTTGTTTAATTGCAGGAATGGATATGTGAGCAGTGTCAAGAGTCTATGTCGCCGATTATAAAACTGGAGGAGACTACGTATCACATTCGAAGTAGGCTACCAATTTGTGCACTCTGTGGACCATCTGCAACTTTGCATAAGGTTACAATGCCTTATGCCTTTAAATATCTGATAGCTGAATTGGCATCTATAGGCATCAGTACAAAGTTTGGTATAAAGAAACCTGAGGAGAATAATTCAAAACATCCACAAGTGTTGGTGAATGGGGATATGAATAATTCCTGTATAGAGAATGGAATTGATGAATAACAGGATGTGTAACATGCCTCCCAGTTAGTTGTAATGACCTTTCTATTGCGGTACTAGCTGCTTTCTTCTCATACAAGAGCAGGATGTGTAAATTGCCATACAGTGTCCCTCAGAAGCTCAGTAATTGCTGTGATACCAATACTTATGTTGTCCTGTGGTGTCAGATTCACTACTAGTTATTAATGAGAATTGTATTGGCAAGTTTTTGATATTAAGTTTTAATTTTTGTGACTGTAAAGGATAGCAATTGTGGCTCAGTGTCTATGAGTCTATGATATTGATGAATGAAATACCTTGGGAAAAAATTTTGTTGGCATTTTGTTTGATTTTTGTCATTGTAAGCAGCTAAATTTATCATTTAGTTTTTTCTTATGTTTGTTTCCTCCTTCCCCTGTATGCTGAATTTAGCTGTGTACAATATAGCACTGATAATTTCAACCACTGTCTGTAGAAATAGCATTTGTGACCTAATGCTTTACATAAGATTCAGAAGGTAAAAATATACATTTTTATTTTTATAACATCTTATTTGAAGATAATAATTCCTAGATTCTGAAACAATTTATTTCCCCAAATGTAAGCCTAATAAGACTCTTAAATTTTGAAGCAAATTTTGCCCAATGTGAAGTCTAATACAACTAGATTTTGTTCCTACAGAAATATAAAAAAACCTTTTTTATAGGAGTATCCTCCAGTGTGAGCCAGAGATGGTATAGCCGATTCACTTAAGGTAGATTCTTGGGCCTATTAGACGTTTGTTTGGCGGCCTGTGATTGGCTGGTACTGGAAGGTATGCAGCTCACTCACGGTTTCATTTTAATGTCTGTAGCTCAGAAAACTTGAAATATGTTTATGTTTCTTCATTTATCTCATGTTTTACACAAAATAGGAAAGTTTTGGTCATACCATAGGATTCAGTATTAATTGTACAACTAAATTGAGATTTCCTGAAATCAGTAAGGTAAAACACAAAGGAATTACAACGAGTAAAAGTGAAGAGAGAAGCATTTCATTCTTTATACCTGTTTTTACATATGGTCGGATTTTGCATCATTCATGCGATCAAGATAAAATAAAACTTGTGTTTTCATACAATAAATTCACCCTGAATACGCTGGTGCTTTCAGATTTTAGATGCGTGTGATATGTGAAGAGAAAATGAAGAATATGTCTTATTATGTTGCATCCGTACTTGAATCAGTTTGAGTAGTGCCGAGAGACGGTGATCTGCAAATAGCGAAAGCTTTGAGGCGCCGTTGACAGTTGCCAATTAGTGATATGAGAAGTTTGCAGTTTCAACAATATCTACCGTATTATTATGTCATTAAAATTTCTGTAAATAAATGCATAGAATTCCCATTATGACAGTTGAACACTTTCACTCCAATATCATATATGTCCATATGTCTGAACATATCTGATAGAAAAAAATGAATAATCTTTCACCAGAATGTTTATTTCCTTTATATACTCCATGTACAACAATGTTGAGGAAACATTTGCTTAGTTTACTCCTGAGATAATTCATTATTCTTGAATCATTTAATTCATATCTGAGTAAGTGTAATTCCCGTAAACGTTCCCACACCTCTGCATCACTATATAGCGCATGTAGGATAATGAGACGAATCGGAAGACTGTTATAGCTTTATATATTTAAACAAAAAGAATGGAAATTCATACTGATGTATTATGTCATAAAACAAAATAAAATCATATACAGTAGGCTTACATTGATAGTGTCATTAGGCTATCTATATGAACAAAAAGAAAAGAAAATCTGACATATTTTGTTATGTCATTAACATTACTGTATTTAAAAAAATTGAATGGAAAATCATACATATAGTCATGCCATTACCTATTGAAACAAAAAGATTGAAAAATTTTACAGATACATTGTTATTCCGTTCTATATTGAAACCAAATGAAAGGAAATTACAAACAGATATACATTGTTATGCCATTATACATTCAAACAAAAAAGGAAACTCATGAATATACTGTAGTTATGCAAACACCTATTTAAAAAAATGAAAATTATAGATACACTGTTATGTCAACACCTTTTTAAAGACAAAATGGAAAATCTTAGAGATATACCACTGTCAGTGTCATCATCTCTAATACAATATCATCACTGTCACTTTCGTCATCTCCAGTGTCAATAACAAAACTTTCAAACATATATATGCTCTCTAGCAACATCTTTACTCCTATACTCATCTTCAAATTTCTTGACATGGTGAGAATATTTCCTCCAGTCTTCTGTTGTAACTTTGTCTATCACCAGTCTCGTAAGCTGCTCAACAGTTTTCAGAGATTGACTTGAATTAGAGTTATTTTTTCTGACATCTCTCTTTATTCGAGCCCATATAAGTTCTATGGGGTTAAACTGGTGGCAGTCTGAGCACATCATGACCACTTGCACGGGCTATCTGGTCTATCACATAACTCTGGTTTTCTTTGTGACGCTTAGCAAGCTGTAGCAATTTTGGCTTTGATGCTGATCGGTCATGGGTGATGTTATTGGAACGAGCCATTCTATGACTTCACTTTTTCTGTTGCTGTTTGTCGGCACACTATTTTCCATTTTGCTGTGGTAGGAGGCATTGTCCATTATGATGAGAGATCTGTCTTCTATATTAGGAAATAGTTGTTCCTTAAACCACTTTAAAAATCTTTCATGGTCCATGGAATCATGGTAGTCCCCTTTGGCACTATTTTTTGACCGAAACAACAATAGCGCATCTTTGACAAACCTCTTCTCACTCCCTGCATGCAACACAATAAATCTGGACCCCTTTCCAGTTTTAAGTTTGGGTTCTATTTTGCCTCCACCCATTGTCTAGCATTGATTTACACATTCATTTTGGTTTATCCAAGTTTCATCCAGGAATACTTCAGGTATACGTTCAGATGGACTACAATTCCTATTCTATTCAATTAACCGTAGGTATTCAGTTCTCGCTGCCACTATATCATCATGTTCCATTAAAATAGCCCTTCCACTCATCTCGGAATCCAAGCCCTCTCACAATTTTCCATAACGTTGTTCTTCCACCATTCAACTTTACCGGGTCTTCTTTCAGTTTTTCCAGCAGGGCATCTAACGTTGGGAGCTCTCCTCTCTTGTAAAAAGACAAAATCTCATTTCGAATACATTCATTTTCAAAACTATCCACCTTGTCCTTCACTCGAATCCTCTTCCTGGGGTATACATGTGAAGAGAAGGGGCCCTTTGCCGCACTCAGATGACTGTCGCTTGATTTTTTTCACTGTGTTGGCTGGTATTCCTGCAGCTTTGGTGGTCTTCTCAAATACTTCATTTCTTGAGTCTGCTCCCCACTGTGAGCTGAAGTAACGATGAACATTCATGATAATGTTGCAAGCTTGACTTGCAAATCTGGAAACAGTGCGACAAATGGTGTTGTCATCTCGAGACATCTGCTTTATTGTTTAATAACAGCCTGAAAAGAAAAATAATCCTTCTTAGTTCTGTTGTTTATTACTCCACTGAGATCATTATTTCATATCACTCAAATTAGTCTCTGATATTTCTTTCGTTTGAAAATATATTAATATAAGAATATTAGAAACAATGCTAAAACCAACCTGATTAAAGCTTCGGATGATTTGAAGAGTGCGAAGTCTGTTCATAGATTTCAAATTCTTCCCTGGACTGAATTTCCCGCCGCACGCACCCACCAATATTTAGATCTCCAACGATACCAGATGCATCCATCTGATTTTTCATTTTTCCTTATCAGACATGTCCACAGTCCATATATACGGACATATATGATATTGGAGTTAAAGTGTTCGACAGTCATAATGGGAATTCTGTGCATTTATTTACGGAAAATGTATAATGACATAATAATGCGGTAAATATTGTTGAAACTGCAAACTTCTTATATCGCTAGTTGGCAACTTTCAACGGCACCTGGGCGCTCTTGCTGCGAAGACCAGCGTCCAAAGGTGTCTCGCAGTCCGCTGATCACTGTCTCTTGGCACTATTCAAACTGAGTCAAGTACGGATGCAACATAATAAGACATATTCTTCATTTTCTCTTCACATATCACACACATCTAAAATCTGAAAGCACCAGCGTATTCAGGGTGAATTTATTGTATGAAAACACAAGTTTTATTTTATCTTGATCGCATGAATGATGCAAAATCCGACCATATGTAAAAACAGGTATAAAGAATGAAATGCTTCTCTCTTCACTTTTACTCATTGTAATTCCTTTGTGTTTTATCTTACTGATTTCAGGAAGTCATGATTTAGTTGCACAATTAATACCAAGTCCTATGGTATGACCAAAACTTTCCTATCTTGTGCAAAACATGAGGTGAATGAGGAAATATAAACATGTTGCAAGTTTTCTGAGCTACAGACGTTAAAATGAAACTGTGGGCGAGCTGCATACCTCCCAGTACCAGCCAATCAGAGGCCGCCAAACAAACGTCTTGTAGGCCTAAGAATCTACCTTAAGTGAATCGGCTATAGTTACGAGGGTACAAGGGGGGGGGGAATACCTGTCGCTCACCCAAAGTTACTAAGCATTTTTTCTTTGCCTGTCCCATGGTGTAGATGTCTCACTTTGCTGTCTCCTAGGCTGCTGTTGAACTTTTGAGTGTTTTTTTTTTTCACATAAATACAGTAATTGCATGCTTGTGTCTTTTTGTATATTTTTATTTTTTGAGAGGTGTGAGTGTTTGTGTGAGTGCTGCATATCCCCTATTGGTACTGCTCCACATAGGTATTGTAGGGTCAAGATTTATTCTCACCTCTCCCTCTGTAAGGGTTGTGTTGGTTGGTCTCCTTGTTGATGGGAGAGGTTTGGTAGGAGGAAGAAAAAAGGATGGAAATGGTTGCCAGTTTCCTTGAAAGGGGGTACTCCCAGGGTAACTCATCTAAACCTTTTTGAGTTCTTTTCTTCCACCCCCTGCTATTGGTTTTCCCCAGTCTTCTTCACCTAATCCTCCTTGGTCCACAGGAGGGGGAATCACACAAGAAAGGAAGGGTGCCTGCCATTCTCTCTCCTCAAACTACAAGTCAGATGCCAGGCCTGAGCTCTTCTCTAGAGTAACCTCAACCCATGTACCCCACTTCTGTCTACTCCTACTGATTCATTTGAAGTTCGAGGTATGTGGTTATCTTCACTCAAATACCAGCAGAAGTAACTTTCTCTGAACATCCCAGGGAGTCCACCTTTCACTGCGTTCCTGAACACTTACTCTTGGCTAAGGAGGAGGAGAATCCTGCCACTGTTAAGGAAATTAACCTTCTAGAAGCAGTAGTGCATCCAGTAGGAGATGCTCCTGTTCCTCCACCTCATCCAGTAAGAGATGCTCCTGCTCCTCCGCCTCGTCCAGTAGGAGATGCTCTTGCTCCTCCTCCTGCTGTGACTGCAACACTTCCTGCCTCAACCTGTCTTCAAGTGTTCAAGGAATGCTTGACCCAGGCTAGGAATGGGGAGAAGCACCAATGCTGCTCTTCCACCTCTTTGTTTTTGGGCTCCTTTGGCATATCCTGCTTTTCATGCAGGACTGTAAGGGAGATTATTGGGTATCTCCACCTTTCCTTTGTGAACTTGTATCAATAAAAGTGGGCCATCTTGTGTGATTGGTGTTTAGAATGGGTTTCTGTGGTCTGACCTGTTCACTGGGTAGCGGTCTTCCTCGTTTGCCAAGACAAACTCCTCTCAGTCACTGTGATGAAATGCTGTCGCTCGGTCTTTAGTCAGGGCTTTGGACTGTTAGGTATGAACCTCTCTTCATCAGTAGAGTTGTTTATGCTCATGATGAGTTTTGAAATCTTTTTCTCCTGGGGAAGTTCATCCCCCAGAGTGGGATGTGACTTGTCCTTCATAGTCTAACCCAAGCACTTTATGAGCCCTTGAGAGAAGCCTCAGACAGAACTGTCTTTCAAGGCCATCTTTTTGCCAGCTTTAACCTCATGCTGATGGATACTCCTATGTGCAAAGCTCTAATTTGTATACCCAGGAAAAATACAAATTGATTTAAAAATTTGTCATCTTTCATCTCTCAGCTGGGAAGCAAATATTTTTGAAGGTATGAAATTTTGAAGATTACCTAGGATTTTTACCTGAGTATTTTACAGAACATTTTTACCTGAATATTTTACAGAATGTACTTATCTGTGTTATTTAAGATTATTGTGTACCAGTTAATTTAGCGTCTTATATACAGTATTGAGATATTCAGAAATTACTATAGATGGCAATTCTGTTGGAAGTAAGGTCATTACGTCATACCTACAGTATTAATTTTTCATGTAAAGAGCAGTGTTACACCACATATGTTGAGTGGTTGGAATAAGGTAAGAATTAACTCATACAAGTTTGTGGAAAACTGGTGGTGTTACAGTTTGATTGGCAAAATTATAACTCTTTCTGTGAAAGAAAATTTTAAGGAATATTGGCTTCCAGTACTGGTGGTGTTACAGTTTTGATTGACAAATTATAGCATTACAAGTTTTCTTTCAGTGAAAGAAAATTTTTAAAAATGTGAATAGGGTAGGAGTCAAAGTGAACGATAAATCCTATTTGAAAATACTCCAACTCTATTTACAGGAATTACTTTTTGACATAAGTCTAACAAAACACTGCAGCTCGCTTGTTAAGCTCAAAATACGGTTCACCATTATGTTACAGCTTGCTTCAAAATTGTTTGGGCAAATGCTTATTTAAATTAGGGCACGATAAAACTCATAATGTTTTACATCTGCAGGGAACGAACTCTTAATTTTACTAGTACCTGTCTTGAGAAGAAGCAGTTTTCCTTAAGCACCTTGATATTTATTTTGAATCTTTTTTTTTTTTTACAGTTTAGCAAAGATATAGTTGTATTATGGGAATCAAGTATTTTTATAAAATTATTTGGACATCGTTCGAACTGCTTTATTGTAGCTCATTACTGTGTGGAAATTGTGAATTCAGAACCAAAAGTTGTTAAATCCTACTAATTTCCTTTGTCTCAAAATTAATTTTCTTCTCATTCACTGTTTACAGTGTGGTGTTACAGTTTTTTTAGTTAGATAACTCTTTAGGAACTTTATTGCATCAGTATTTACGTGCTTGAATGATGTATTTTTTTTTGCATTTCATGGCACTCTTGGAAAGAGGAAAAGTATGGAAACATATGCTGTAATTGGTTTGGAATTTTCAATTTTGACATGCCCATATGTGCCGGAAGACTATGTAAATAATTTTTTACAACATTTATTGTTAAGGTCTAAATAAATTTTACTATTTTAACCACAAACATGACATTTTTTTAATAAAATAGTTTTATATATACTTACCGAGTAATTACATTGCTATTATTTCCACTCTTGTAGCAGCTCAATATTTACAAGCCGCACCAGCTCTTCTATTGTTTTTGTGTTGGCGACAGCCCTGCCCACTATAGGGGAACACTAGGGAACAACCAAGCAAAAGGGCTCAGTTCATTTATGCCCTTATGTCCATGAGGGGGAGGAGGGAGGGCTCTGATCATTTAAATACGTGGTAAGTATATATAAAACTTTATTACAAAAATGTCATTTTATATAACTTACCAAGTAATTACATTCTTGGATCCCATGCTGACAGGAGGTGGGATACATGGACACATCCTACTCCAAACCATTTAGTAATGATACAGAATTTTAAACAGTAAAGGTTTGCTAGCATTGATTCAATGCTTGTTGTTCCTGTACCTGGTTATGGAGCTACTCCAGGTGATTACTGCCTCTGGTCGGTGCTCTCCTAATCCGTAGTGGTGTGGCGTAAAAGCCATGGGGTGCTTCTACTTAAAGTGTGGCTTTGCAGTAAAGAAATAAGTCCGATGGCTTGCAAAGCTAAAAGACAGGTGCCCTTACCATGGGCGCAGTACTAGAAAACAATAAACAGACAATGCTGTCACGTACAGTACACTGAAAATTAAAAACCACCACCCATCCACTAAAAACTGGTGGGCACTCCAGGTACTTAGTACCCCCAGACTCTCCAGAAACTTGACACTCACATCGAGGCAAAGAGGTTATGGATAGGAAGGAATGCTTCCCATGCTTCTTTCCCCAATACCGTGCCGGCCATCGATAGTGGTCCCAGGTTACTGCAATTATCATACACTGTTTCAATGTCATGTAAATAGTGCGAAGCAAAAATGGACTTAAACTTCCAATAAGTCGCCTGTACAATTGAGGAGAGACATATTGTGTTTAAAAGCATGCTAGGTGGTGACTGCCCTGACGTCCTGTGCTTTGATCTTAAAGGACAGCAGAATGTCCTCTCAGATCCCAGCATGCATCTCCGTAATGAGATCTCAAAGGAGGAACAACAGTGTGTTCTTAGATGGCCTGGGAAGGTTTTTTGACTGAGCACCAAAGATTATTCAATGGTCCTCTGACTCTGGCAGTCCTGTCCAAGTAATATCTCAAAGCCCTAACTGGGCAGAGAACCATTTCTTCCTCTTCTGGTCCGAGGAAATCCATAAGGTTCTTAATTAAGAATGAGCGAGGCCAGAAAGTGAAGTGTAAAAGTGGAAATAGCGTTGCCTTGAGCAAATCCTACTTGTTTGTCGCTGGCCTGAAGTTCGCTAATATGCTTGGCTGTGGCCAAAGCAACGAGGAAAAGGGTCTTCCTGGTAAGGTTCTTAAAAGAGGCTTGAAGGAGGGCCCTTTACCCATTTAAGATCTACATCGAGATTCCACAATACAGTGTCTGTTCGGTTGTGTGGAAGTCTTGAAAGACTTAATGAGATCAGAGAGATCTTTTTTTAGAGGACAAATCTAATCCTTTATGCTTGAAGACAGAACTGAGCATAGCTCTGTATCTTCTAATCATGGAAGGAGTGAGCCCTTTGAAACTTCATAGAAAGAAAAGGAAATCCGCAATATCTGTTACAGATGTCTTAGAAGATGAGATGTTATGATGGGCACACCATCTGTGAAAGACTGTGCACTTAGATTGGTAAAGTTTGGAGGAGGATGGACGCTAAATTTAGTGTTAGCTTCTGCAGCCGCTGTTGAAAAGCCCTTTTCTCTGCCAAGTCTCCGGACAGTCTGAAGCCTGTCAGTGCAAGAGCAGATAACCCATGTGGAACCTCCTGAAGTGCAGTTGTCTAAGTAAATGTGGACTTTTCGGAAGTAGCCTTGGGAAGTCCACTAGAAGACTCAAAAGATCCGAAACCATTCTTTTCGATGCCAGAATCGAACTATCAGGGTTCATTGTCACATTGGAGTGCGATCGAAACTTGTTCAGCACTTCCCTGACCATGTTGAATGGCAGGAAGGCTTAGAGGTCCAGGTCTGACCAATTCTGCAACATGGCACCTGTCGCCCATACCAGTGGGTCCGGGGTCAGAGAGCAGAAAAGAGGTAGGTGGTGGTTCCTTGAAGTGGCGAACAGATCCAGCAATGGTTTGCCTACAGCTTCCAAAGGTCATCACACACCTGCGAGTCTAGTGTCCACTCTACAGGGATCACCTGTCTCCAACGACTGAGCTCATCTGCTAGGACGTTCATCTTCCCTGGGATAAAGCAAGTCACTAATCCCACTCAATTCTGGTCTGCCCAGAGTAGGAGATCCCTTGTCGCCTCCTAGAGGGAAAAGGAGTGGGTCTCACCTTGTTTCATGATATAGGCAAATCCCGTGGTGTTGTCCAAGTTGACTACAATTGTCTTGCCGATGACCGAGTCTGAGAAGGCTAAAAGGCCTAGGTGGATGGCTTTAAGCTCCTTGATGTTTATGTGAAGGTTCCTCTGACTTGGGGACCATGTCCCAGAAACCTTCCTGTCCCCCAGGAGGGCTCCCCAACCTAAATCTGAGGTGCCTGAGAATAAGCTTTGGTCTGGGTTCACAGGCAGAAGCGACTTCCCCTCCGAAAGTCTTTCTGCAGACGTCCACCATCACAGGTCCAACTTGATATCTGTCGCGATGGGGAATATAGAAGCGCTGGGATGCGTTCTGTTCCAGTTGGCCTTGAGAGGAAACTGCCGAACTCTCATATGGAGTCTCCCTAACCTTACAAACTGTGCGAGTGAGGCCAGTGTCCCATGATTGGCCAAGCAGCACGGGAGACGACCATCTGCAGGCAAGATTCTATCCTCTGGAGATGGAGAAACCCAAAAGCTCTGAGAGTTTATCTTCATTCCCAAATAGAGGATCTCCTGAGTTGGAGACATTTGGGACTTCTGGTAATTGATAAGAATTCCTAGCTCTTGTGCAAGGAGAAGGGTCTTTTGAAGGTCCTTCATGCACTTCTTCCTCGATGATGAACGGAGGAGCCAATCGTCGAGGTAGAGGCAGATGTTGATACCTAGAGGATGGAGCCATTTCACGAGAGGGGCTATAACCCTAGTGAACACCTTAGAAACTTCCTGGAGTCCGGATGTACTGGACCATGGAAATAAGCGTTGTGCATTTCGAGCGTTATCATCCAGTCACCCTGGTGAATGGATGATAACACGGACTGGTTCATCGCCATCCTGAACTTCGTCTTCTGAACGAAGAAGTTCAGGCCGCTGACATCCAGGAGAGGCCTCCAACCCCCTGATGACTTGGGGACCACAAAAAGGCAGTTGTAAAACCCCTCCAAGGAGCCGTCCTTTACCTCCTCTATGGCTTCCTTCCACAGCAGGGAAGTAACCTCTTCTGAAAAAGCCAAATACCTTGTGTGGCCTTCGAATACGCGGTCTACACGATAGGAAAGGTAACCATGGGAGGAAACTCTCAGAAGGGGATGGAGCACCCTTCTTTCAAGACTTGTATGATCCATGGCTGAGGGTCTGGAGGAGGACTTCTTATTTGATCTTGCTGAGAATCGCACAGATGTACAGAACTTAGAGGGAAACTTCTGTCCACCCTCACGAAAGGGCTGTGGTTGAGGAGGCAAGGTAGTCATAGCACCAAACAAAGCAGGCCCCTTGGGACGCTTTGAAGACCGAGAAAGAAGGTCCTGGGTGGACTTCTTTCGAAGTTCCATGGCTATTTCCTTGACTGTGGCATCAGGAAATAGGTAAGAGTGGTCCAGGTGGTGAAAAGAGTAAGGCAGATTTCTGCACTGAAGCCACTCCCTTCATCTTGAAAGAGCACCATAGCTCCCTCTTCTTCAGTACTCCCATTGAGAAAAGTGCAGCGAGTTCAAGGGATCCGTCTCTAACTGCCTTGTCCGCATAGGACAACACTCCTAACCTGTCTGCAGTGAAGTCTTCGGTAAGCACAGGGCAGTCTTCTGTCTTCTTGGCCAAGGCTCCGACTGTCCAATCAAGAAAACTTAGGACTTCAAATACCTTGAAGATATTTTTAACAAGGTGGTCTAATCCTACTGCAGAAAACATAATCTTGGCAGAAGAGAAGGATGAACGAGGAGCCGAGTCAGTTAAGCCTGAGAAGTCCCCCTGGAAGGAGGCAGCTACTCTCAGGGAGGGAGCTTTTCTCATGGCGTAGGCCAGATATCTCCTGCATGCAAGCCTAGAAGGAGGTAAGGCAAAGGCCTTCTTAGAAGAAGAGGACAGTACCATCTTAGGCAGACGAGAGCTGACATTGGGCTGATTTCTCATGAGGGAGGTCGAGGCAGGAGAAACTGGAGCAGCTGGGGCAAAGAACGTTGGTTAACTGGCCAAGAAAAACTTCAAAAAAGCTGCATATGCCGATGAAGCAGGTTCTTGATCCATTTCCTCTTCATCTGAAGAAACTGGAGACAACAGAGGGTCTGGAAGAGGCATGGACAAAGCTGGTGCTTTCTGTAAAAAGCCCATAATATCTGCCAATTGCCACCTGATAGGCACCAAGGAAGAGCTGGTAGTCTCTAGAGCAGAGGAGCTCAAAAGAAGAGTGGGAGTCGGGCACTTGGTTGGCGCTGAACACGTCTGGCCCTGGGCGCTTGTCAGCTGATGCTGAGCTTGAGGGAGACAACGGGCACTCGGAAGTGGACAACGGGCGCTCAGAAGGAACCACTGGTACTGAGCGCTTGGATGAAGACACTGGACACCCAGTAGGCGAGTGGCATCTGGAAGAGGAGAGCTTCTTAGAGCTCTGGCGCTGGGAAGTCAAATAATGACGAGAGGCTGAGCTTTCGGGAGAACGATACTGTGGGCTAGGCTAGGTGCTGCAGGAGGGTTGAGGGCTCCAGGGCAGCTTCTTTGGCCAGGCTGCAGGGTGGCTCCTTTGGCCGCTTACAGGAAATAGATGATGACTGGGACCCATCTTCCAAATGTCTCTTCAACAGGCGAGACTCCCTTGGAAAATGCTGTTGTTGCCTCTTGTTGGGACATGAGCTGTCCGAGTCAGAAGACAGCTCACTCACATTAACAGAGACACCTTTCCAATGTCTCTTCTATAGTCGTAGCCTGATTCACAGGCCCAACCGAGGGGGTGACTACCCGTGGGCAAACCCCATCGGCCTCCCTTGGACCTCCAGTATGTCTTCTCCCAGGATCAAGGGAGTGTGACAGTGACCTTTGTCTAGGAGAGCCGGCTGGACGGGCAGCCATCTCCTCCACTGGCACTACACTTTCACTTTTATGATTTCTCACTGAAAACCTTCAGCACTAGGGTTAGGAGTAGAATCAGTGCTACGTGTCGTACTTGCTGCCCTAACTGCTGCCTTCTGCTTCCTATCCCCATTAAGTTTATCAAGATGGGACTGCAAAACCTTCCATTGCTTTTCACTCCAGTCTTTACATTCATCACATGTATTCTCTTTTGAATATGAATGTCCCCTACAACTAGCACAAATCATATGGGAGTCATAATACTAGAGGAACTGAAATCAGACATAATGAAGTCATAATTAAGTCACTACTAAGCTCGTTATAAAAACCTAAGCTAGCACTAGCAATAGAAGCTATGCAAAAGTAAGAATACTTCACCAGATCCTGAGATAAAACCGAAGGACCAATGAAAGAATTCAAAATAGAGCTGCTGCAAACCACCGTTGTTAGCTCGAGAGCGGGCAGAAATGAATTGAGCTCTTTTGCTTGGTTGTTCCCTATCGTTCCCCGATACTGGGCGGGGCTGTTGCCAACACAAAAACAATAGAAGCGCTGGCACAGCTTTTAAATTTTGAGCTGCTGCACGAGTGGAAATAATAGCAATGTAATTACTTGGTAAGTTACTTATATAAAATCTTCATTTCCTAATGATAGATCCTCAAGAACTTTTTCATCAGTTTTCTTTGGTCTCTTTTCTATCTTTCCATTTGTTTAACCTTGCTTCAATTTTTATAACTAATTTGTCCTAGCAAATCCCTTGTGAACCCTGTGGCAAATGAATCTTAAATGGTTCTTAGTCGCCTTGTTAAATTACTTGCCTTGTTAAATTACTTTTACACTAGTAATGTGATGAGAAAAAAAAGCAGACTTGTCCTCCATTTCCCAAATCTTGTTCTCACTGAGTTATTTTTTGAGCAAAGTAATTTTTAGTTATTTATACAATAGATAAAAGTAGGTTTATAAATATGTTGAATTTTTGGTATAATTCTGCTTACAGAAATTTGGCTCTGAAACTGCACCATATCCAAAAGAAGTCTAGTGGATGACTAATAAATTAGTTTCATTGCATTGGGCAGTAACTACAATAATTTCAAGCATTACATGCAGTCATTTCAAGTCTTATAAAGAGGGGTTGGACTGAAGGCTTTCCTCCTGAAGTAAGTCAATTAAAGGTGTTTTGCAGCTAGTTGGGAGGATTGGCCTATAGTGTATGCCAAGCAGGTCAGGCACTGAAACCTACAGTGGTCTGATCAGGCTCGAAAATCCTTAGTATACCAGGTGTTCGTTATACTCACTTATCTCACTACAGAGTGATGACCACCAAAGTCTTATCCTTTTGATATCCTCCCTTGCTATCTTTAAGTATGTGGATGTAAATCTGGTATTATAAACCATACTATTTTCTCCATGTAAGCTTTAAAATCTTCAGCATCATCAAGTTTTCTGTAACCAAGGTGAAAGGTTTGTTATACACTATTGGAAATTTTAGACATATCTAAATAAAATTTTTGTTGCTACTTCTTTACAAATGATATTTTTGAAGGTGGTTGGTGGGGTTAGAGCAAATTTTCAAATGACCTTGAACTATTTTCCATCCACATCTCAACTGAGACTTGTTCCCATTGATACAGCATATACAAGATTCCACTCTAGCTTCCGTAGAATATTGGTGGTACTTAACCAAAGAATGCTTAGAGGTTATTTTTGTTTTGGACAAGCCACAGAATTTTTATTTCCATCAGACTTCTCAATACAATTTTGGTGTCATTTCACCATGGAACTATAATAAGGTATTGTTTTCCTCCAGTATTGGAAATTGAAACCACACCTTTTACCATCACAGTTATAAAATATTTATTAGCTGTATGTTATGAAAGGCAAAAGACTCAGAAAGCCTATCTAAACTGATGCTTTTATCAAAACAGATTTCATTCAGCACTTTCCATCTTCCACATGCGAGAAAAACCTAATGGCGTTTTTACCTAATATCTCACGACACTTAGAAAACAGGATTCTCCGCAATAGGTATTTTCCCACAGGAATACACGCAATTGCCATTTATATAAGAGTATCCTTCAGTGCAGGCTAGAAATGGTCAATGAAGTGGGTGAGTGGGCAATCTCTTCACTCACCTACTATCAACAAGCATCTTTACTTTGGCTGCCATCTGGTGAAGCCACCTTGTTTATATGGAAAGTGCAGGTTGGTCATCACTGATCCAACAATCGGTAATCCTTCACCAATTTATGCTAGTGCAGTTTCAAATTTCCTAAGCAATTGCAGCAATGTGCTTCTGCTGTTTGTTTACTTTACTTGCTACCTGATTTCGCTTGCAAACATAGGCAATCCATACGGACAGTTTTTTCTCCATTTATCATTATAACCTGCTCACTGTTAGCTCCAGTCGTGGAGGCCAAAGAATAAGAAAGGAAATGCTTTCTGTGTAAACTGAACACAGAACATTCTTCATAAAAAATATGGCAGAATTTCCAATAAAACTCGATAGCAGTGCTGCTATGAGAAGTTTGTGCAAATTGTACAGTACTGGCTTTCAACATTTTATGACAGAATGAAACAAAGAAAAACCACTCACTTTCCCTGATATCAGTAATTCAAAGAATTGCTGTGTAAAAGGAAAATAATAAAGGATGGGAAAGGTGTGCATGTAAATGTATTCTAGTAATGGTAACCAGTGAAATCAGCTGGCATAAAACAATTGAAATAAAAGAATGCTTAGTTGCTGATTTTTAAAATGCACCTAAAATCAACTGCCAAAATACAATAACTTTTAAAGCAAAATTAACAAGAATGCGCCTAAGTTTCTTCAGCGCAATCGAGTTTTCTGTACAGCATATAATCAAGGCCACCGAAAATAGATCTAGCTTTCGGTGATTTTGGTACAGTGCCGTATTAGCCATGGCCCATGAAACTTTAACCATGGTCTGATAGTGGCCTGTCCTAAATTGTTGCCAGATGCACTATTATGGCTAACTTTAACCTTAAATAAAATAAAATGAAAACTACTGAGGCTAGAGGGCTGCAATTTGGCATGTTTGATGATTGGAGGATAGATGATCAACATACCAATTTGAAGCCCTCTAGTCTCAGTAGTTTTTAAGGTCTGAGGGCGGACGGAAAAACGACGGGCAGAGAGACGAAGCTGGTAGAATAGTTTTCTTTTACAGAAAACTAAAAGAACTGTCTACAGTATGCAGAGAGAGTTTGTGCTGACATAACAGTGTACTGTATTCTTGAATGATACATAATGTTAAACAGCAAGATCAGCTAATGTAAAAGAATTGAAATAAAAAAAATCTTTTGTTAAAATACACTGGAAATAAAAAAAAATCTAAATAACAAGCAATTTCTTATGCAATATGTAGATATTTTCAATAACAGCTCAGGGGGTGGGAAAGGAGGGTCATCAGCCGATAAAAGAATGATTGGCTGTTTCATAAGCATAGCAATACTAGCAAAAATGGAACTTACAAGATATGCGCGATACATCTTCATTTCCTCCTCTTTCATTATCACATGAGTGACAGTCAAGTGTACTCTAATCTTTCTACTCTGAGATCTGGTAAAGCCATTAGTCCAGCACCCCACGTTTCCAATGATGCCAGGAACAGGAACAGACAAGTGTGCCTATCTTTAATGAAAGAGGTTCCTTCTCATGCTGTTAAGGATCAGCACCTTGTCTCCAGAACCTTTGCAAGCCAACAGAAGTGGCATTTTTAAGAGATTATTACTCTCTTACATGAGCGTAATATTCTCTGGGTGGCTTCCATGGATCTACACCTGGCTCCAATCTTGTTGACAAGCTCCTAACTGCACTCCAGTATTTTTCCAAAGAAACACAAGAGGAAGGGTAATGCCACTGTTTGCATGTGCTAAGTCCAGAGACCGAATGTGTGCAGACAGTACATAATGTTGGCTTGACCAGGTGTGCTTCCAGGTGACCAACTACTAAGAAGCTAGTTAATCATCCAAAGCCTTTCGTCACCCCATCTCCAGAGACTAGGGAGAGTGCTCACTTGGAGCCCTACAGGACTTCTTGAAAGAGGTCATCAGGCTTCCCCTTTTTTCCCCCGCAGAAGTTGGATGAAGAATGAGTCAAGGAGGAGAAGGACCCTCAATGGTGAGGAGTTGGTGGAAGGATAGCATTTGCACTTCTTCCCATCCTTGCTCAGGCATTCCTCTCCTCCGCTAAGGAAGTTGCATTAGTCAATGCCATGCAACAGTTTCCACAGGAAGGAAGACCATTAATGGAAACTAAACAGCACTGAACTCCTAGCACTTGCAACAGCAGCAGACCTAACATTTGACATCCCATGATACCCACCTCTTGCCCAAGAGGTGGTGTACTCTGGGAAGAAGGGAGAGCTTGAGCAGCAAAGAGGAAGAAATAGGCTAACTGGTGAATGCTAACTCCTCTACCCAAAGCTCCCCAACAGCAGAAAATTCTCTCCTACTATGACAACACAGCTGAATTTGAAAGGGAAGATCAATATTAATCAGTGGGGATCCACCAACGATAAAAGTGGAAGGTATTAATATGTATATAATAATAATAATATCCTTTATTTCAGCTCAGGGCCATATACATGGAATATACAAATACAATACACACAATCTGGATACATATCAAGTGAGAATCTTACCTTCTTCAACAGAAAATAGTAAAACATTTTCACAATGCTTGCACAATATAAATACCTTAGATCACTCTTACAAAATGTATACACCTCATGGGTGAATTTAACAAAACTTGTACAAATAGGAGAGCAACCAGTATAACACCCTTATACATGAATGGTAATTGAGAGAGAGAGAACCATGCCAGCAACCCCTTTGTGTAACTAACTGTTTTTCATTCAGTACTCCTCTTATCTTCAAGCCCTCCCAGAATACATGATACATAAAGTGTACATACATTATACATACAGGTATACATGTACATATACATACAGGACTGGAGCTTCAAGCTCCTTATCTATATGATTGACATCATCCGCTCACTCAAACCACCTAAGCAAATAGAAGTATTTTGGACCCAAACTGGCTCGGCTGTCAAGGTGTCAACCTCATCTATCTCACTTACTCATTCTTTCTAATCAGATTATGGAAACAGAATAGGCATAGACAAAGATAATAACCTCAGAATAGGCACACAGAACAAATGTGTAACAAGCATTTGGCCGATAACTGTCAACTCATCACCGATAAGCAAAGAGGCCCTTGCCTTTCTTCCTTCACCCCAAACACTTATGTCAGTACAGGATGTAGCGATCTGATAATGGTTCAAAAATATCTCCCTCTCTCTACAGCACGTTAAGAATCCGACTCCATAACACTCAGTATTCACTTTAATATACTGCACAATATATTAAACAAATGGGAAAAAAACATATCAAAACATATTTCAGAATCACATGTTACACAATTTATCTGTAAAAAAAAGACATTTTAATATCATATATCTCATAACAAATGACGAATCTGCAGGCAAAACATCAAAATTTTCATCACATTTGTACAATGGTTTTATATCACATTTGTAGAATGGTTTTATATAATATATAATTATAATATATATATATATATATATATATATATATATATATATATATATATATATATATATATATATATATATATATATATATATATATATAATGTATATATGTATGTATATATATACACTGCCCAGGAAAACTCTGAAGGACTCTTAGATATTTTCCTGCACCTTCTTGTGCTGACTGTCCCTTTTATCCATATATTACTGTTCAACTGTCCCTTTTATCCAAACATTACTGTTCTGGCTGTCCCATGTATCCAGATATTACTGTAGTGACTGTCTCATTTATCCATGTATTACTGTACTGACTGTCCCATTTATCCAGGTATTACTGTACTGACTGTCCCTTTTTATCCAGGTATTACTGTAGTGAACTGCCCCATTTATCCATGTATTACTGTACTGACTGTCCCTTTTATCCTTATTTTATAAATCAATATACGCCAGTAACGTTCAAAGCACACATTACAACATAGGAAAATTGTATTTCCTGGTCCAATATTAGGTCTCACATGTAGCATGATACTGCTTTATTGGGACACACTACTGCAAGTAATAATAGTCTATGCCTCTATGGAAACAGTCCTAGGCTGGTTTAGGCCTAGTACTATGCAAAACAGCAGCGGCCGGTCCCATCTGGCTCCAATAAGGCCCCATATCTCCAAAATACAAAATTCTAAGTTCGAGATATTCTGTACCCGGACCCCTAACCATTTTCCGCAAAGTGTATCATTTTACTATCCTTGGAATTCTGAGTATAGTGAGTAACTTGAGAGCATACGGGGTAAACTTAGACAAGTGAGGTCTGCCTCCGGTGTCGTATGTTTCATACAATTACAAAATATTTTATACAAAATTCCGTCGATTACAGTAAAAACGCTATTTTGTGCAAACGTAAAGAGAAGAGGTAAATATCTCCAACTCTTCACCTAAAGACGTGTAATAATCAAAAAGTCCGTGACAACATACTGTAGGTTTTTGACAAGGATGTTGAATTAGACCAGCCAGGAACCAGTCGAGAGATGTCATTACTAATTGCGGGACAAGTGCTTGCTAACCTTGCTTTAGGTAAGTAACTGTATTTTGAGTATGACATTAGTAATTTTAAGCTCAAATAACTACAACGTGGTCGCTGTTCTAATTTATGCTGCCTAGGGAGAAGAGTTCTAGTCTAGGCCTATAAAATGATCTAGAGGGTTAGAAGCTGAAAGTAGAGAACAAATAACACATGAGTTGACCAGTTAAAACACAAGAAATATTAGCGGAATTAATGTTTAAATAGAAATAAATTTATTTGAATGAAATTTTCATAAAGATTAATTAATTTTGAAGTGTCTTCATACAAGATAAAGAGCGATTCGAAACATACAGTATAGGACTAGTCTCTTAGCCTCCCACGTGTTTGACCTATGTACTTCGGGAACACATGACTGTATAAAGAGTAGAAACACTCGTTAAAACGGTTAAACAAGATATGGGGCTTCATAACAGTAATTTAAGACATTAAAAATAAAGTAACACAGCATGGGATCGAGGAAAGATTTGTCTCCACACCAAGGGAACAAGCAGATCGTTTTAAATTAAGAGCAAAGTAAAATCAACTTAATTCAAGGTTAATACTGTCTGGAGAATTTAATAAACCCTGATCTTGCATGTAAAGGAAAGTCGAACTTAAACATTATGAACTGAAAAAGGTGTTGGCGGCAGTGCTGTGATAGACGAGAAGATTGGCCGTATCTCAATGAGCCCAGTAAAGTCTTCGTTGCATAATAGACGCTCATGCTTACATGCCATTAAAAATAAATAAATAAATAAGCTGCAGACGTCCCTAGGCCAAATCATTTATAAAAAAGGCGATGAGTCAAGTTGAAAACTATTGGAGAAAACAGCTACCAGTAACGAACTCGACGAGAAAACAACGATTGAAAACATAATAGTTACGAAGCAAACGGTAGGCCTAACATACATGGTTCTGTTAAATGGCGTATTTGTGAAGACTGTTGTTTCTCATGGCTTTCAGCTGGAATTGCAGAAATAAGGAAAATCCAGAGATCATGATTTCGCAAGTCGTGTTTATGCATTCAGAATATCTATGAGTTGTAAATGATAATATAAAAATTTGAGAAATCGTGTTCAGATGATGTTATTGTGGTTGAAACAGTGACCTAGATACCAACGGTGCCACGTTATTTGCCAGACTAGCCTACATCCGCTGCCAATACGGGCAACGCCTTGGCACTATACTGTAGCCTGAATATTTACCAGTACTTCATTAAGAGTATTCTAGGCATATGTTTGTATGTTGGTTTACTTTTCCAAAGTAAAATAGGGATCTCTCGTTACGTCCTAGGCCTAAGGCTTGAAACCAATATTGTTTTATAATTATAGGAATGAATGGCAATTATTAAATTCATGAGAGTTTCACATATATAGCGTGATGTTTACTATGTGATGCAACGTATCTGTACCAGGTGAAATTGTAAAAAAATTAATTAATTTTTATGAGGTGAAAAAAAGATCAGTTACAAGTTAGGCCGCCAGGTGAGCTGCTAAACTGCTTTCGCAAGATCTCATACTTTAGCAGCGCTTTGATCGTCTATTCAATCTAATATACACTCATTAAGATAAAGAATATCTAAATTTTTAGTTTGAAAGATAATTTTACTTGATTATCTTACTATCGGTTGGTTTCAACCTAAATTAGAGAATAGTCTTATTCTCTGGACTCCGGCTCCAACTAGAGGTCTCAGAATGAAGAATGACGTGACTTGAATTTCACTTTAGTTTAGAATAGAATATGAGATTTAGACGGGAGACCTATTAACGTTATATATATATATATATATATATATATATATATATATATATATATATATATATATATATATATATATATATAGAGAGAGAGAGAGAGAGAGAGAGAGAGAGAGAGAGAGAGAGAGAGAGAGAGAGAGAGAGAGAGAGAGAGGATGCTTTGAAGTCGATTGGTTCTTAACCCCAGGGTCGCGACCCAAAGTTAGGTCGCCAAACCATTTCAGTGGGTCCCCAATATTCGTATTAAAATTATTATTATTAGAGAAAATATTGTCTTAGAAATACATAATTCATTAATATCTAAGCAGAACATTATAGAGACATAGAACATTTAATTGAGGTCGGAAATCTTCCCAACATAGACACTACAACTTTCTTGTGTGAAGCAGGATTATCAACCCTCACAGTCACAACGACAAAGTACAGAAACTGCCTGCAACCAGAGGTTGACCTAAGATGCTCTATCATCAAAATCACCCAGATTTGAGGAGCCGGTCAAAACAGTCCAGTGTCAAGGTTCATAGTGATTGTAATAGTAGCCTACTACATGTTAAGTAGGCTTGTATGGATAATTTTGCTTTTCTTCCTCCACAGTGGTAAATCATAGCCTAATTATGCATTTAATTTTATATCATGAAACAAAAACATTTTGTTTTTTATGCTAGTTAATATATTGTTTCTCGTGGATCTGTTATGCAGATGTGCTACTTACATTGATAAAAATCTCTTACATGTAATTTTTGTTTCTGTAACACGTTTTCATAAGCATAATTATTGTTTCTGTAACAGGTTTTCATAAGCATAATTATTGTTTCTGTAACACGTTTTCATAAGCATAATTATATAAAAAGAAAATGGTTAATTTAGACAAGATTTTGGGTCACTGCCAAAAAAAGTTTAAGCAACACGGTTTAAGCACTCGTTTCATTCACAAGAGCAGCTGTTAGAATCCATTGTGCATAATCTGTTATGCTGACCTCAGCCGTGAAGTAGGTCTATGGCAACTAGTCAACTTCCTAAAATACCAGTTGGAAAACAGACGGACCTCCACCCTCTAATAGGAAAAACGGGTGATATATATATATATATATATATATATATATATATATATATATTATATATATATATATATATATATATATATATATATATATATATATATTATTTATTTATTTATTTAATTTGTGTTTGTGTATGAAATGTTTTAATATAATTTCTAATATAAAGGTAAAAGGTCTTGTCTGGTGATTATTCTGACGTAAGAAGGTAGAAAATGTTTCCGAACGATGAGTACGGTACGAGACCTTCAGTAACAATTACTATCATCGAAAAACATAACATCTTGTCATTTTCTCATATCGTGAAATTTAATGTTATTAAAGAGAAGGAGATTAATAATTTTCATTACGACGCCAGATTATGATACAAAATAAATAAATGAAAAAATATAGAGAAAGGCAACTGCACTTGTTTTAGCAGTCCAAAGTCCGATTTCAAAACATCAAGATTTTTTTTTTATTTTGACTCCAAATTTCTCGAACGTCTCGTCATCGATAAGATACTTTAATCAGGGAGATTATCTTGTTTTGTATTTTTAAATGTATTTCTTTTATCTTAACCAAGTCTGAAGATTGATAATAGTAGCGTAATTAGATTCGATAATTATTTATGATCATCTATTTCACATTTTTTTCTTTTCTTGTTTACTCTCCGTAGGAAGGGTACAGCCATTAGTGCACCTCATGCAGTGCACTGTAGGCATTATTTAAGGTTCTTTGCAGCGTCCCTTCGGCCCCTAGCTGCAACCCCTTTCATTCCTTTTACAGTACCTCCGTTAATATTCTCCTTCTTCCATCGTACTTTCCACCCTCTCCTAACAATCATTTCATAGTGCAACTGCGATGTTTTCCTTCTGATACACCTTTCAAACCTTTCTATTCTCAATTTTCCTCTCAGCGGTGAATGACCTCATAAGTCCCACCAGCACTTGGCCTATGGCCAAAATTCTATATTTCATTCCATCCCATTTTCTTGTTTTCTTTCTTGTATTTGCGAAAAACTAAAGAAATTACAGACATAAAGATACTGTCATTGCTACTGTTACTGTTATCGTGATTATATAAAACCCTGAGTAGAGAGAACGTTTTTTGATTCATTGTAAAATATACTTCATCTTTGTGACTCGTGTTCGTTGGTTTGGAATAAAGAAATTATATATACCATTTTTGGGTAAATTTAATTATTAAGGCAGCGAGTGAAAAATGTTTTGTTTTAATTACACCGATTATGGCTTATTATTTCTTATTTATTTATTTTTTTCAAAGAAACCTACAGTAGTGGATTTTGAGAGATATAGCTTAAATCAATAATAGGAAAAAAAAATTCAATCGAAACTGTCAAAATATGGACAGTTCAAACTCTGTTGCAAAAATGGGTAAAAAGTGATAACTGGACCTTTCAGAAATCTCGAAAGATCTGTCACTGTTGGAATTGGAAAAATCTCATAAATTTGCTTCCTCTTAAGCCTATACCTATTTTCTCAATGATTAGATACCTGCAGAATGATATTTTCCCAAATGAGTTTTTAATGTTAGTGATGCATCAGCTGTACCTTAATTTTTCTTGTTTATTTCTTTGTCGCCGTTTGTTTATGCAAATAGTTTTTTCACTTATTTGTTTTCTTTATTTGTTTGTTTTTTATTTGCATGTTGCTATACCTCACTTTTATTTAGTCTGTTTTTATTTTTTTAACTTGTCAATCGTTCATTTGCTGGAATAATAATAATAATAATAATAATAATAATAATAATAATAATAATAATAATAATAATAATATCATGATAAAGCTATCAACAAAAATGATAAGAGTCTTGTCAAATGAAACCAGTAGTGCTAAATATATATATATTTTCCTTCATTATGATGAATACAGATTCAAAAACCCATCCGGATGGGCCAATGATGAACAAACACGCTATGACTTATACACAAATGATGAGAAATGATTATTTTCAGACCGAAGAGACAAGTGCTATTCGCCCTGAGATGTTCCTCTGTCCTCTCCTGGTGTTTATGTGGGGAAAATTTCCGAAGAAAATGGATGAATGTTAAAGAAAACGGGAATCTGGTTGCCAATGATACTTGAAAGACTGGTTTGACGGATTAAAATCAACGTATTCTTCAAGAGAACGCAGATTTCATAAAAACTATTATAGGTTAGGTTGAATTTTCCGTTCTTGTTTTTTTAATGGTGGTTCAAGTAGCTAATAAAGTGTTTTAGATTCTAATGCATTTAGTCTAGGCAACCATGTTCTTGAATTTCACATTCAAATAATACCGGGGAAACATCAATTATAGCAAATAGTATGAGAGAAATTTCTCAGGGGGGCAAGTACCTGCCCTTCTATTTCAGTGAATAACGACTAGATATCCTTCCTCAGCTGCTGGAAGGACATGCAGTCATCGTTGGTCCTATACTGAATTGACGAAAGTTCGTTAGTCATTGAGCTGAGTAGATTACAAATGACTGGACTGCAGGACAGTAAGCAAGAGGTGCACCGCTGTGCAGAAAGAGAGTACTGCTGTCTTTTGTTAATCGTTGAATGTTCTAGGGTACGAGCGAGGTGTAGATATTCAGCAAATGCTTCCTCTGGCTTGCCACATGCTCCGCGGTGTCATTAACTTAGTTCTTAAAACGGTAATCTTTTTCCACAATCTATGCGCAAGAATCCCTTAGGTAAGCGATGAGGTCGGCCCGCTCATTCTTCTTCTTTAATCCAGCGAAGACCATTTTAGTTCCGGGAATATACTTCTTAGGGTTGGTGAGGTAAACATCTAAGGTGTCAGCTTCCCAGATGATGCCCTTTGCCTTGTTAGCGTCAGTGTAGACATAGCCAGAGGCCTGTCCAGTCTGACGTCCAAAGAGGCCGTTGAGGTTGGGTCCAGTCTTGTGTTTGCCGCCTGCCTCGACTGTGTGACACTGAGCGCACCTCTGCACAAAGATCTTCTTGCCCTTTTCTACGTCACCCATGTCCTGGATCTGAGGAAAAAAAAGGGAGTTGAAATCTAAAATGTCATGCGCGTGTACACCATCTTAAAAAGATTACTAACACAACTATTGCTTTGATTAAAAGGTCATTTAACGACTGCATACGTGAAAAACTTTCGTAAAATGCTACTTCATTATTGTCAGTTTTGTGCAGGCAAGAACGATCCATTCAATTATCCTGTAATAATAATAATAATAATAATAATAATAATAATAATAATAATAATAATAATAATAATAAATATCTTTTAGGACACGGTTAAGTTGACAGTGCCCAGAAAATACTGGAAATGACTAGGTGGGCTCTTTCGTAGCGGGCAGTATCGTGCCAAGAAACGATCTGTCCGGTCTTAAAATTAATCATATCCAATTGGCTTAACGTTTTCTGAATGGCTGTCTTGTAGTGCCTGTATAGTTGCCTTGGCTGTGAGGAGGGTAGTGGATGAAAATAGTTAATAGTCCAGGAACTGTGAAAACTTGAGGTGTCATGTCTTCTCTAACGCACTCAGGTGAAGACGAATGTGATTATTTTCAACAACATTACTAGTTTTGTGGAGATTACTTGGATTTTTATCTAAATTCAACGAATTTACTACGAATCTATTTTTCAGAAATATATTTAGATGAGTTTATTACATAATTGTTGCAATTTTATGTTAGTTAATTTACTTTAAATTTTTATAAAGGAACCATTTTAGATCGTTGCAAATACCGGACCATTTTGTCTATCCCTATAAAGAAGTCTCCTTGGTACAAACAAACGGAGATATGTCTGGGTGCGATCTTGAGCAGCTGATATTGCTGCCAATACTGGCGGACCTTTCAGGGTCACTCATACAGAGCAAGCAAGAATGTTGCCAGAAGTTCATTTCTGTCGTAATGCATAATGATTACCGATACCTTCCTTTTTCGTAGAAGAACGCTGAACCAATGATCCAATCATTATTTTTCGTTGCGTGAGCTGGCCATAAGTCACCACAGGCTCCTGTTCCTGGGGCATCTCAAGAGAGCTTTTATTTATTTATGTTGGAAATTGAATTCTCTTTATTTAGCACTTCTCGATCTTTGGCCAGAGGAATTGAATGACATTTCACTATAATTTGGTCTATGGTACAGACTCAGGCTATGATGTTACATGTCTAGCAGGGGTTGTGATGAGTCATAGTCTAGTCACACCCGTGCGCTCTCTCTCTCACCGCCGGCACCGGCCCATTATGTCTGAGTCTAGGAAGGAGTAAATCATACTGTATGAAGTCGCGTAGTTATATGTATATTCTACATAGATATTCTAATAAGGTATTATATCAGTAATTAGTATAATAGTCTAAATAATCTGTCACGTAATGGTAAAGGTATAGACAACTGTGTTATTTAAACACACGTCCTTCTCTATTTTCTAGACTCGAAGCTTGACGATGCTTCAACATTAGAAAAAAATGTATTAGCAATAGACCGATAGAATATTTCTGACTTACAAATATGACAAATCTCTTGCTAAGCATTACTCAGTGACGAATCTGAATGCATTCAAGCCAGTGCCATGATATGCCGTTGTAATTTATACGTTTCCGGCGAATTACAAGATGTTCATCGGACAATGGAGGATCACTGAACAAAAGCGAGAACCTTGAGACCAGGGCCGGATTAAGCTGGTGGGAGGCCTGGGACCCACTCTGGTGGGAGGCCCCCTTTCCAATTCCTATTGCATACACTACAAACTATAGTCTAATTAATCTAGTAGCCAAAATACAGTAATACTAATATATTAGTAGGACAGTTTTATTTAGGAAATACTACAATGGGACTATTCTTCTGATGTTATTAATATGCATAAACACAAAATAAAATAAGCATAAGTTGTTCTTACCATATTTTTACACATACAGTCAGTCCCAATTTATTTATATTTCGGTTAACGCTTTTCAAATATATTCATCAGAAATTATTTCCCGCTTACGGCGCATGTTCGGGTTACGACGCGTACATCCGACGGAAGAAATTTGGCCCCAAAACGGCAGAATAATCATAATTTGAAGGTTTTTTTATGTAAAACTCAATAATAATGCAGTTTACGTCCTTTTCAATGCACCCAGAGCATTAAAAGTAAGGTTTTCTTATGATTTTGACGATTTTCGACGATTTTCCGGTTTACGACGATTTTCGGGTTACGACGCCAGAACGGAACCCCGTTAAACCGGGACCGCTTTTATTAATTATTTATATAAAAATAATAATGTAACTAACACATATAATTATAATAGCTCATTCTTTCTTATGGAGTTATATGTATAGTCAGGATTAATTTCTGATTAGATTAAAATGTATTCTTTTTATTGGTGGGAGGCCCCCTCTTGGTGGGTGGCCGGGGCCCAGGCCCATGGCTCCCCACCCCCTTAATCCGGCCCTGCTTGAGACTACCTGTTATGGAGCGATATGGCAAAGGAAACCCATTCCAGATATATGACCTGCATTAACCAAAGAAATAGGGAACTACAGTAGTGGTTTCGGAAACGTTTGAATTAGTGTCTTATATGTTATCCTTTATGAGCGTTGTTTGCTAGCATAATGGCTCTGCTGGTCATTATTATTATTATTATTATATTATTATTATTATTATTATTATTATTATTATTATTGTTATTATTATTATTATTATTATTATTATTATTATTATTATTATTATTATTTTGTTCTGTTGAACCTTTTCCCGTATCAATTTCCCTGTTTCTATTATCCCCATATATATATATATATATATATATATATATATATATATATATATATATATATATATATATATATATATATATATATATATATATATATATATATATATATATATATATATATATATATGTACATGTATATACTGTATGTTATTTATGTATGTAATGGACAGTATGTATATAAATTATATATATGTTAATATATGTATATATATATATATATATATATATAAATATATATATATATATATATATATATATATATATATATATATATATATATATATATATATATAATAACAGGTCCTGTTAGTAATTGCATTAATGCACAGAACAATGGTGTAAGTGATAAAGTTAATATATATATATATATATATATATATATATATATATCTATATATATATATATATATATATATATATATATATATATAATATATATATATATATATATATATATATATATATATATATATATATATATATATGTGTGTGTGTGTGTGTGTGTGTGTGTGTGTGTGTGTGTGTGTGTCATAATAAGAGTAGAGAACCTGATTTTGTCTACCCATTAACAGAACTGGCCAGTGAAAGTATATCAAGATAAAAATTATATTACCTCTCCGTTAGTTTTTGGCGAAAATTATTTGCACATTGCAGTACGCAAAAGGTCAAGTTGTTTCACTCAAAGAAATAATTCTGCCAGCTGCTCAACCAAAGAAAAAGACCACAAAATTTGTTTAAGTTTGCAATTTCAATACTGATTTGTTATCATCAACCTCAACCCTAGACTAAGAAAGAAAACCCAGTGCTTTAAACGCAGTTTTCCATTCAGTGCACGTCAATATGTGCGATGCAATATGACTGCATTTGACTGACAAGAAAATAACGGTTTTGATGCGACCGAGCTACTGTTGCTTTTACGCTGCTGCTACTACAAAAGTTAGGCTTGAACCATTTCTGATAATATTCTAAAAATAATTTCACGGTGACTTAACAGTCTCAGCATAAGAATCTTAAATAATTACATTTTCAAATCATTTTTATCCCCCTTCGAATAATAATCATACTTTTAAACTATTGACATTTCGTGTTATATAATTTAGGCTAAAAGAGCTGCAGAGCTGCCGTTACGCGTTGTCCTACAGTAGTAAGTAGGTAGATCGACCCAGAAGTTCATCTTATGCTATAAGACCGTTGAGGTGTTACGGTGACTCGAATTTGTGGCTGGGTATAAACGTTGTATTGAGACAGGTATTAAAAAGCCTTTGGAAAAGTACTTATTTGTGTACCTTCACATCGCTTGCGTGTCTGTACATAATTCTGTGGACCAGTGCCAGCGCCGAAGTGTATCAGTTTTTACTTCAGTTAATAGACTAACACTATTTTTGCTTTATGAAATGGTCCTGATTTGTAACTAAAATGATCCACCTTTTACGACTGCTCAAAATACTCCTGTGTATGATTTCGCTACGAATTTACGTAATATTGAAATGATCTCGACCATGTGGTCTCACACTCCCGCAAGAGAATCAGTTGAAACCCCTATGCATTACTGACCCCGTCTTATACTGAAACCTTGCATTAGGATTTTCATTTGCTTCTTGATAGCCACAAATAAGGTCCACGTATGTATCCGGTGAGGCAAATACTACAGTATCTTATCATACCAAAACTAAACTGCACTAAACTCCACTACAGTTCCTGCACAAAGATAAATACTGCGCGTTCTTTCAGTACAGAAATAATTATACACGAATCTTGTGTTAGGCCTAAAAGCCACTTACCTGTTAATTCACAAGGGGAAGCTGTGTAACCGGCACAAGATCTGTGTATGAACTGGTGGAGTAAAGCTCTCACAGTTGCTCTGATAGTTTTGGCACACTCTAGCCAAGGGTAAGATTATATATACCTGCCACTGGGCCAGTGTCTAACCCCTGCCAAATTTCACCCCTGGCGCGAAATTTGTCCCTTATTCAATGGGAACTGTTTTGTAATGTTTCAAGATCGATTCGAAACCACTTTATTGCAGGTCTGATTTGTATCTTAGTAACTGTGAACTTTCATTTCGCCTTTGAAGAAAAACTTCAAACTCTGGGCGACATTATTTGCTATTAACTTCCATAACTCTTTATTTTATTTAGTCTAAGATTGAAATCTAATTTGACTCCAGTGTTTTAACCAATGAATAAATTACTTATTTTTTGTAGCCAGGACGTTGACCGAAGTTTTATTTTATACAGATTTATCTAAACGACAATTGTTTTGTATCGTAGAAAAATAGAAGTATTTGGCAAGAAGGTATGTTGCAATGCCCGGTCTTATCCGATCCTTTGCCAGGACGCTGACTCTAGGACAGAAATAGACACAGTGAAGCAAGAGCTACACGACGCCTCATACTTCACTGTCCTGTAACCATTTACAAGTTCATCGAAGGCTGCAAAAATTGATTTACTGCTTTTCATAAGGTACTTCAAAGTTTCAGTAAGACATTTTAAAAGCCACTCAACCATTTAAAATCTGTAGTGCAGGTGAATTATGTTTTTTGTTATACTTTAAGGTAATGGTCTCATAATTGCTCATGTTGTGTATATCAGCATAGTTTTTGAGCAAAATGCATTTTATATATTAATAGAAAGTCAACATTTATAGTTAGGCATTGAAACTAGTAGTCAGATACCCGACAGGTATTTAGTCATTCCCACGTTGAGATCAGCTACGAATTTATTCATTTCTCTTGCGTCCTCATTACGCAGTACGGAAAATTAAAACCTCGTGCACAGTCAGAGAATAGGGTTTCAAAAATTCCAGGTACGAATAAGATATGAGTCGGTCACGGGACTCAAACTCGGGATCGTCTGATGACGTATCGCTGACGTCAGAACGTACCAGTTTTTGGTGTTTATTTCACTAGCAGACGCCCAGAGCGGATGTGACCACATGATGCTTACGAGAAAAAAGATTACTTTAATGTCTCAGAACGTTATCTGGTAATTCATATACCAATAGGAAAGCGCCCTATATGCGTAGAAATATCTCGTGTTTACAGATACCCTCGGTTTATTAAAAATTCCGATAGTCTCACAAATACATATAGAGCATAAGCAATAGTGAAAGAAGTTTGATATTACTCGCATCCTGACAGAGTGGAAGAGGGTTAGTTGCTTGATTTACAGTAGATTAAGCCGGCCTTGTGCCAGCATGGATCTTTATGGTGAGATGCTAGCGGGAGTAAGGAAGTCTGCCTGGTGTGAACCACCAGACTCTTACCCCCCAACTAAGACTGGTGGAAAGAAATTACCACTCATGTTTGTTGAAATTACTCTTTTAATGTTCTAACTGCCGGTATTTTGAGAAGTATACAAAGTTAACCATCTCTCTCTCTCTCACACATAAGAGTATTATATATATATATATATATATATATATATATATATATATATATATATATATATATATATATATATATATATATATATATATATATATATATATATATATTTATATATATATATATATATATATATATATATATATATATATATATATATATATATATATATATATATATATATATATATATATATATATATATATATATATATATATATATATATATATATATATATATATATATATCCAAACGTCAAACGTCAAAAATTAATGTAAAAATACAGGGTTCAGATGGCAAGTTCCGATCCTAGGGGAACGGTAAATACTGTCCTAAGTCCGGGCCACGGTACTGTATTCACTCGGTGAGTGGATGATCTAAACGAAGGCTGTCGGTGTAACACACAGAGAGAAAAAATTCATAGATATATAGAGAAATATCACTAAGTCAGCTTATAGGCCTCATAATTTCTGCCGATGAACGTCAGTGGAGATAACTGATCTGACCCGTGTTTTTTCATGGTTAAATATCATTAAAGGTACCAACTGATATATAAGCCTGTGGCCAGACTGCTAGTGAATTCATATGCCATGGTGTCACATTATAGGATGATAATTAAGCAAATAACTTAGACAAATAATCATTAGTTTGATGACAGACGTTAATGCGACAAAAATAGGATCAAGTAAAAACAATGAGTAAAATTTTGCCAGCTAGTCAAATAATGTTTAGCCGGCAGGGATAATACCCATAATTCTTGGTTCATATTTCTAATATTTCATACATTCAGCAAACATATAATATTAGGTAAAATACATTATATACAGTAATATCAATTTGCTAAAATCCTTTATTACAAGTCTCGTGTTCACTGATATAAACTCCGTTAGTGTAAAAACCTATTAATAATCTATGGTGTTCCTCGCGTTTTCGTGTCTTTGTATCTGTCAAAGTTTGGCAGGCGACTCTACCTAGACCTTATGCTTACACGTGACACCCTTTTGTGACCTTGCTTGCATGCCTGTGACTTCATTGCTTCCAATTACATGTCATTTGGTACAGCTACGAAGGCAACCGAACGTGCGTGAGTGGAAAGCCAGTAGCTCTTTCATTGATCAGTTGTTCAGAAACGTAAAGGTTAAATATGGTTAGAGCAACAAAAACTTTGCCTGATTTTTAGGGCTAGCTTCTTTTCTTTCATCCATCTATTCTTACAGTCCTAAATTCTCCGGCCTGGGTCGACCTACCACTTTCAACTATAAAGTCGGTGTCAGCTGATCTGTCATTAGAATATTGTTTTCATTAACAGTTTGTCATGGCATCACTGTTGATGATATCGACTCCTGATTGGCATAATTCAATTTTATTCGAATGTAATCAAATAGACTTTGAATTCCTACCAAAGCACTTATTTGTATGGAAGACACGGGATTGGACAAAAAATGCGAACACTTGAATGATAAATATGTTTTTTTGAGTTACTACTTATATACCACTGCCATAATAATATAAAATCCTAAGCGCCAGAAATAAATATATGGATGAACGTGTACGAACAACTAGAGAAAGACGAGGGCCGCGGGAAATTATCTAGCCTAACTTTCGGATTCAGGGCCTCAGCTGAAACTGAACTGCTATCGCTTTTATTTCACTGTAACAACCTGCACTAATTTGATGCAAAATTTCTTGTTTTTAATAAACAATATATATTACGGAAGCACTATTTAAAATGCATGAAATTGTTGTAAATATGCCAAATGACTCGTCTATATAATGTCTTTTTCAACAGCGATTGTTATAAGCATTTTATAACTGACAGATAATATAATAGGAAACTTAAATTTTTCTTTAACAGTTAAAATTCGTTAAGTCATGAATAAAATCGTAAAATATACACGACTATTTCGGTCACAATTCATATAATTCCCTTCTAGTCCGAATTTTGCATACCTTCTCTCATGCTGATCTCAATACTAACTTTCCATTTATTGTTTGTTGTATGAAATTGTCATAAGAATAAAACTGATAGACATACAGAGCATTGGGAGGGGAGGGTAATGCTTCAGTAGCTCTAAAATTCTGCTGGGAGAACTTCATAGACCTTGCTGTTAACCAAGCCTGGCTGTATTTTATGAAAATCATTAGTTTATTACAAAAAGACTGATTGAAAATGAAAAATGATGTATTGTCAATGTGCTTATCCTATATGACCCCAAAGAAGCTAAGCATTCAAAATGCTTACCCAGTGACGCTGAAAGAAGCACCTTATTTCTGATGGTTTTTGAAATACGTTTTTGCCTTTTCTCACATTCAGCAATTCATTGGCTACTAAATTATAAACATCGTCGGGCTGTGACTTCAAGTAGCCTATCGGTCTATTATTTTGTTGACACTGATAGATATTATGAGTAGGCAAGGCTAGTGTAACGTGAAATCAGCACAGGCCAACGTATAAGAATGCATTCATCCTTCCCTGTTACTAAATTCAGCAAAAGCTTAACATCATTGAAAAGTATTTGTTAATTCAAATAATAGAAATAAAAAAAAAAAAACGTATTACTGGAGGCGCAATTATAGATGTGGTCTACGGTGTGCCGATTATAACTCGAACCGGGTAACAATTAACAAAGGATTGATAACTGATGAGGGAAAGCTCAACAACCAAACTCAGAATCTTACACACTTTTCGGTGAGCATTAACTTATGAAAGTGTTGGGGATGTTATTTAATGTTAATATTTTTGTATTGAAAGTACTGCATTTCATCAATTAATTAACAGTTTGAATAAAAAGTCTAGGCCTAGTCCTATAATACAATGTTTCAAGGCAATGAGATCGCCGTTGTGTCTCTTTCTCCCTCTCCATTCGTTTGTTATTTTCTCTCTCTCTTTGCATTTCTTTGTTTCTTTCTCTCGTCTCTCTCATAAGCATTCGTTTGTTATTCTCTCTCGCGACCTTCATCCACCATTCTTCTTTCATCCCCTGTCTGAGAAAGCGCATCCCACGGTGTTGCCATGACCAAATGTCAATAAATGTTAATTTTTCGAGTAAACTAAGTACCAAATTCACCGCTGACGTCAACAGAGACTCCGTGTTTGTACTGTGCTATATGAATGTGTGTGTTATTTGTCTGTGATGATACTGGAGCGTATAATGAAAGTATCTTAGGATTCCGTTGATGAAGCCTTGTCATGGGATGAAATCAAGAAACGTACGACACAAGTAAGTCATTGGGAAACGCTCGTTTCGAAGAGGCAGGTTCGGTGATTCAAGAGATAGGAGAGAGAGAGAGAGAGAGAGAGAGAGAGAGAGAGAGAGAGAGAGAGAGAGAGAGAGAGAAGAAAATAGTGTCTGTTCTTGTGGATTGCCAATTAATCTGAAACCTTAATTATTTTAACAGGCGATTTGACGTGTTTGACGTAATGGAGATTAATGTACGTAAGGAATTTACATTTACGAGTTAAATTTACGACGAAATGAATAAATGTCGCGGATAAAGCAAATAAGTAACAAATACTTTGAAGTAAATATACTTCATATCAGCAGAGTTTAGCTTCTTGAGTTGTCGGGAGAAAACCGAAAACGTGATATTTGAATCAGTTCAAAAATAGTTGAAAGTAAACAAGGAATTCAGTGCTTGCCAGTTCTTCCTTTTTCAAACTGTTTACGTCGGTGACCTATGATGTTTGGCGCCAATTTAGTTAACTAATAAATAAACCCTATTCTTTCTGTTTTCGACTTTCTTCAAGATGCTGTAGATTTCGTTGACTAGAGAAACATAACTGCTCTTTGTCGAAGCTGAGGTATTCCAGGTGTCACAGGGTGTACCGTAGTTTCTTGAGATTTAAGTTTACCCGTCAAATAAACTCATGAAGCGTATTTTTCTTTCCACGATTATCTGTTTTTTTTTTTATTAACTTATGAATTATAGAAGTTAAGTGTGTGATGGTAAATTGTGCTATTGATTATTTGGTTTTTATCGCATTTTCCTTACCCTGGCAGTTTCTTTATTAGTAGATAGACGGTCATACCTGTGTTTACTTGCAAGAGTCCATGGTAATTTGGCGTGCTTTAAAGAATTGCGTGATCATTGATGATAACTGTATTAATCATTGTGTGACGAAACTCCAGAAGTTAGGAAAATTTTTTCGTGAACAATGGCCACAGTGGGCGAAAGGATCACCCCGTTGTTACGCCTAAGTTCAGCAATGTGAAGCAAAGGTGAAAAGTGATTTAATAAGTCCTGTAATTATCACTATTCTCCATCTTATAACTAATGAAATCTAATACTTTCTCAAGAGGGCGAATGGTGAATATCGCGTGTTACGGGCTGCTCTAAGGGCAGGAGTCCGGGCTGACGTAAGGCTACTGTAATCTAACGTGGATAACAATACAACGTCCAAACTGACCATGCAGTTAAAAGGCACTTGAATGTCCTTTTTTGTAAAGTCCAAGTAATTTGTGGCTTTATTTATATGGGTCAGGGGATACTAATTCGACTTGTGCGTTTTTTTTTTTTTTTTACAAAATCTGGGAGGTAAACACTGGTGTGATACAAGAGGAAGCCGACGTGTTCAAAGCTCTTACTCAACACATTACCTACTTAGTCTAACAATTCCAAAAAAGCGAATATACAAAAAAACACAGTTCATCGCCCCACTGTAACGCAAATGCCTATAGATATGTAAGGCAACAATAAAGAAAGTTTATTTTATCAAGAGCACGACGGCAAGATAAATTTCCTCGTAAATAATAATAATAATAATAATAATAATAATAATAATAATAATAATAATAATAATAATAATAATAATAATAATAATAATTATCTATGGTTCATCACTATATACTATCCCCGCAGGGAGGTACTGCCGTTAGTGCACCTCACGTAATGCACTGTAGGCATTACTCAAGGATCTTTGCTGCTTCCTTTTGGCCCCTAGCTCCAACCCCTTTCAGTCCCTCTACTGTACCTCTGTTCATATTCTCTTTCTTCCACCTTACTTTCCACCTTCTCCTAACAATTGTTTCAAAGTGCAACTGCGAGGTTTTCCTCCTGTTACATCCTCAAAATCTTTTACTTTTAATTTTCCTGTCAGGGCTGAATGACCTCATAGGTCCCAGCGCTTGGTCTTTGGCCTAGATTTTATATTCTAGTCCATCACCAAACTGTGACCGGAAAACCCACAATTATGTACATGGGCAAAAGCTGTATTTTTCACAATAATTTTTTTTTAATTTTTAGAATTTTTTATAAAATTTACTTTTGTCAAAGAAAAAGCAATTGTATCAAGGCATTAGTGCTAGGAAGTTCCATTTTTTTTTTAAGGGAACGGCATATCTGCGAAAGGGAAATTCGGTGTCACTTTCTCGTGAGTAGTTTTACTGCACTTAAGTCTCTTTTTAAGGCATCAATGGCATGTCAATTCAGCATTCTTTCAGTAGAGGCACCTCTGCTACAGATGAATATTTTGTGTCTTGGTGGTAAGTTAATTTCGATCTCCTTCTGCGAGTCTCTGCTGTACAATAGAAGCTGTCTTCTTTCAATGAAGGCACTGCTGTTACATAGGAATTCTTTGTACTGATGTTTAGCGCCTTTCGTGTTCCTCATGTGTGATTCATTGCTATGTACAGTAATAGCAAAAATCATCAGCTAGTCAAAAGAGGGAAAACAGTAACTGTTGTCTTGGTTAGTTGTATGAGTCCAGAGGTCTATGCAAAGCCTCTTCGCCACCTATTTGATGAGGCCTGTTGCTGGCATAAGACAGGCATGCTCTAAACCCTCCCTCCCATATGTAAGTTTTTGTCGAAATAAAAAATGTTTTAACTAGGCCTCTTGAGAATAGCAACTAATGACGTTTGCTGACAAGGTCTGGAGCCAGGGTCTCCAACAGAGCCTTGTTTCATTTGGGATTAAAATCCGATTTGAGCACAGGTATATCACTCAAATTGGGTACCGTCTTACCCCATCTCTGAATTTGCTTGAGGCCAGAAAAATGACGGCCTCACTCACAAGTTCGACTTTCGCTAAGTACCTCGTAGGGTTTGATAAAACAGGAAATACTGGAATATGACTGTCCCATTTCTTTGGGTTCCTTTTCCCCGCCATTCAAATTATTACAGTTTTTTTGTAAATATTCACGTAAAGTAAGATATTCCAAACATAGGTGGACCACTATATTTGTAGACTTCATAAGTGTCGTATCCTCTGACACACAAGAGTAAATTTTTGCCAGCTATGGAACTTGCTAGTTCCTCATTGGACGGGTGGTTACCGTTCTCGGCTAGCACTCTACTGGCCCAGCGTTCGAGTCTCCGACCGGCTAATGAAGAATTAGAGAAATTTATTTCTGGTGATAGAAATTCATTTCTCGTCATAATGTGGTCCGGATTCCACAATAAGCTGTAGGTCCCGTTGCTAGGTACCAATTGGTTCTTAGCCACCTAAAATAAATCTAATCCTTCGGGTCAGCCCTAGGAGAGCTGTTAATCAGCTCAGTGGTCTGGTAAAACTAAGGTATACTTAACTTAACTTATGGAACCTGCTGTACCATCAGAGAGGAACTCTGACACTAGCAACGAAGCAGATCCTGTTCATTTTGAGCGTTAATGAACAAAGTCTTAAGGGTTGGTTTTTTTTTCAGACTAAACCAGGACTCACTAACTGAGCCATGAATTAATGTCTTTATGCCACCATAAGTTCTTGGACACCTGGGCGCCGTAAGTGATGGTATATTATGGAAGTGACTGATAGTGCTAATGTGAACCTCTGAACTTTAACAAACTAAACTAGACGGGCAGACTCTTATCTTCTACAAGTTTTGTCTGTGCTCCTTGATGTTATGAAGATATAACAAATCATCATTCATGCTGGAAAAGGAGTATAACAATAAAACAATTAGTATTTCCAACACAAAGGGTTAATGTTAAAAAATATAACATGTTACTTACAGCTGCAGTCATCTTACGTATTTAAATAGTTGTTATATTGTACTGTATATTGCTCAAAGTTTTTTTTTTATGTTACCTTCATCATATGACAGCCAGCAATTATTTGCCAGTCAAAAAACGTAATTATATAAATGTTTTGTGCTCTCTCTCTCTCTCTCTCTCTCATTCATTTATCACTGCCTTTCAGGCTACTGCCAAAGACTGCTGTGACATCTGCATGTCGTCAGATATAGGCTAAAATGGCTTTTGTTTAATTTTTTCTTCAGGACCCCTCAAGACTAATGTTTTCCAAATTTCGTCACACTGTGCCCTCGAGGTTGTGTTATAAACCACGTACCCTTTGGCATTGGTGGCAATTATTGCTTAACACATAAGAAGTTCGTAAATTTACTATACAGTTTTTACCATTATAGTATGATATTCACTTTTAGGCACTATAGTTTCTAGGGAAAAAAAGCCCAACAGTCATGTTATAGGAAAACATTACCTGACAAATTCCTGTGCTTGTGTACTGTAAGATGTGCTTTCATAAATATGTATTAATAAAGTCATCACACTCAATAGATATATTAATACCTAAATTATAATGAAGGTATGAAAAATGTATAAATTAAAATTGCTAAATTTTAGAACTAAGTCATGTACCCCAGTAAAGGCCTTCGCGTACCTTTGGGTACGAACACCTAAGTTTAGGAGCTCTTGACCTTGAATTTCATTCACTATCATATTATTAACTTATATCTACTGAAACGCATTTGATGATGCGTTAATATACAGTTTTCCTGATGATAAATGATAATATTAAGAAGAAGAAGAAGAAGAAACAAGCAAGCAATCGTTCTATGACGAAATCAAGCACGTGCTTGCTCGTTCCCCTCAGGTACAAATTCCACCGCAGTCACACCTAATAATAGTCTAGGCTCTTCTCGTCTACGTGATGTCCTCAATACTAATACCTTTAGCGTTTGACACAACTTGTTAACGTAGATCGAGGTAGTAAAGACGTGGAACCCCGGCAGATTTTTTTTTTCTTCGATCAGCCATTGTAACCTTTGCGTTGGCTCACCTGTGCACAGGGCTTTTAAATAGTATATGTTTGAGGCGGGATTTGTTATATGTATCTCGTATTCAATCGACTGTTGTGTGTAGTTGGTTTCACTTAGTTTGGAGGTCATGAGTCTTGGAACCTCATCCGAAATGTACTTTTTTTTATTTCCTAAAAGATTAAAATTATTAACCCTTAGCTTTAGTCATGAAATCGTGAATTTTTATTGGAGAATTATTTGAACTTCCCATATTCTCACTCCATCACCAAATTATGACCGAATTTTTAAATCTGAATTTTCATGTAGTTGGAAACGATTACGCAAGTAAAAGATGAAGTTTTAAACAAATCAGTTTAGCATATTCTACTCTGAAAAGTATCCGTTTATATAACAGAGGTAATTCTAAAAGCTACACGTGAAATGAACCAAGCCAACATCTAATTACAACGCGTTTGTATTAGTGAAGAATTACCAATTTTACTCTAGTTATCCTCTGGTTTTTAGGGACCTGGACAGTTATAAAGTGCACAACTATTTCGTAATGCATATTTCAAGAGCCTCCAGAATCACTGAAAAAGAAAGAGACAAATAAATCCTGGAATATTTTTTGCAAGTCAGCGTGATGTCATTAGAAAGTAAGTTTCACGACACTTCGGTACCATTAGTGTCCTGTTAGTGAGTGAAGGGGTCAGGTGTACAGTAGTTGCTATTTCGGCGAAAGTGACTTGTGTGAAGCTGACAGTTAGTAATATATGGAAAATACAAGAGTGCTATGTGTAATAGAATATTAAGAGACGTAGTGTATTTGGTGTTTTAGCAAGAGGAAAATGACAGACAGGTTGGTTGAAATGATGTAGAAAAGAACAAGGACATTAGTAGTAACAGTAACAGCCTGTGGCAAAAGGAAATATTTGAAGTTAGAGTTGGTTTTCATCAAGGTTGTGCACTTGCCGCAATTATATTTGTACTGAGTGATGGGACTAGGACTGAAAATCTATGGGAATCGTTATATGCAGATGATTTTGTGATTACGACAAAGACTGGAAAAGATTTGAGAGGAAGAGTAAGAGAATGGCAAGAATCTGTTGAATTGGGTAGCATGAAGGTAACAGTGGTTTTAAGGTGAGGTTCTGATGTCCAACAAGCAGGGAGAGGATTGCTTATTTGAACAAGAAGAGGAGCCCTTGATTTAAAACAGGTAGATTATTTCAAATACTTTACGATCCACTTTAAGCCAGGAGGGAGGGCGTGAAGCTTAGGTTAAAAGTAAGCTAAAATCATCTTGGGGAAAATGGAGAGAGGTGGTAGGCGTAGAGAGTGATAAAATATTGTCAAATAAACTGAAAATAAAGATCTACCGCACTGTAATCAGACCAGTGATGCTGTGTGGTTCAGAAACATTATAATTATTGTTATTTATAAGATTAACTGCATTCATATGGAACAAGCCCACAGGGGCCATTGACTTGAAATTCAAGCTTCCAAAGAATATGGTGTTCATTAGAAAGGAGTAACAAAAGGCAATGGAAAATACAGAAAGAGATCACTTATTAAAAAAAAGAAATTAACATTAATAGATAAATAGAAAAAATTAGTAAATTATCAAAGGCATTAAGAAGAGTGCTCAGGTTGATTCTGAGGATATTGCTCAGTGAGAGGCTGAAAAATAAAGCAATAAAAAATTCCATGGTGGTAAAGATGACTGATATGCAAACAGAATCGAGACTGAGATGGTATGGGCTTGTGGTAAGAATGAGTGAGGAAGGAGTGAAGAGGGCTTGGGCGGAACCTGTTAGGGGGAGAAGGTCAAGAGGGAGGCAAAGGATTAAATGACAGTGAGGTTTGAAGAAACATGCATCTTGCACAATTGAGCTCGTGCCTTATATACATACACACATACATACATACACACACATATATATTAGATATATATGTATATTTATATATATAAATATATATAAAGTGTATATATATGTATGTATAAATACATATATATATAATATATATGCATATATATATGTATATATATATATATGTGTGTGTGTGTGTGTGTGTATAATCCCTTTTGCAAGACTTGAGTAACATTATCTGGTTGAAGAACTGGCCGAATTATAACACACCCAGATTCAGACTGGAAGTGGCGACCCATCTCAGGTGACCAGAGATCCTCGTAATCGGAAGGCTAAAGGGTCAAGGTCATACAATGCATCTTTTGGAGGTAACCCTGGACTCGTGCCCGCTCTGGGTACAACATTCTACACATACACACTTCATTCACTAAGGAATAACAGTGTCACGATAGTCATTGCAGAAGTCAAACTCTGTCAAGCATTATGTTGAAAGCGCAATAATTATTTTGGATCATGTCAAGAGTAGCGAACCCAACATCTCCACAGCGAACCCAATGATCCCCAGGTAAAGAATAGCCAACCCTTTCCGTTCCGAACTCCAATTCCACGTGAGGGCTAGTACTAAACACAGCGAAACAGTGATTCATCCACTAATTGAGTTACATTGGCTCTTAGTAAAAGCTAGAATAGAATGTAAAATACTACTTACACTCTTTAAAGCACTAAAATATGATGAACCAACATATCTGAGAAACTGCTTAAGCTTCTTTAGATCCGAAATGAATGCTGTAATCAAACATGCAAGTGAAGCATGTAGCTATTTGAACCTAGAACAAAGTGTAAGTCAGACGAGAGAGCATTTGTACACTGCGCACCAAGACTATACAACAAAATACCGCCTGAAGTGAAGAGCATACAGGAGGAATCCAGATTTAAAAATGAAGTAAAGACTTTCCTATTCTGCAGGAGCTACGATACTGACGAGAAAACACTGAAAGACAATTACAAAATATAAGAAGCGCTTTATTTTGAAAACGTACAAGGGCCCGCCAGAGAGAGAATTATCCCTGTGGAGGGCTGTACATAAAACCAAACAAAGCGATCAAAGTGAACTGTTTCGCCGTGTTTAGTACTAGCCCCCGGGGTCGAGGGTCAAATGTATTTCTCCTTGTTTGGTACTAGCCCCTGGGGGATCAAATGTCTGGTACCGAAGTGTTCATGTCTAGAACAGCGAACCCGATTATTCACATGTAAAGAATAACGGACCCAATAGTCTTCTTGTAAAGAATAGCGAACTCTGCTGCGAGTGGGTTCGCTAATCTTGACATGATCCATTTTTTTATTAGTATGATAGATGTTAGTCAACCTTCGAATGTTTGTTTTTTTTTTTTTTCAAAGAAAACGAGGGCAATGTGGTTAGTGAGTTCCATGAACGGATGGGATGTCTTTCTTCGATAGAATAGTAAAAGGTAAGAGAAATACCAGTATTCAGGTTTATATTGCAGAAATTTAATCTCTCTCTCTCTCTCTCTCTCTCTCTCTCTCTCTCTCTCTCTCTCTGTGTGTGTGTGTGTGTGTGTGTGTGTGTGTGTGTGCAATATATAAGGCGATTCACCAAATATGTTTAGACGATGGGCAATCTATTTCTTAAGTTACAAAAATCTTAAAATAATTAAACAATAAAAGCAAATTAATATAATGACAGAAAAGATCAATCATATAGGTGACCGAAGAAAATTGTCTCAGAAATGTTTAAAAGGGGCTGTTGAGCCAACTCTCCTTTTCAGGAGTGAAACGTGGCTGTTGAAATAGCAAGAACTTAGAAATTCTAACAATAGGTGATCCAGGATTACATGCAAGACAGAGGTGACAGGAGCGCTGTATGTCAGAGGCTTTATGGCCTGTTGATGTGTGGAACTGTTTACAGAGGTTCCTCGATAAGTATTTCACCTTTTGATGCATTGGTTAATAGGTAAATGTGTCAATAACTGATATGTGTATATATATATATATATATATATATATATATATATATATATATATATATATATATATATATATATATATATATATATATATATATGACTGTGAAATATTTTCTGTTAAAACAGAATTCCATCAAATATAAGAAAGCCCATAGAAACGCCAAAATGTGGAAAATAAACTCTCTCTCTCCTCAGGCAAATAGTGAATGAGAAAAAGTTACAGAAAAGCAGTATTTATACCAGAAGTTCCATAGGTCTGCCATTAAGTCACTCCAGTTGACAATTTCTCTTTAATCTTCTTGATCGCTGGTTGGAGGAAGATTTTATCTATAATATCTGAAGCCTAGGCACCTCTTGAGAGATTCATTGCATTTCTCTGTTTAATCAAGGTTGATTCCACCATCTGTCTTTTGAACCGACAATTGCTGCTATAAATAAACGTATTCCAGTTTATTCTGTGGTTATGGTTATTTATGTGGTTAAAAATAGCTGAGCTCTGTTGTCCGTGCCTAACTGGACATTAAATTTATGCTGTATTAATCTTTGGGGGAGTGATTTACCTGTGAAATCGATATAAGATTGGTCACAGTCGAGGCAAGGGATTTCGTAAACTCCTGTGTCTTCGGGGACTGGTTTTTGTTGGACGTTAATCAGGGATTTTGCTAAGGTATTTGGGTAGGTAAAAACAAAAGGGTCGTCTTAATCGTGTCCAGGTGTGGAATTTTTATTTTATTGTTGTGGGTCTCTCTGGTCTTGTTATGGGGGGGTGGTGACGGTAGAAAATAGTGTTTGCTTTGTGGATCGATTTCTCAGTTAAATGGTCGGGGTACTTTAAAGATGACAGCTACTGACGGATTAGCTCAATTTCCTTTTCCAGGAGATCCGGGGAGCAAATCCGTAAGGTTCTTAAGAATAAATTGCTGGCTACGCCAGTTTTGATTGAGATGTCATGATAGCTATAAAAATGGAGGTATGACTGAGAGAAAGTTGGTTTTCTGTATATGGTAAATTTGTATTCTGTCGTGCCTCTGATTATTAAAACGTCGAGAAAAGGAGTTTTGTTGTCTGTTTCCCATTCAACTTTGAATGTGATGCTAGGCACTAATGCATTTAATTTTGAAAGAAATTCATTGAAATTGCCCCACTTATTATCCCAAAATGTTAGGATATCATCTACATATCTCATCCATAGCATGTCTTTAGGTTTTATTTCGTTTATTATTACAGTTTCAAAATATTCCATGTATAGATTGGCTAAAACAGGACTTAAAGGGCTGCCCATGCTGCCCCCGAATTTTTGTTTATAGAATGACTCCCCGAATGAAAGGATGTTATTTGATACACATAATTCAACTAACTTTATTATTTTATCTAGGGCTAGTGGGAAATGATCTAAATAGGGGCTAATTTTTCCATCAAAAACTGTAGAACGTCCTGTACTGGTACTTTTGTGAATAAGGAATCCACATCTAGACTACAAGTTTTAAATTGTGAAGTGGTATATGTGCTTCTTTGAATTTGTGACAGAAATTTTCAGAATGTTTAATGTGACTGGGAGAAAATGTGCCTAAGAAAGGGGAAAGGAGGCCGGCTAACCACTTAGAAGTTTTATAATTGAAAGCTCCGGCACATGAGATGATAGGTCTGAATGGAAGATTATCTTTATGAGTTTTTGGAAGGCCATAAAAGTAAGTAGTTTTGGCTTAATGACTTTAATTTTCTCCAGTAGTTCAATGTTCTTTTTGTCTTTGCCAATTAATCTTACTTTTCTAAAAAAATTCTGTGCTGACGTTTTGGAGGAGATTTTTCGTTAATTTGTCATAAGTGTTATGTCACTAAGGAGTTGGTCGATTTTGTCGAGGTAAAAGCCTTTGTCCATAATCACGATTTTGCCGTCTTTGTCGGATCTACTTATTACAACATCTAGTTTTTGTAGCGAGCGGATGGCTTTCATAAATCTACGGGGGACAGCGTATTTCTTATTAAGGTCAGCTATTGCATTAGTAAGATGCCTTTTAAACATATCTCTTCTCGGCTGTAACTTTTATCAGGTATGAATTTGTCAAAAGCAACAATGAACTCTAGGTTATTTTTCCAGTCTGGCATGAGGGCAAGGGATAAACCAAGGTTCAAAACTAAGTGTTGGTTAATGGTGAGGCGGGTTGGGGGGTTGACAAATTTAAAACTTTATCTTGTTGCTCAAGATTGTTCCAAGTGCTATTATTTATTATGTTATTTAACTTATGGGAAAGTCTGTTGGAATGAGTCGCACTATTATAGGCAGCAATGTCAGAACAAAATGAAACCAGATACCTGTACCTGTGGTCCATTGTGAGGAGACGAAGGACTGGGTTCCACGTATCACTCTTTGTAGTACAAAGATCTCGCACTTTGTATATTCAATTTTCTTCCAGGAATATCTTGTGTGAGAGAGGGAAGTGGTCAGATTGCAGGGACCATCTCGCGAATCCGTACATTTTCGGAAGGACTTGTTCCTTCAGACATTCTTCTAAGAAGTATTTTTGATTCTTCAATCGGTGTAATCTGTTCAGTTCTTTTTCGAACTTAGGAAAAACGGGCTTGACCTCTGGATGTGAGCGAAGAAATGTAGAAAGATGAGTGAATTCCATAATGGGCTAAAGATGGCTGTAAAATATATATTTTTGTTAAAAGCAGTTGGCTTGGTGGCAACAATAAGTTTCTTGCCACTAAGGCAATTGCTTTTAACGAAAGTTGTATAAGAGAAAAACTATGCCCTAAAATGTATGTATATATATATATATATATAATATATATATATATATATATATATATATATATATATATATATATATATATATATATATAATATATATATATAGTATATATCAATTGAGATAATGAAGAGGCTTTACTTTGTTTAAAAATACCAATATACAGTAATAATAGAGTATCTGAATCATTCAACACAGGTTAAGTACTTTGGGTCTCGGAAAACTCCATTACAGGCATAGCAAACATTTTTTTTAAGTTATATTTTTGTAGTACCATATTGCCATACAATGTAGTATAGCATTTTTTTGTCGCTCCTATACTAGTATATGTGTTAATTTACACCCTTTTTGTCATATTGAATTAGATCTTTATTTTAAAATATCAGGAGGCTTTCTATCGTTATATCTTACAGGCTTGGTTATTTTAGTACCTTCATCCGGGACCAGTACCTTAAGGTTCGTAGCCCTATCCTAAGTGTGCCACCAGCACAGCTATTGAGGTAGGTTATAGTTGTTGGCTCGTGTCCAACTTTTCTTCACTCAGTCACTTTTTCTATTTAGTTAGGTAACATCCTCCTTTCCCCGTAGGTTCTGGTGTTGTTCTGTAACACATCACCTTATGGATTTGTATAAACTATTACATATCAGGCAGTCGCCCCTGAGCCAGTGGAAATGGCGGTTTCAGTTCTAACCGAATACTGCGTATCTTGTTCGATAATACTTTCACTAAATCCCTTTCATTTTTCAAGATGATGCGATGACAGCGGTAAGCGTAAACTGAGAACTTAATATTTCAGTCTACATTATCTGAAGAATAACCGTGTGTGTATGCGTGCGCACGTAGACTGATGCTCTTTTCATCGGATTACGGATCGTCACAAATGACCAGTTTCGCTGATATGCATTCACAGTTGTAGCTCCTTCCGTTACATTTATGCATAGGCGTAGGAGGCGGAGGTTGGGGGCTCGCCCACACACCCCCTCCCCGGCCCTCCGGATTTGGAATCTGCTAAAATTCGGGCAAATTGGTTGGGATTTTCGGGCATTCGGAGGAAGAAAAAAATTCTGTAATTTGAAAAATAACAAGAATAAGAATAAAAATGATGATAAACTTGGATTTATAAGTTAACCAGGTAATAAATAATTGCACATAATTATGATTATCAATTTATCATTTACTTTAGAATATCCCCATTCGATTACAAAAACACACGTAAGATATATGCATGGACACTGAATGAAGAATAGAATAGTAGCTACTTGGTTTTGCTAAACTTCTTTAAATTCGTACCTACTATACATAATTTAACAGCTGTTTGGTGTTCATTACACAGATATATGGCAGTTTGAAAATTTGAAAATTCCGGCAAATTTGGTGTTCCCCTTGCCAAATAAATCCCACTTCCTACGCCTATGCATTTATATGAATCTATTCAAAGACTTTTCACAGCGATTTAGAACCTACTGGCAATGTCTTGCCAATTTGACTGTGGTTGAGATTTTTGACTCCCCTGCCAGAGTCCATGGCATAACATGACAGGGCAAAAGGGCCGAAGTGAATCGTTAGGAATTTGTGAACGTAGATTATTCCACGTATCCATCATGTCATCCAGAGGTTATTCGCATAAGCAAACCATTTCACAATAGAAGTAAAACTTATGTAAGGTTAATCAACCTTTTTTTTCTCTAGAACAATCCGGCTGTCCACCCACGATCGCTGACAGAAAAGACCGAGCCAAGGCAGTTATTATCAGTCCAAGTCTGACCTGTTAACCGGGGGGTATCATCTCTCAAACCAAGACCTATTCCGAGCTCGCTGCTCGAATGCTGAGACTGTCACACACAAGAGCGTTTTCTCGCATATTTTAGTACCGTACGTCCCAAAGTGGATGTATTTTACCACAAATAACTTGTCTAGCCGTGCTGTGTGTAGCAGAAAGCTACCATAAGATACCAGAAAATGTGAGCGTGTGACATCACACTTATTTGGACTGAATAACTGACATGAATACAGATGGTAGCAATTTGGAATGCACGTGAGTGCGGCCCAGAGAATATTAAGTACCTTAAAGAACGGGGCTGCTGGAGCTAAGCCATGTGTTTTCTGATCACATGATTTACATGTGGTTCCTGAGTACGGGTCATTGACGTCACAAACCTTTCACTTGATCGCTGGTCATCACACGTGAGAAATTTGGAAAGACAGAAATGTACCTCATTCGACTTATGAGATCGTTTTTTATTAATCTCTTCCAAAGTTATATTTTATCCTAATTTGCTATCTGCAATAATAATTAGCCAGACGGGTTGATATAGCGTATAATCCCTCAGTATCAATGCTTCTTACATGCTTTTATTTAACTTGACTTCTGCGTCTGTCTGTCTGTCCTCAAATCTTGTAACTCAATTTTCGACCTGTTCCCTTCCAACGGTGGACTTCAAATTTTGCGTGGGCACTCAATCCCGGTGACAATACAACCTTACGTGATCAGTAGGTCAGCAGTGACCTCTAGTGACCCTACAGTGACCTCGCCCACTATGTCAGGATTTGTATGAAACTCTATAGATTTTTCAAAACTTCTTTGACTCGGTAGAATCTGTTTTCTACATGACCCCTCCCCTTCCCCTTCCATTTTCCATCCCCTCCCCCATCACACGATCAAGTGTTAATTTAGCTGTGTCCTCCCCTCCCCTTCCTCTTCACTCCCCTTCCTGACCCATCGCCCTCCCCTCCTCCCCCTTCAAAAGCACTCACCAAGTGTTAATTTAGCTGTGTCCTCCCCTTCCCTTCCCTCTTCCATCCCCTACCCCTTACAGTGCATACGATCAAGTGTTAATTTAGCTGTGTCCTCCCCTTCCATCCCCTCCTCCTCTCCCTCCCATCCTCCCTTCCCCCTCCCTCATCTGGAGCACATAATCAAATGTTAATTTAGCTGTGTCCTCCCTCACCTTCCCTCTTTCATCCCCTTCCCCTACCTTCCCCCTCCCCTCCCTGATCATGTGATCAAATGTTAATTTAGCTGTGCCCCCTCCTCTCCCTCCCTCTTCCATCCCCTCCCTCCCCCTCCTCCCCCCATTCCCCTCCTCCCATCTCCCATCCCCTTTCCCCTTCCATCCCCTCTCCATCCTCTCCCTATCTTCCCCCTCCCCTTCCGGAGTACACGATCTAGTGTTAATTTGGCTGTGTCCTCCTTCTCCCCTTCCCTATTCCTTCCCCTTACCTCTTCCCTCCCTTTCCCTCCACTTCCGCCTCTCCTTCCCTCTCCCCTCTCTTCCCCCACCCCTTTTCCTCTCCTACCCCTCCTCCTCCTCTTTCCCCTCCACCCCCATTCTCATTTTCCTCCCATCCCCCCCTCCCCCTTTCTCCTCTTCCCTTCCCTCCCCTCCTCCCTCCTTCCATCTTCCCTTCCTCTCCCTCCCTCCCATCTTCTTTCCCTTCCCTTCCTCCCCCTCCCCCGCCCCTTCCGGAGGCACAGACCAAGTGTTAATTTAGCTGTGTCCTTCCCCTCCCTTCCCTCTCTTCCATCCCCTTCCCCTCCCCTCCCACTCCCCCTTCCGGAGCATCCCAAGTGTTAATTTAGCTGTGTCATCCCCTCCCCTCCCTTTCCTCTTCCATCACCTTAACTTTAACCTTTCCCCTTCCCTTCCCTCTTCCATCCCTTCCACTTCCATCCTCCTCCTTCCCCCCTCCCCCTTCCACTCTCCCCTCCCTCCCCTCTTCCGGAGCTCAGGATCAAATGTTAATTTTGCTGTTTCCTCCCCTCCCCTCCCCTATTCCCCTTTCTCTCTTCCATCCCCTCCACTTCCCTCTCCCACTTCCTCTCCACCTTCCTCCTCCACCCCCCCCCTCTTTCTCCTACATCCCTTCTCATTTTCCTCCTCCCCTTCCCCTATCCTCCTCTCTCCTCTTCTCCACCTCACCATCCATCTTCCCTCCTCTTCCCATCCCCCCCCCCCCCTCTCTCTCCCCTCTCCTCCTTTCCTTCCACTTCCCTTCCCCCTTTCCTCATCTTCCCTCTTCCTTCCCCCTCCCCTCCCATTTCCCCTTCCCCTCACCTTCCTACTCCCCTTCCCTCTCTTCCCCTCCCCGTAAACGGATATTAGTTTCGTTAACTGCAATCATATATCGGTTACAATAAAAATTTTTAAACATGATTTTATTAAAATACACTAAAAAGTAAAAAATAATTTTTTGACACACAGGATTTTCTTAAAATTAATCTTGCCTACAAAAATAAAAGCTTGGGCGTCAAACATTGAAGGAAATGCTACAAGAAATAAAAAAATCTTTTCTTTTCTTGTGGCATTTCCTTCCATGTTTTGGGGCCCACGCTTTTATTTTTGTAAACATTAATTGTAAGAAAATCCTGTTGTCTCAAAAAATTATTTTTTACTTTTTAGTGCATTTTAATAAAAGCATGTTTAAAATTTTTTTATTTTTTCTTTCTAAGCGGCTGATATACTGTATATCGTCATTTTATTCTGTGCGAGCTTGTATGAGTGGTGGACGGTGTCACTCTACAGTATGTAGGTTAAGGCCAGATGAGGACGTCGTAGACTGAATAATGCAACTGGTTCTTTAGGTGTCACAAACATTCTAACAAAAACGTGTGTAACATTTATGTAGGTTATCGAATTTAAATTTCTACACTCAGACGTAAGATGGCCTAACTGCAAATCTAAGGAATAAAAAAATTAAGATATAAGAAAAGTAAAACATGAATTAAAAGAACATCGTGTGATCTAAAGTTGAAGTGAAAAAAATTGAAGAGCAGGAAAATTAAGTGTTCGTCTTTGATTAAAATTTAACGAAGTATCTTGACATATTCGTCTAAATAGAATGAATGGGTTGTGTTGTATATTTGTAACAACATTATTTGACGTTTCATTTTACTTAAACAGATATATTTTGCTTTACATAAGATATGGATAAATAAAAAGATATTCTGACCGCAAAATAAATGAATGATTGCCAGGCCTTGTTTGGCAAAAAAGAGTTCTGTTTTTAAAAAAACATTATTTGAAATCAAAATTAAGATTTATGTAAGAATTTAGCCGGACTGCATTATTCAAACCAAATCTAATTATAACGTAGGTGAGGGAAGGAACATCACGTGAGAGCTTTAGCTAATTCAAGAACCTTATAACACGCCTGTGACTGTGTCTGGCCACTGGCCAACATTTTAGAAGTCCTCAGACCATGTGACTCCGCGTCTGACGGAAACTCGTTTAGTAATTCAGTTCGTAGTAGTTCTGTGCAGGAACTTGTTCAAAGCCATCATAAGCTCGCGTAACCTAAACTCGACAACGGCAAGACTCCATTGTACTTTTAGGTGAGTTCTTAGTTGAAATGTTTCTAAGGTAAAATGAATTAACCCAAATGGCTAATGATATAAAAGTTACGTAACTTCCCTTACAAACTAGGCCTACTGGGAATTGTACGTAGGCTACATGTAACACACACACACACACATATATATATATATATATATATATATATATATATATATATATATATATATATATATATATATATATATATATATATATCAGTGTTTATCTTGTGTTGATCTTGTGGTGTGGTGCAAGGAACCCCGGGGGGTTACCAAGTGATTTTGTTTTACGTAGGCCTAAGTGTAACTGAATTGTTTACAGCATAGTATACAACGTACTCTCAATACTTGAGCCAAAGATTATTTCGCGAAGGCGTATTCAAGAATATATTGGTATATTTTTTTTATTAAACCCGTCGTCTTTTGGAAGTGAAATTAGTGTGTTTGGTGTGTTTTGAACGAATCTGCCCTTCAAAAACATCAGGAACCATTTAGTTTTTTTTTAGTTAAACTTCCCATCGCCCCCAACACCAACCATCGATCTGAAGCACCCTGGTGGGAACCGGAAATGGGGCCGCAAAAAACAAGCTATTTGCGTTGGTTTTGAAAGTCGGATTAGTCCTATTTTTATTTTGATTTACAGTGCCCCAGGTTAGGTAAGGTGCGAAGCCTAGGGGGAGCTAAGCCCCCTGGTCAGGTAAGGACTTAGCGTCACAGATTTAGTTAGGTTAGGTTATGTTAGGTCGCAACAGTATTCGTCTTTATTCACAATGCTCTAGGTTAGGTGAGATGGGGATGTCCAGGGGATGGTGAAGGACCCAGTACTCCAAGTTAAATTAGGTTATGCAAGGTCACAACCCTATTTTTTCAATTTACAATGCCCTAGATTAGGTTAGGTGTGGGATTCAGGGTGATCGACAAATCCCCTACCCCCACCCCGCCCATGGCCAGGTAAGGGACTGGTTTCTTAGGTTAGGGTAGGTTAGATACAACCTTTTAGTTTGCTCATTTTGTGTAGTCCTCCACTCAGAAACCCAGTTTTCCTACCATTTTCCCCTCATAGTTGTGGGATATAAGGAAGGGGTTCCAGTACCTCTAAATCAACCCATTTGCAAAAGAAATGAACGTTAGAAATGTTCAGAACATACATTAAAACAGGAAATCATAATTTTAACTCTGGAAGTCAATTTTGGTGTAAAGTAATCATTTACCATTAGTTGATGGGTTTTGCTAGAATTTTGAAGTTGAAATTTATGTTTACCGAAGGTTTTTGGGGTGTTTTGATTGAATCTGATTATCAAAACTGTCGTAAATTACATGTATGATTTGGTTCCCCCTACAGAGAATTCTGAGAAACCACCTTGGCGCCCCTAGACTGACGGCTGGGCGGGAGGGAGGGGTTAACTAAAAAACGAATAATTTTCTATGGTTTTGAAGGTCACATTGATTCAAAACATAAAAAAAAAACAAGAGAAAAACAAACTTCACCTCTACGGGCAGACGGGTGTATTTGTGAAAATTTACCAAATATATAGCTGGAAAGGTGTGGGGTTAAGGCATAAAACATGGTGCATCTAGTTGGCTAATCTCTAAAAATGGACTTATTACTAAGGAAAGTTACGTAGAGCAGGATTAGATAGGACTTTATGGGACAAGAGGGGACTTGTGAATGGAATGTTGGTTAGATGATATTTTCATATAATTCAGTGCCTATTTATGATGGCAATGAAAAATTTCAGAGACCTGTGAAATAGCCAGAATCTCAAATAAATGGTTACAAGGATTGTAGAGCAAAGTTGTAGACTCATACAGGTATCCAGTGCAAATCTTACTGACACGGAAAAATGAAAGAAAATGAGAATCGTCGGCGAAGCACCAAAGATGGAAATGGACAAGATAGACATACTTTGCATGGAGGGGTTTTTGACTAAACTTTTCCTAATGTAAGTGAAGAGCGATTGTTTATTATGTTAGTGAAAAGTGGGTTAACTTAAAATACATTTTCCGCAGGGGATATGTGGAGTTAGAATAATGACAAATCATCATCATAGACAAAATGGAAGAGAATAAATTAGGGGAAAGGGATGTAAGTCAAGAATTTGATGAATGCCAATAACATCGTAAGCTCAACAGGGCAGTAAAAGGAAAGAGGCAGTGCATTTTGTCAAAATAAGACAAGAGATTAGTGATGCATATTAGGAACACACCGGTTGCATACGCCTTTTCATCAGGTGCATTTTCCCTGTTGTTTTTGACCTCGACAAATATAAATACCCATTCACATCCGAGTTAACTTGAGAACTACAAGTTGGGAATCAAACCACAGACGTTGCACACGAAATCGTCTCATGCTCTACCACCGAAATATGACTCCATTTCCCTCTCCAGGAGCGGCGTCAAAGTAAAGACAGCACAGCAGTCAGTGCCACATTCATACTTTAACCTCTGGATTGTGGATGAATTCCCTTTAGTGTAAACTTCCACAATATTAGCAGACTTACATAACTAAGGAGAGGGCTCCATAGCAGCCAGTGTGTCAAAACACCCCCACATACGCTACCATTCATTCCTGCCGTGCGCTCAGTCTCAGGCTTCCTTTCTGTTAAGATATATATATATATATATATATATATATATATATATATATATATATATATATATATATATATATATATATATATATATATATATATATAATGTGTGTGTGTGTGTCTGTGTGTGTGTGCGTGTCCGGGCGCTCGCAATCTCAACAAAACTCCAAGCATAATTGCCAGTAAGTCTTGGGCATCCGACAGCCAACACGCTCCTATCAACCTCACTCCCGCCTTTTCATTATACCATCTACCACATAGCACTGCATTAGACCATTATGCAGTTAATGCTGTGTCTTATCTATACTTTTGTAAGGTTCAGTATCACGCAGTTTTCTGGAAGTTTTGTTCCAGCCGTGACCAAATTATCCATGATCACAGCATTAATCTTTGGTGCCGCCGTTCAATTAGCTCATTGGTCATGCCGTTTAAAATTTGTCATAATTCTTACCATCATTTGTATGAAAATCTTCCCACCGTATAGTACTAAATACCCTGTAACTTCTAACACCTTTGACCTTGTCTTATGAGAAGGTCAGTACAGTTTTCTAGAAGTTTTATCGAAGCGTTGGAACTTTAATTTATATTAATTTCCAAGCTGGCTGACATTGATCTAACGTCAACGTTTTCCTTATTTTTATTTCATTGATCTTGTCTACATTTCTTTGTTATTTCTATTGTATAATTTATTTACTTTTCAATCTTTTTCTGTATTGCACTCCTGTGTCTATGGGGTCTTTGATTTTAGCATATTGCAACTCCAACTATGTGGTTTAACAAGGAAACTCAGACAAAAATAATAATTGATCTCATTAAGCTTGTCTTTAATGAAACAATGTGAATAAAAATCAGTAAACTGCATTCTGTAAAAAAAAAATCGATAATTGAATAAATAAGAAATTATAATTCGTTGCTCCAGAATGCTATAAGCACAAGGGATACCAACAGGGAAGTAAACTTAATTATAGAAAAAGCAAAAGAAAATTATAACTGGGATAAATAACAAAGCAAAATAAACAAGATGAATAACAAACTATGAAACGAGGCTCTTGTCGGTTTGTTGAACAAATGAGCATTTGCACAAAGTTGTGTTATTTGTCCTTGATATATTCTGGACAGTGATTCCTCAATTTGGTGCTGCACTAAATTAAAAGTAGTTTCAGATTGCATGTGTAGGAGGGACAGCTTTTTCTGCTCAAATCTTGTAAATACATGCCACGATAGTATTGTTCACAGACGTCGAATGGCTTATGGGTGAATAGTCATTTTTCCCCGTAGGAGGCTAGTGCCGTCTATGCACTGTAGGCATTACTTTAGGTTCTTTGCAGCGTTCCTTTGGCACTAAAGCTGCGACCCCTTTCATTCATTTTACTGTACCTCCATTCATATTCTCTTCCGTTTTACTATCCACCTTGTCCCTTTCAGACCTTTCTATTCTCAATTTCCGTTTCAGCGCTGAATGACCTCATAGGTCCCAGCGCTTGGTCTCTGGCCTAACTTTTGTATTCTTCAGCAGCGGACTCCATCTTGAATTTCTATACAAAAAACTTGAGTTAATTTTTTTTTTTTATCCCCGATCTTAGTAATATTATAGCGCCGTTGTTCAGTCAGCTCATTGTGCATGCTGTGTAAGACATTTCATAATTCTGATGGTCCCTTGCATTCAGACCTTTCCAGATTATACCATTCATCACTTAGTACCAAATATGTAGTTGAGTCTAGCAATCGAGCCTTTTTTTCTGGGACGCCCAGTATGCTACCCCACAGTTTTCTACTGTATAAGGTTTATTCCTATTGTGACCAAACTGTGGAACGAGCTTCCTGATCCCGTAGATGAATCTAATCTGGGAAGATTTGGTTGTAAAGGATTATTAGAAATACGAAATTTCTTACACAGATGCACAGCGAACTAGGGAGAAAGATTAAAAGACATACCAGCATTTCTTAAAAGTAAAGAGGTGTATTGATTAGATGTGTATTTGTGGCGATCGTGTGCTGACTCCCATCTCAAACTCTGGAATAGTTTTGTCATAAGTCGAATTAATTTTGCCGTCTCTTAATGCTGACTTGTGGCACAGACGTAAAGTGAGTTCACTGTGACAAACATCCTTTGGGCTCTTCTTTAACTGATTCCCGTAGGGTTGTAGTGCCATCAGTGCATCCCACGCGGTGCACTGTAGGCATTACTTAGGTTCTTTGCTGCGTCCCTTCGGCCCCTAGCTGCAATCCCTTTCATTCATTTTTTACTGTACCTTCTTTAAGTTCTTTCATTTTGCAACTGCGAGGTTTTCCTCCCGTTACACCTTTGAAAACTTTTATTTTAATGTCACTTTCAGCGCTGAATGACCTTATAGGCCCCAGCGCTTGGTCATCGGCCTAGATTGTATATTCTTTCTTTACCTGACCTAGCTATATTTGCTTGCAACACAAGGCTGCCTGTTTTCGCAAACTGTTTCGTTTTCTAGTATCAGGTTTAGTACTATCCAGTTTGCTAGGAGTTTTATTTTGGCTGCAACTAAAGTGTGAAACAGTTTGCCTAAGGAAGATGTGGAGTCTTCCGATCTCCAACTGTTCAGGCAATGAGCAAATTCATTCCTGCTTTCTGCTGACGTCTCTACAATTTAGTTGTATCGGTTTTATATTCTGTTCCCTCATATTTGTATCGGTTTATATTCTGTCCCTCATATTTAGTTATTTATCACCTTTTCCTTAACTTGCCTCTCTCTGCAGGCTGATTTCCCTTTGGAGTCCACTTGGATTTATAATCTGTAGTATTTGGAGAGTTACCTCCAAATTCCAAAAAATCCATTCATTTGTTTTGTACTCCACTTCCTGAAGGGGTTTCATTGCCTTCCACTACCATACAATATTGTTGTCACTTCTATAAATTCCCCATTCATGTGTGTGTGTGGACTCCAGCAAGAATTAGAAATACTTCAGGAAAATGAGTTATTATTGGCAAGTTCACGGTATTTTGTTGGTCTCGGTGAACCTGGACATTGACATTTATTGAGGTCTCAACAGTAAAAACATATTCCACCCACATATGCAGTAAAAAGTCTAGATATAATTTACTTTGCAGTTCAAAATATCAGAAACAGAATCAAAACAGCCCTTAGTAAATACAACAAATTAAAAACTAAATTTGTATTTTCCCAGGGGATACAAACCAGATCCTTTAGATTAGTTATTGAACTTGGTATCTAGGCAGTTAGCTGGTGGTGGTGTAGGGTGAGTAGGGGATTACCACCCACCTTCCATCACTTGTCACTTCTTTAGTTGCAGGAACAGTGCGGGGCGGTTGAGGTGGGTTTGAATGCCTCGTGGATGATGAGTCTTGGAGCTTTGACCTCCTAAACCTCCACAATCGGAAAGATTAGTGATGCTCCCAGCAATGAACTGGTCTCCAGCAAGAGGCCACTTTCAGTGAGATAACTGACCAGTGAAGAGTCTGTCATGTTTCTTCTTCTTCGAACAAGGTTTGCCCACTGGTGAGCCAGGAAGGTAAGGGCCTCATCTCTGGACTCTGACAACCCGCCAAAGATCACTACATCATGGGACAAGATACCCGTCATGGCAAAGTCTGTCAACGTGTTCAGCTGTAGGTCTAGCCATGAGTCAGCTTGGGGAGAAGGCAAGGAGAAAGACTCCAAAGCATTCTCTTCTGAAGCAAAGAACGAATGACCCTCCTGATGGAGTCTCTCCAGAGGGAGGTTGTTTGTCAATCAGCAGACTGATGAGTCCAGCTGTAGAGAAGTAGCCTCTACATCTTACGTTAAAGCAGTGTTGGGGTTGGGGGGGAAGTTTGCTCAGTCTGCTGGAGGTAAGGGAATTCCAGACCCACAGGTAAGGGCATTATCTTCTTCAAAACACCATGAGCTATGACCAAGGCAACCTGATCATGGGTCACACCTCAGGAGCATTCCCTGAGTGAAGCTCCACTGACATGACTGTTGGCAGGTATGAAGCAAGAGTTCGCCTCCCCAAGGCTATTCCACTCACAAAATAACTTCTCCAAAGGGCTACTCCAGCTCTGCCTGCTGGGGTTCCCAAGGAGAGCGACCCTCAGGACCCATCAGATCACCTGGGGCACAAGCTTCACCTTCTCCAGGCAAAGGTGTCTTGCCAGATCTCTGATCCCTGGCCTGCTCTTGGTCTTGTTACATACCAGATGAGCCTCTCACCAGAGAAGGCACAAGAGTCCCAGTGGAGTTGTCAGAACAGAGTTCATACTTGGACGTTGCCAACCCCCTGCTCCTATACTAACCACCAAACTTTAACAAAGGGAGAATGGTCACGCACACCACCATCCCCTGCACCTGTGCATGAATAGTGGCAGAGACCAAAGTTGACCCCTCCCGAGTTGGAGTGCTTGGACTGTGTGTGTTCCAAAGAATGTGCATGTGCCAAGTGAGGTGCTGGTGGTGGCTCTTCCCTACACACTACAAATGAAGAGTGGGAACTTTCCCTGTCGCCAGAATGACCACAATTTAGACCAAGCACATGCAGTTCAAATGGGTTGCGCATGGCCCTCTCTCAGCAACTCCCTTGAGGCGCATGTAGATGGGTCGTTTAGGGCAGCTATGCGACCAAGCAAGAGGCTTTTCCAGTTGTGAACCCGAGAATTCACTGAGGATGATCGTGCTGTTCTTGAAACGAGAAGCATTCATGCGAGGGGTCTACCTGGACGACTTACATGAGGCCTTAGTACTTCCCCTTCTACCTACGTAATGGAAGAGAGTCTGTGTGCAAGGACGACAATGGTGATGAACACTGCAGCGAGGAGCGCCGAGCAAGCTCATTCCCTATCATCTCACAAGTCTTAATTGCCTTCTGCACTGAAGGGGTGGTCAAGGCCAGAACCAAAAATGATACACCAATCATGGGATCTGCTCCTGGTAGAAATACTGAGGCAGTTGCAGACTTTATGAAGGTGGGACAGGCATTAAGCCCTTCTGTAATATTCATTTAGGGCAATATTTTCTGCAAGTACTTCAGTGATGTCTTAAGGGTACTTGAAACAACAGTCGGCGAGATTGGGGGAGAGTCAGTTGCTAAAGGAGTAACTAACAACTACATCTTTGGTGGAGAAGGCAAGGTCAGGCTTTGTATCCCTGGTACTTTCCCTCCTAAAAGGGTTAGCACTGCCAGTCAGTGGTATAGGGATGGTAGAAGGCAAAAGAAAGGCACTGGAAGGATTTGATGGCATATCCCCCCATCAGAGATGCCAGCTGCTTGCCAAACTTTTCCCACAATCACACTCCTTAAGAGGGGATACATGTTTACATGACTTTCCTCCAAACAAAAGAAACAATACTAATGTGGCTCAACCGTTTGGTGACATGAATCGTTCCCTCCCAAATAGTGTTACTTTTCTCTGTATTGCAAAAAAAAAAAAGAACAAAACAGACAAACAAGCAGGCAAAGAGGGTAGCATGCTACTTATCCAAGTTTTCAGTAATAATTCAGGATAAACAGTCAAGCAAAGCAAAGCATGTCTGCACTATCCGGTAGCTGATGGAAGGCGAGTAAGGGGTATCCCCCTCCCCACCCCTACCTTTTTTATTAAGTTCAACAGCCGACCCAGCTTGTGCTGAAGGATAATCCGACATACAAGGTGGTTTGTAGTATTGTAGGAACATAAACCATTTACTATATACCATACAGTAACAACTCACCTTTGGTAAATAAATTACTTGCTCTTGTAATATAAATGACAATCCACCCAACACACTTGTTGGGAAATAAATAATTTACTCTTAACATATCAGTCCTTGGTAAATTCAGAAAGCTGTTTTTTATTAATTCCTAAATAACAAATGTGGGATTAGCAAAACAAGAGCAGGAGCTTTTCTGTTTATTTTGTTGAAAAACAAAATTACAAGAGTGGAATGAATTCTCCAGTCAGGACCAAATGCTCGTTTCAAACAATCTTTGGTTGTAAACTCAAAACTTAATTAGTTAATAAAAAGGTGGAATGATTATCACCAAAAACCTTCATTCATCCATGAAGATGAGACAACATTTTATCCACAAATTGCACCGAAAGGGCCTCTTCTCTGCACCCTGACTGGTACTGAAAGCGGCTATTTACACACAAGACTAAATTTTCTTTACCCTGTTAACAGTACTACCAATATTAAGTTAAAATCAATTTTAACAATTGAACTGAATCTTGGGATAACTTAGGTGAGGGAAACCATGACGAAAGCACAGGGTGTCCCAAAATATTGAACGAGATGATTTGTTATTGCGTACAGTATTTTCTGGAACATGGGGTCAGACATTTTTAAAACTATGTACAGTACAACCTAAAATAAATAACGACTCCTTAAACTGTTAGCTTTTCATCTTTTTTCTCATTTTTTTTAGAACCTTCTAATTTTCTATTGGAATAAAAATACACAGAGACGATTTACTTTGTAGATTCCTCAAGGTAGGCTATCAAATCGGCTCTTTCCTTCTTCTTCTTTAAACCGGCGAAGACCATTTTAGTTCCGGGAATATACTTTTTAGGATTGGTCAGGTAGACGTCTAAAGTGTCGGCTCCCCAAACAATGCCCTTGGACTTGTTAGCATCTGTGTAGACGTAGCCAGGGGCCTTGCCAGTCTGTCTTCCGAACAGACCGTTAAGGTTGGGGCCTGTCTTGTGTTTGCCGCCTGCTTCCACAGTGTGGCACTGAGCACATCTCTGCACAAAGATCTTCTTGCCCTTCTCTACGTCACCCATGTTGTGGATTCTGAAATCGGAGAAAAAGAGCATTAGTTTGACTTATTACTTTGAGAGCACTGTGAAAATACCCGACTCCAAATTAATATTTTTTTTCCATTAAATATTTTAACACTTAATAGCATACATGTATTAATAAATGTGATTTACTTGTTTTTACAGAAGTTTCAAACAATATATCCAATAAACAGTCCGTCGTGTTCAACATGAATACCGCAATTAGTACAGGGGCCAGACCTAGGAATACCGTATAATAATCAATGGGCAGCATGAGCAGACAACGAAGATTTGAGAAGCCAAATATTTTGGTCACAACTATAGAGAATTAGCTAGAACCAATCAATAAGTACCATAGATTGCACGCCCATGAAAATTACGTATCCCGCGTTCAACCATTTATTGACACTAAGGTAGTTCAGCTTCCTACAAAAACCTTTCATTAATGTGCAAACACTCTCCAGTCATTACAGTCTTCTCTTCTCTTTGCCCTTTATGCCCGAGCTCCCACCATCTCATGGACTTTCCTACAGGTCTTCATCCTGTTACTTCAACATCTGCTCAATTGATCACCTGTTGTTCTTTCCTTCTCATAACATGTCCAAACTATCTAACTCTGAAATCTCCAGTCTTTTATCACACCACACTCCAGTCATGAAGTTCATCATTTTATGGTAACTACCTTTCCCCTCCTTTGTCATTTCTCTTGTCGTACAAGACTCAGAACCCGTAGCAAGTCTATGTTCTCTCTACTGTGCAAGTCTATGTTCTCTCTACTGTGGGTTATTTTTATTTGCTACTTTATACTTGCTGTAGCCTCACCCTTTCTTACTGTTCTCTCAACTCCTACTTTACAGTCCAGCCCTCCCCCGCCCCCCAACTCCAAATGGTGACAGAAATCATCTACTTATTTTGAGACCTGCTCATGTACCACAACAGGGTTTTCAACTCATCCCTTCTTCATTTGCCCTTGTAATGCATTTTGGGTATCCAAAATCTCTTATTCCAAGTAAAGTTTGTATTGTTGAACGGCCAATTTCGTGACTACACTTTTCTTTGCTAGTTTCCCAGCTTTGTTTTGCTTGCAGATATTTTTTATCTTCTCTCCATTCCACTCTTCCACCTTTTAACGCTTCCATCACCTTTTTGTCATATTCTGCTATTAACACCAAGTCATCTGCAATTTAATAGCTCCCAGAAGTAACTTTTTGTTTTTGCACTTCTCTGTAGCTTATCCGATATGATAAAGAGCAAAGGGGTCAGCACTGATCCCTGTTGGACTCCAAAGTTATTCTCACTGTTTTTCCTGGTATAATTGCTATATTGTACTTACTCTTAATCTAGTGTTATGGCCAAGTACCATCTCTACCTTTATGAATCTTTCTGGTACTCTGTATGCACAAATAAATGACCGAAAGTTACATTTCCGTCACAGACAATAAAGAAAAGATAGTGGACGCAAGACTGCCTTGACAACAATGCCTTGAGCAAACGGACGAAAACGTAGGCAACAAAGACGAATAGCTCCTGCATAATGCCTTTACAAAAGACAACCCATCTACTCTCTTTTCTTTTCCTTCACTTTCACTTTGTTTGTTTTTTTGTACAGCCCTCCACAGGGATAATTCCCTCTCTGGCGGGCCCTTGTGCGTTTTCAAAATAAGGAGTTTCTTAAATTTTATAACTGTCTTTCATTGTTTTCTCGTCAGTGTCGTAGCTCCTGCAGAGTAGGAGGGTCTTTAGTTCCTTTTTAAATTTGCATTCTTCTTGTATGCTCTTCACTTCATGTGGTATTTTGTTGTATAGTCTTGGTGCGCAGTGTGCAAATGCTCTCTATCTTGACTTACAATTTGTTCTAGGTTCAAATAGCCTACATGCTTTACTTGCTTGTCTTTCTTTTCTTCTCGCAAATATTGTAAATGGATAAACCTGTTTTCCGTAAGTTTACAGCATTATTAACAAAAGCACAGCACTTACTGGCCAGGGCTGAAAAGACGAACGAGAATTTTAGGGAGAAACTGCTACTCCGTAAAGGAGTAAATGCACACAGACAAACTAGTGAGGACTCCAGAATGAAGTGAATGCATTCTGAAGAGTTGCTCGGTATGCAAGATGATGGAAGTAAAAATACTGATTTCCCATAAAACCTACTGTGGCACAGTAGACTAGAAAGAATCACGTGCACGTTGCAAATGAAAGACAAACGGCGGTAACGTCAATCTTTCTTAACGCGGTACATCCTAAGCTCCCATTTTCTACTGAGGTTCAGCCAACAGGTCCGATGGTGCAACGCCAGCCAGTCCCCTCTGTGCAACCTGGTAATTTTCCTAGAATATTAGGCCGACACTGGCTTGAGAAAGTTGGGAGGAGATTCTCCTTGTTTTGCAATGCACGAATCCCTTGTTGAGGTACATGCAATGCGGTAATCAATACTCGTAAATCCGTCCTTAGCGTATTTGTGTTTTACAGGAACTTAGATTGCAAATTGAAATGAGATACGGAATCGAATATGATGATAGTCTAATTGCACGAAATTAAACAGATATTAAGAGAAATACCATTACTACTACTACTACTACTAGAGAGAGAGAGAGAGAGAGAGAGAGAGAGAGAGAGAGAGAGAGAGAGAGAGAGAGAGAGAGAGAGAGAGACTGGTGATTTCTGGTTACAACTCTATTACACCAAATAGCATTCTACATAGTCTACATATTCCCAAATTACAAGTGTAAAAATTATCAATCGTCCCGTTCAATTTTATTATTTTAGTTTTCCGTTTGTCATGTTTTGAATCGCTACGAAAACATACTGTAACCCTCTAGCATGCTTTTAATGTTATTCATCGATATATTTCTTAATTTTCCTATTTAATCTTTAACAAATTACGCAAGACTACAACTCTTAAGAGAAATCCAAACGTTATCAATTTAGCGTTCATTTAAAGGGGCCAGAAAATAATCTACATGACTACTCGTACACACACACACGCACACGTTCGCACGCGAGGTGTTTAAACGTTACTTGGGAAAAACTAAATTACTGCACTTAAATAAATATATCGAGGCAGAAATGAGTAGTATACCTTGAATGGAATCCAAATTCCACCGAAACAAGAAACCTTTTGGCAACTTTTGACATTACGCATTGGCAACCTACCCCGGCATCTGTCTGACGAGATCGGCCATGACCTAAAAACTGTGTACTCTAGCATTAGCCTGGTAAGGAGAGCCCATGTCAACTTTCATTTAGGTGAAAATTAAAACCGATAAGTAAAACAAACTATTTCAAGCCGCTCTTATAAAGTTATCACCAGATTAAACAAGAACATACAACCCCGTCTGGGGACACTGTACGCATGCTAATTGCAACATATTAATCCTGATATGAATACAGATTGCAACTTTGGCATCCAATCCTTTGGTACTCACTTTCTCGCAAACACTGTGATAAGATATGCAGCAGCCGGTTACGACCCTTTGGTGACTATAGTCTCATGCCCAGCCAATGAACCGGTGCACGAACGAACTACTCTCGCTTTCGTTCTGACGTCATGAGCCGAATTCATGAATGCCATACGATGCCAAACTGGAGTAGTAACTTTTAAGAAAAATAGATATTAATCCCATTGACAGTAATCATTATATACAAAAGAAAAGCATCACATCAGAAACTGTCATATTACTCAGCAGTGATACTACTGTTCTAAGAAGGCGTTCTAGACATCCGGTTTTCACTGGAAAATCCTGCCTTGCGTCATGCTGTGACGTAGTTGCCTATCTCCATAAATTCCTACGAACTCAGTTCAGACCAAATTTTCCTGGATATTCTTACAAGGCGTTACTGAGAACCGGCAGACTGAATACAAATTTTCCCCTTTAAACAAGAACTGGCAGATTTACAATGGATATTGGCTGATTTAAAATGGATATTAGCATACAACACACTTTCCTATATATATATATATATATATATATATATATATATATATATATATAATGTATATTTCTATACATACATATATGTGTGTGTATACTAGGAAAGGCGTGTACATAAGCATGTACATTCTGCATGCATAAATGCATACCAAGTCATGCTATTCTGTACTTGAAGGTTTGGAACCGTCAAACCCCGACCAAGCTCAGTGACACAGGGTCTATGGTTCCCTGGGCAACAGCTTCCTAACATAAGACTTATTATTTCATCGTTAGCACTACTCCCCAGCCCTCAAACAATGCCTGCTGAAAGACTATACGGCATCCCAAAATAGTTCACTCACACTTTCGCATAATTCACAAAAATTTAATACTGATGTTATCAGTCACCTCGAGGAGGGCATTAAATCACACAATCACTTTACATACATTACAGCAATGATGATGTGAAAGATAAAAAAAAAAAACTAAACTCAGACTATTTACGTTGCAACCGTGGTGGTCTTTATAATCTTATCACTGTGTTAAAAACTCTGTGGGGGAGGAGGTTCCTTTGTGTTCATTACTGCCAAACGTTATAAAAAAATATTACATGGTGATATTAAATATACTGCATTGCCTGAATTCCCCGAATTATCAATTATCTGGTCACAAAACTTAACCACAAAAATACAACTCGTGTATCAGTTATATATATATTTTTTTTTTTTTTTACACATGGGAATCTTCTGCGAAAGGTGTCTTAGCATGTTACGGCTACTCTGGCTACTGAACAGCTGCTCAAGATGATCACAATAATATTTAGAGCATCATTATTAATAACCTAACCTATCTCTACACAGCAGAGCCATATTTCAAAGAAAAGTATGACACTGTACTATGACATGATACAGGAACTGCTAAGACAACTTAGGTATTAGGAACAGGATTTAAATATCATCTAGACATTTAAACTAATTCATAAGCACTGTACTTTTCAATAGAGTCTATAAGCATCAATATCTTCTCCAGTTCAGTGATATAATAGAAAGAGGCACTGAAAAGGAATTGCCTTGGTATCCAAAATGCCTGAGTGTACTCTACAAGGGAATTCAATAAACTGCTTCTGAACCTTCTAAAATCTTGCAGTTTCCTGCACAGCAAGTAATATTTGTATGCAGCAATGGCTGTTGAGTTTTTCCTTTCTCTGGAACCACTTCTAAATGGAAAAATGGCCTAATGTAGTTATATATATATATATATATATATATATATATATATATATATATATATATATATATATATATATATATATATATATATAATTCACACACACACACATAAGATATGCAGAAATGATAAAAGGTTATTTTTCCTTACAGAATAGATATCCCAAAATGATAAATACCTCATTAGTTACCACTGGATAGCATTCTGCACACACACACACACACACACACACACACACACACACACACACACACACACACACACACACACACACACACACACACACACAGCCTAAACTACCCTCAGTGTATAAGAGCTTTGGTCTTTAACATCTTAATCCTAGTCCACTTAGAAAAAAAAAATGAAAATCATCGAGCCTTGCCATAAGGAATGAAAAGTGCAGTTACACACTTTTCTTGAAGTGCACGGTGAAGGCTAGCCAGAAACAAAAGTATTTAGCAACTACAACCAATATCTGCACTTATGAAAATCATTTCATACAGCAAGGAGCTACAAATATACTGAAAAACATACCCCTCTATAGATATACACAATGAACAAAGATTTTTTGAAAATCCAACACCTATCTTGCACACAAAAATCTAATTACCTCAAAAATTCGATTTTGGTACCCTAGGCCAATGGGGATTATACAAAACGTTTATTATGCACCACCAGTTCAGTAATTTCTAACCTCTAAGTTATAACATCTCAAAGAACATGATATCGTGAAATGATATTAACCGATTAATGTTAATCACTTCTAAAAATACGGTAAAAGAGAAATAAACACACTGCTTTGCATTCTCAAAATATAGTAAAACTTGAGTGTCCTTAATCCACACCATATTTTTCATTCTCTCTCAACCATACTACATTTCCAATAAATAAAACGAAAATGAGCCGGCCAAAAAGGTCTAATATATATTATATATATAAATATATATTATATAAAAATCCAAATTGACAGATGCCTGGTAGCTATTACGTCAAACCTGTTCTGTGGGTAGGCTACTATGGCTACGCAACCAGACTAACCTTACTAAACCGCAATTATGAGACTTAACTGACGAAAGATGATAGATGCAATTCGATTATGGGCTAAAAGTTATAAGTTCATTAGTATGTTTACGGTTTCAACTTCCATTTTCACACTGCAGTCCAGAGGTACGAAGCCGGCTTGCAGTGGGAAAATTCATATTGCATTAGGCTAGCTGACGCAAACCCGTTTTTCTTATTCATACACATCACCAAATAAACGTTTTCCTTTCACAATAAAGCCGCGAAGTGCATCACACGAACTTATTCGAAATTTAGAATACGGTATTCATTTTCCTACGGGGAATCGTGTCTCGGTACACCCCTACGTCACCTCCATTGCCTTTCACTATCGATTGCACCTCACCTCGTTATTTAACGTCGGTTTTCAGCTGAGGACTACCCTGCCCAGAACTTCCCAGACCTGTGGCTGCAAGACAAATGCACAGGGCGAGATAAAGACCACTCAAAGACTTCCTTATAAGTGACCCATATAAGAGCGTATTGATTTTCAAGAAGCGTACCACCGGACTACAGCTGATCACAAGATTTCGTCATCACTCCCATCATCGTCCACATCGACCTTGTGACAGATCACGTTCCTTTAGGACGTCTAGCCCCTTCTCCCATTAGTTTTCTGGACATAAATGCATGCAGGTAATACTAAGGCACCATTTGGGACTAAAAGACAGAATATTTTCACACAAGTTTCTGTTAAAATACTCACTTTTAAACAAGAGGTGAATGGACGTGCTAACGTTGGCTCTGCGGTCCACGCGCGACAGGGATGAATGCAAAGCGGAATCTGGGGACGACTTTCTAAAACCGCTCACCATTGGTCGAGTTTAATGGGCGGTCCTTGAAACCTCGCCTTTGATTGGCTGGCCTTTCCAGAGAAAACCTGGAGCGAAACGAAATACTAGGTGTTGCGTAAAGTTTTATCGACATTGAAAATTATTTCTTCTCTTTTATTGAGGTTATTACATGACTATAACGAAATATCTGTCATGTATCTAAAATAAACAGACGAAAAAATCATAAAAATACTATGCAAGTATCTTACGTAAACCAATTGCATAAGTCGTTTTCATCCTCGTTGAATTATGAGTCAGTCAAATTTCATGAATCAGTTTGTAAGTCATTTTCCGGAATACCACTAATTTTATATATACAATATATACATAAAATATTGCAGAGTACTTGCACTGAAGACATTACTAAATACTGTACAATTGCACGATGAAGCGCGGTAAGTTTAAACATGCTCGAACGTCTTGTCACTTTTCAGTATCGAAAGGTGAGATAAATCCACAACGAAGAAAGAAGGATAATCCCGTTGTGTATTCTGGTAACTTTCCAGTTACTAAAAGAGCTATAGGACTATGGATAACCTCTTACTTTTCCCATTTCTGTAAACAATTCGATTATCAGTGGTAATACTTTATATATTTTTTTTCTGCGACCATTGACTGAGACGGCTGAAAGCAAAAGCAAAAGCATTACTGGAAAAGCCACAAATGCTTGGACAAAAAAGCTGATTCTATAGAAATCTTGTGAATTAAAGTCAACGGCATTTACTGATTTTCACTTCATGGAGTCAGAGATTTTGCTTCGAGGTAGCCGTATTCATAATTAAGGGAGAGGAGGAATGCATGAAAATGTCGAAACAAATAATAAGTTTCCTCTCTTTTCCTACTCACTACGGCTGACTAACTAAAAAGTATTTAATTAGGACCAAGGCGCTCTCGGTGTTGAAACCACCGTCCTTGCCACTGCTAAAGAAAGTTAAATGTGGAGTTATTTTTATTTACAGTACAGCAACGACAAAAAAAGTCATGCTCTCTTCGGACCCAAACGTCCCTTCCCCAAACGCCGCCCAACGAATTTTTGCGGAAAAATCTAGCGACCAGACACAAGAGTGCTATGCACTTGCAACAAAGTCATCCAGGTTATCCAGCCATTAGCAGTCGGATCTGTAGTAACCATTTAATTGTTCTTTCCACAAATTCTCGAATTATATCCCACTTAACATTAACCTATTTTCTCTTTCCACAGCCCAACTAGTGTGTGGGTGGTTTTGGGGAGGGGGGCGGGTTAGCTCGCGCATGTGCATACACTTTCACTCATAACACTTACTATGAATAAGTACCAGTATTTACTGTACTTAAATAATTCTAGCAACCTCACACCTAAAGGTTTGCTACGAAACCGTAAAGGTACACCCTTATATACGCCAACAGAGTAATATGTGCGCTACCATCTAAGTCTCACTTCTTCTGGAATAGCCTAGTGTACTGGGATTGTTTGAACCCTAAATAATATGTCTTAATGTTTAATGTATCCAAATGTCAATGCGCAGTCATCTTTTGAATTTTATGAATTAAAGTTATCAGTATTTGCTTTATGGAGTAAGATTTTGCTTCGAGACCCAGCCGTGTTGGCACCTGAGGGTAAGGAGGACTTCATAAAGGTATGAAAACGAAAAATACGCTCTCTTCTCTCCTACTCACTACAGCTGACCAACTAAAGAGTACGCAATTTGGACCTAGGCCCTCTCGCTGATGAATCCAGCGTCCTAGCCACTGCTAAAGAAAATTAGATTTGGATTTATTACAGCTAGGATGGAAAGCGTTAAGCTCTCTTCGGACCCACCGACTCCCCCTCAACCACTACCAAGAACCCCTGCCCAACGGATCTTTGGAGAAATTGAACGACCAGGCGCAAGTGTCATACACTTGCAACAAAAGTCACCCAAGTTATCAAGGCCATCAATCGTCTGATCATTAGTAATAATTGAATTAATTCTTGCTATTTCCACAAAATTCCCAGCTATCAACCTACTTTACATTGACCTATTTCCTCATCCTCTCTCTCTACATCCCAACTATGTGCGAGCGCGTGCATATACACACACATACATAAATATAAATGAGTACCAGCATTTGCTGAGGTTAAAAAAAAGGGGTCCTGTGGCTAGCATCCTCACACTTAAAATCTTTTCTTAGTTACTAAGAAACCTTGAAATATAGGCTACCCTTATAGGCCTGCTTCATTAAAAAAGAAAACATCATTATGAAATTAAAAACGAGATAGAATGGCCCAATATGTACGCTGTCATTTAAATCTCACTACTACTATTGGAATAACGGGCGTGTTTGAACCCTAAATAAGATATCTTAATTTCTAAAGTATCCGGATGTCAATACGCAGTCATTTCTCAGATATTACTCAGCAGAACAGCTTTTTAGTGTGCAGGGAAGAGAGAGAGAGAGAGAGAGAAACTAGGCCACCACAGCGCTCGATCGAAGGGCAAGAGATACCATGAGGCAACGTTTTGGTAAATGGGGATACTCGTGATACAAATGCTGTTCATTCGAGCAGAGCGCGATGTTCCTGTAAAGTTGTAAACTGTGAGTGGTTGTTAACGAAAGTTTGTTACCGCGAAAGCATAGATTTAGTCTTGAGATGTGCAGTAGGAATTAAGATCACATATGGACTATTACATCCGTTATAACCTAGTTTTCGTGAACAGTTCAGGCTATTGGGAGATTGCCACGCCAGATATTTTTAGTTTTATAGTGAATCAAGTGCCGATGCTTAATAGTGAAGAAAGAGGATGTTTTCTGTTGTTGTGTTATCTTTGGTGACGGGTAGACTACCATGTTTCTTAGAGTTATCAGATATTTGTAGGTGAAACGACTTGGAACCGTTTCATTAAAAAAAAAGCAACGAGCCTCTGTTGACCAGCGCAGTGAAATATGTTCTTGTTTGTTATTAGACTGGGATGGGTCACAGCCATGGTGGAAAATGTTTGGGAACAGTAACCACCCATAAGACTTGCCGAAACTAGAATCACACCCTCCAAGGTGATAGGTGATTACTGACCTTCTTGCTACCCCTGGAGCAAGAGCCCTTGCTGGCATAAGACCAGCTAAATCTAAAACAACAACAACAACATCATTATATATATATATATTATATATATATATATATATATATATATATATATATATATATATATATATATATATATATATATATATATATATATGTGTGTGTGTGTGTGTGTGTGTGTGTGTGTGTGTGTGTGTGTGTGTGTGTTTAACAAGACATGACCTTCAGACCTAAATAGACAGTGTCTGGATGGTCAGTGGATGAAAGGTGGAGCCACATTCTCATCACGAAGCTTTCTATGGCTGAGTAGGTATAAGGTTACATTATGATATATTGGATATGTATATTTAACATGCTTATGGAAAACCAAGTGTCTATACAACTGTGCATATGCAAACATAAATTTCCAAGCGTTTAAGATAGCATACACTATTGTATATATAATTCTTACAGTGTCTTCTGTTACCGTTATCCTTAAACCTCTCACACAATCCTCTGGAGACTTTCCCTTATTCATCCGTCTCTCACACACCCTGGTCAGCCACTCAATCACAGTTTCACCATCGTTCCGCAAGGTCTCACGCAGTCCCAACAACTGGTGTCTTTTCACTTAAGAGACTATTAACAGCCAATCTTCCATCCACTACAGTCACTTTCCACAAAGATTCCCTCACCCCATCCACTTCTGCATGATGTATATTAGACAAATCCTCCAAATACTCACTCAATGAACCTAAACTGCTAGACAGTTTATCTCCATTTGCATATTTTACTCTGAGATCACTTTGCTCATCAACTGTTCTTTCTCTATTTACTTCGCTGTAGAGCATCTATTTTCCTAAAACCCCTGCTCACCTTTGTTTTATACATACATTCTTTTTTCTCTCACCCTTCCTCTTATACCCTTTCAGCATCCTCTTGTATTTATGAATGCACTCCCTCCCTCCCTTCTGTCTTTCAGTTGAGTCTCGCATAATATTCTATTTTTCTTTCACCAAACTTCTCATTGCCTCATCCTACCACTCACTATTATTAATGCCTTTTCCCACCTTCCTTACCACAAAAACTTCTACTGATCCGATAACCATATCCTTGAATTTTGCATAACCTTCATATACTTCTTCAAATTTAATTACTTTTTCAGGTTCAATTCCCGCCCACTTAGTCTTCCACTTATCAGTTGTTCTTCTCGGCATTACATCCATCAACTTCCTTATCCATCATTTCCAAACCAATACATAATCTACCACAATTTTTCTTGCCTTGGGAACTAAGTGCTTCAAGCATCAAGACCCCTTCCAGACATTTCAGAAGATTCTCCTCATTATTATTTACTTCAGGAACTCCACATCTACCCACAACACTGTCTCTCATTCTGTTCCCTGTCGTTGCATTTGGGTCACGTAGCTAAACCATCTTTTCTGTGTAGCTTCCAACTGAAAATTGTTTGGAACATCAGCTATAAGAAAAGATTCACATCTAATTTCATGCAGTCTTTCTATTGTAATTACAGAGGAATTACATTTCACTTTCAACTCGTTTTTCAAAGAGTTCACCGGGAAGTAATTCTACTTTCTTGAGATTCTTTTTTGTTGATGAAAACTAACATATCTGTACTTTATTTAATTTAATTTACAGGAATGCGGCAGACAATAGGCAGGTTCATCTGAAAGCTTAGCATAGGAGTTGCCGACAATTAACTCCCAACTGGGAAGCTGACGATCTTGCCAGTGTGACAAACCGATTGGACTCTTCATCGTAAGCTTGGCTTATGTTCGTAGTAGAAAATCCAAGATAATTTCTTTACGGTGTAGAAATATATTCTTGTGTTTTTTCTGGGTAAGTAACTCATCTCTGTAAACGAAATAAATGCAGAAGTTTTGTTTACCTTCATAGTTTGCATGCAGTATTTCATGGAAAGTTAAGTACAGCTTTTCGTCCTTCTCTTTTGGAAGGCAATCAGCTCTTCATAAAGCATAGATGTAGCTTTTTTATTTGAAAACGTTATAACCATTAAAAGTATTTCTTAATTATACTTTTATTTTCCTTTCTGGCTTCAAGACCTTACAGGGCAAACAGACACCAGGACAAAAAAAGCCATACTTCTTTCACTACCATTACTTCAGAACTACAGAACGACATTTTAACGGGGTTATTGAAGATGCTGCGATATTATGAGTACTTGGAAACGTTCTGTTTGCATATTTTCCTGCTTGTTGATTTAACTATCTTTGCTCTCGTAAGCGTACTCTGCATGTTAATAGTTTGTTTCACATGACTGATTTAACATTTTAAATGATAAAAATTAAATAACTAAAATTGAAAAGTCAGACTTTTCCTGTTTACTATGAACTTTAAATTCCTCTTATTAACCATCAATTTTCTTTAATTATTTTTGTTGCTAGTAAACCAATGCGACTCAAATTCAAGTTTGGTGTAAATGTTTTCCGACGTATAAAAACTATATTTAGTCAGTTACTGGATTTTTCTTACAGACAACCAACATATACATATCCTGACATGAACTGAAGGTCAAGGTTCCTGGTTCCTAGGCGCGCACTCCACAAACACTCTCTTGGGTACTCTACAGTTCGAGTTCGATGCAGAGCTAATTTAACTTGAAACACTTTGATACTCTTCCGTATTGTTAATTACCTTGACTCTTTTCGAAGTTTACCTTGACTCTTCGAAGTATTTTAATCGTCTTTACCTTTACTTTCTTTAGGACTTCACAAATTTTAGTATTTGTTCCTTGAACATTGCCCTTTTTTGCGTATAAATGTTTGATATAATTTTTGACAAGTATACTCTTTAATGTTGCAGTTTTTCATAATCAATTATTATCACCGCTTCTTCCATTTCTAATAAAAAGGAAAGGTCGGGGGGGAATGAAGTCATGACTTAACATTCGGGCGTTGGAGGCCAGGAGGATTGGTTGAGCAGTCTTTCGAATGCTTGATTTGAGAGTCCGGTGTATTTGTGTCATAGTGACATACTGCCTCATTTCTAGTGTTTCAGTAGAATTTACTGTTGCAAAGGACCACGAAAAAGATGATACATCTTTGAAGAGATGCTTTCCATAGAAATTGCGAATGGTTATATGCCAATAAGCAAAAGTATATCCTAATAGAATTGGCTTTTGACAAATTTCTTCGCCAGAAGGCTATAACAGTAAGTGCATTTATTATGTTCATAACAAATTGACCTAGAGTATAGTAAGAGACCTTGTAGTATGCCCGGTCTAGTCGGGTATTTCTTAACAGTTTTTGTTGGATTTTATTATTCATTTCGTCGGAAATAAGCAACTTGGTTAACCCAACACCAGGGTGGAAAACATACCCTCACTTGGGGTAATCCAGCCTCGAGTGTCAAATAATACATGACCTGAAACCCCCATCCATCCAACCAGACATAGCCTAGACTACCTTAAATTTTAGATTGAAATGCCTGGGATGCATGTTAACCTAACCTAGACCATTGGATAGGCCTAGTACCAGGCTTGAACTCTTCCACTGAACCTAACCAAGGTCACTGTAAATCAAAGAGAAAGATTTGCTTGTTTGTGTACATAGGTTATTTGTTGCCCTTTTTGTAACAATCCCCGGAGGGCTAATTCCGTGCCTGTTTTTACCTTTTCAGTTGGTTTTTTCTACACTGTTAGGGGTTCTGATACTGGCGGTGCATCTGTTTGTTGTCGGCCAAATGGAATGTCTCTTCGCCGTGTTTAGTACTGGTCCCGGGGGGGGGGTTTACCCATACATTAACAAGTTATTGCGCTTGCTGGACGGGATATGAACCGTTCGAAACAGACGTACCTGTGCTCTTTCTTGTGAGGATCGCGTATGGAAACCCCTTGTTGGATGGACTTCGGGAGTTAATTATAGGTTAATTAGACTTGAGCGCCAAAAATGAAAGATAAATTCATAATTAGCAACCAAAAGACTGTAGAAAAAGTCAAGTTATAGTGCCATTGGCAACGCGGAGCTACCCTGTAGTTCTACCCCCGAAGGGAATGCCAGTCCTTGGCTCCTTCCAACCTACCCTGACCCTAAGTCTGGCTCCTTCTACCATCAGATTCATCCAGATGACAAAAAAAAAAAAATTATGTAAAGCGTGTTTCATTTTTACAATAATTTTACTTCCAAATTAATAATCAAATATTGGATGGGTAAATCGTAGTTGTTGATAGTTTAAATTGGTTGCCTTAAATTTATGGTGAGGATATGAAGCAAAAACAAGGGAACACACTTGTTACTTTTTTGTCCTACTGAAGTGTGATGGATCAGGGTATCTAGAGAAAGAGGTAGCATCGTCCACATTGAGAAGTGTTGTAATGCAAACCAAAATATAATTTTTACCCTTTTCTTTTTTAAATTTCACTATAACAAAAATAGCTTCACAAGCTTAAAGGAAAGTGTAGATTTTTGTTGCACTCCTGATATTGATACTGACAATGATTAAAAAATGAAAAATAATAAAAAACAAGCCATAATTGAAGACTTCTTTGACATGATTGGATAGCTATGATGTCACTAAGCTCCGCCCCATTTATACCATGCTTGTCATCTGTCAGTTGTCATTTTGAAGCAGGAAGGCGATCTTTTTAACTGGCATTGAATAATAATAATAATAATAATAATAATAATAATAATAATAATAATAATAATAATAATAATAATAATTAATAGTAGACAGACAAAAGAACTGGCCAGCAATGAAACATGGCAATGGCTACAGAGGGGAGAACTCAAGAAGGAAACAGAAGGAATGCTAACAGCAGCACAAGATCAGGCCCTAAGAACCAGATATGTCCGAAGAACAATAGATGGAAGTAACATCTCACCCATATGCAGGAAGTGCAATATGAAAGACGAGGCCATAAACCATGTAGCAAGCGAATGCCTGGCACTTGCACAGAACCAGTACAAAAAGAGGCATGATTCAGTAGCAAAAGCCCTCCATTGGAGCCTGTGCAAGAAACACCAGCTAGCCTGCAGTAATAAGTGGTACAAACACCAACCAGAGGGAGTGATAGAAAACGATCAGGCAAAGATCCTCTGGGACTATGGTATCAGAACAGATAGGGTGATGCCCGCCAGTAGACCAGACGTGATGTTGATTGACAGAATCAAGAAGAAAGTATCACTCATTGATGTCGCAATGCTATGGGAAACCAGAGTAGATGGGAAAGAAAGAGAAAAAATTAATAAGTATCAAGACCTGAAAATCGAAATAAGAAGGACATGGAATATACCATTGGAAAATGTACCCGTAATCATAGGAACACTAGGCACGATCCCAAGATTCCTGAAAAGGAATCTGGAAAAACTAGATGCCGAAGTAGCTCCAGGACTCGTGCAGAAAAGTGTGCTACTAGAAACAGCACACATAGTGAAAAAAATGATGGACTCCTAAGGAGGCAGGATGCAACCCGGAACCCCACACTATAAAAACCACCTAGTCGATTAGGATGAGTGTGATAGACTCCCCCCCGAAAAATAATAATAATTATAATATATTTTCTGTATTTACATATCTCTTCAGTCTAACTAAGTCACCAGCATTTTCTATGAAAAAAGAATACAAAAATAGTAAGAAAAGACCAGTTATTTATGGTCGGACTTGTATAATTTGTTTTTTAAACAATACTGTTATTAATATACACAGTACTTACTTAGATAATAATAGTAAATGGGGAAGAATAAATTGTATGCGACCATAAGCAATCATTTTGCTGCCGCCTGACTTGTAAACTGTCACCAGACTGACTAGTCTGACTTTTTTCCGTAGGATTACAGTGAAGGACGCGTATGTATTTGGTTTTAAAACCGTTCCTAAAGTAATCATATTCACCTAATGTATTTATTGTGAAGGGCAAACTAATAGGAAACACTCATCTAGTTTTCAATTTTATTATTTATTCATCTGAGGGAATTCTACACAAAATATGCTCATTACAGAAATATTTCCACAGGTGATGTCATGTCCGTAATATGACGTCATCATCTGTTTAACAGATGAATTTCCATCAATGCACAGCCCCGGTGTAAAGGGCCTGTGGCCAAGGCAGGGCTGAGACGAGATGCCAACTAGTCAATTTTCTTCTGCTCCAGATGCAACCACCTTTCTTATACCCATCTTGTGATGGGTATACTACGAAATATATAAGGAGGAGGGAAGACTCCTCCCCCCCCCTTGATGAAGGTTATTTTAAGTAAGGAAAGTTCCTCATTGGATGGGCCGATATTGTACTCGGCTAACACTCTCCTAGGCCTGTGTTCGATTCTCCGGCCGGCCAGTGAAGAATTAGAGGAATTTATTTCTGGTGATAGGAATTCATTTCTCGCTGTAATGTGGTTCGATTCCACAATAAGCTGTAGGTCCCGTTGCTAGGTAACCAATTGGTTTTTAGCCATGTAAAATAATTATAATCCTTTGGGCCAGCCCTAGGAGAGCTGTTAATCAGCTCAGTGGTCTGGTTAAACTAAGGTATACTTAACTTTTTAAGTTGCGAATATAGTACAGATGTCAATTATGTACAGTATTTTGTAGTTTGATAATTTAAATACTGTATAAATACTCATTCTTTTTGGAAAATACAAAAAAAAAACTAGTGAATGAAGGTATGCCTACTAACCTAACCAGACCTAGGTTGTTGGCTGCCACCTGAACTGGACTAGCATGCCTAACCTGACCTGAGATATCTTACATTATAATGTGAAATTAATGAGGCAGCCTAACCTAACTTAAGAGTTACCATAAGTTGTAAACAATGTTTGTTAGCTGAAAAACTTTCATAGTTCTTTCTGCCACCATCCCCATAGGGAATGTTGGTCCCTGGCCTCCTCCTAACATACCCACACTAAGACTGGGCCCAATTGCAGTCCCCCATGATTTTTTTTTTTTTATCAATGAGGGGGCTAAGTTGTAACAAATTAATCAAACATTTTAGAATTGTTAAATTCATCAAACTTTCACCGAAAGCTACCTGAGAAACCTTGTTTTATTAAAATCACTTTCCATCAGAATTAAATACAGTTAAAGTATTTGATTTGATTGAATCAGAATAGTGGAAAGGAAACAGTAGAAAACAAGAAGGCATCCACCCACCTTATTTTAGTCTTCCTAAGTGTAATAAACTTTTATCAATTGACTTATAAAGGGAAAGAACACCCCAGGTAAATTTTACTTTCCAACACATATAATACTGTACATATTTTATGCACATGTTATTTGATGTAATTTTGACATTTTTATTTTATATTATTACAGCTTAGAATGCTTGGTTAATCCATTACATAAGGCATGAGACTCACAGTAGGAAATTATGGTTCTGGTGTATGGTGGTGGGAATGGGGGATACAAAAACTAATGAAATACATGTAGGCTATGTATTATAAAGTGTACCTGGGAAGTGAGAGAGAGAGAGAGAGAGAGAGAGAGAGAGAGAGAGAGAGAGAGAGAGAGAGAGAGAGAGAGAGAGAGAGAGAGAGAGAGAGAGAGAGAGAGAACACTATGTTAAGTAACATCTAATGTTCCCTAACTTGTGTGTTCCTAGGAAGTGGGTTATCTGTCATGTTTGCTGTGATAATGGTCTCCCTCCAGAGTCTATTCAGCAAGTCTTAGACTTCCTCAACTCTTTACTCTATACCTGTGGTAAAGTGCTATTGCCTAGCTCTTCACCAGACCTTTCTTTTGAAGGACATGGCTCTTTGGGCGTATGCTCAGGTCTCCATGCTCATGCTTAGATTTGGACAGTCATGCCCACCATGCAAACCTGGGGTTCTGGAGCTGGATGTGACACCTGTTCTCTGGAGTCTCACCTGGATGCTGTAGACGTTTCTTTTTCATTCTTTATTTTGTGGTGAAAACTTGGAACTTGCTCATTCCTGATGAAAGAAAAGGGATTTTTAGTCTCTTCACTTGGTGGTTTTATTGACGATAACCAAGACAAGATGTTTTGTGCCCTGTGAAAATTTTGTGGTACAGTATTTTCTGCCTAAGATTTGGTGTCTTGGGCCTGAGTAGTAGTGATTTTTGTTAGTACCAGCAGGCACAAGAAAAATTTCCAAGATGACCATTTCACTCTTTGTCAATAAATTAGTGCGTAGGCAATCTGGTGAGTGACATAATCAGTAAAAACAAAAAAATCATTATTTCAGGTACATTGATGTTTTACAAAATATTTGCTTATTACAATATTTACTTCTATTATAAATGAATATATATATATATATATATATATATATATATATATATATATATATATATATATATATATATATATATATATATATATATATATATTATACAGGCAGTCCCCGGTTTACGACGGTGGTTCCGTTCTTGCGCAGCGTCAGAACCCGAAAAATCGTCAGTAAAGCGGAACGATGGCATACGACGCCAGAAAATTGTATAAAAATTTGAAACAAAAGTTATGAAAGCCTTACTTTTAACCTTTGGGTATACTGCATGTTGTTTCTTGATGTTTTACCTACATTTTGATGTGGTGTGTATCCAAAACTGGTGGTTCTGGAATGTAAAAATTTACAATTTACTACAAAGTACAGTACTGTACAGTAAATCCTGTATGCAGTAAAGTATAGAGTACTGTACATATACTGCACAAAAGTAAAATACAACATGTTATACAGTAACACAGGTGTACAGTACACTGTACTGTACTGTAATTTATACCAAAGAGTTTATAAAAGATAAAAAAAAAAGTGAATTCCTTACTTTTATTTTGGAAACCCCGTGCTTCTTAACCCTGGAAAAATGGTGTGGCCTCATGATTCAGGGGATTCTGGAATGTAAAATTTAGTATTAGTGTACGTATAATACTGTACAGTAGTCCTGCATGCAACAAAGTACAGTACTGTACTGTATAAATACAGAACAGTCAGTATTTTACAGTAGAATAATAAATATATAAAAATTATAAAGAGTTAGGAATTCCTTACCTCATTCAGTGATTGTCAAAGCTGTTACAACCGCAGGCTAGGTTGGGGAGATGGAGATTGTATGCGTGGGGAGCCTGCAATGATAAGGATAAAATTGCTGCAGAGTTTGTACTGTATGTGTTACACTGTTCTGTATCAGTTCAGGTATTTCACAAACCTATGTTCAACAGTACAAAATAAAAATATGAATGCCTTACCTAATTTCAGTGATTTTTAGAAGATGGAGGCGAGGATGAGGGAGCTCTAGTAAAGGTGCTGGGCAGTCTGGAATATTAGAATGAAGACGTTACTTTATATTTATCAAATGTACTGTACATATGACCATTTATAACATTAAAAACAGTGAAGAATTCAATACCTTGAGTGATTTGAAAGATGTAGGCTACATGAGGAAGGTTTTGTACAGTTCCAGTAGAGGTCAGGTTAAAGGTGCATGTCAGTCTGGAATGATAATGTACATGATAAAGATTAGAATAAAGTACTTCTGTGGATTTCATAAACAGTACACTAATTTTTATAAAATGTATAACAATTTATAAAACAGAAAGTGTTCTTACCAAATTCTAGTGGTTGGCTTGCTTACTGGGATGGGCATATGGTAGATGAGAACAGGGGGGCTATGGTGTGGCATCTGCAGGTGCTTGGGAGTCTGCAATGAAAAAGATAGAAATGATACTGTACACAGCAGTACTGTACTGTACTGTATAAGTATAATAACACAATTTAAAACAATGTAGGCTAATAGAAATTTCTAAAAAGTGAAGAATTCCTTACCTGGTGGACATGAAATGGGTGCAGGTGCTACTGGTGCAGGTGAATTTGGAGTTGAGCAGGGGACACCTGTCATTTGTGGAATGATAAAAGATAGAAATTACCACACAGGGGTATGTATGCAATAAGCTACTGTACTGTATACAGTTTTATAAAGTGATTTGAAAGAAAAAAAGTCATGAAATCCTTACCTGATGGGGCTGGAGAGGGATAAGGTCAGCTGAGTTGGGCCGGGAGGAGGCTGTAACATGTGGATCTGGAATGATAATGATTATGTAAAGTTACAGCAAATACTAAAGCAATAGTGTACTGTACAGTGGGTGAAGTGCAGTACACTTTTTGTAACATTTATAAAAATTTATAAAACATTAAAAAAAACATTAAGAATTCCTTACCTGGTGAAGTTGGAGAGGAGACAGGAGGTCCCGTAACTTCAAAACCCTGGAATTCTTCAGGGGGGTCAGGACTGTCATCACTACCAAAGAGATCTGGAATGGCACATAATGAAATAAATTAGGTTATGCGATAGTAAATATAAAATTTGTACCATATGTACAGTACTGTATTACAAATGATTTCATGCATGAAAATTATAAAAATTAAACACTTAGGAATTCCTTACCTGATAGAGCTGGAAAAGCTGCTGGGGAGGTTACTGCAGGTACAGGTTCAGGCTCAGGTTCTGATTCATAGCCAGGTAGAGGTTCTGGGAATCTGGATTAGGAGTCACTTCTGCAATGATACAAATGATAAAATTTATTGGGTTATGCTGTGTATCTACAGTATGTAAATATAAATTGCAGTAACATTTTTATAAATATTATTACAAGTTATAACAATTTATATTACAGCAGTTAATAAAAATAAAGTTGAGAAATCCTTACCTAGACTAGGAGTGGCAGGTGGTGCTGAAGACTTCTTCACGAAGAAAGAGTCTAGCCTAGACTGCACTTTCTTCTTCAGCTGCTTCTCCTTCAGCGCCTCCCTGTAGCATCGTGTAAGATCCAGCATTCCTCTGCGAATCCTCTCAAACCTGGCAATGTTAGGGTCCTCACCTCAAATGCTGCCAAACATTTCTCCAGGTGAGCAAAACCTCTGTCAAGCCCTTGATTGTTAATTCCTTGACCTTTGGTTGTGGTGCCTCTTCCTCCTCCTCGATCATCTGCTTCTCCAGCTCAATGAGGTCCTCCGATGACAATTCCTCTCCGTGGGATGCCAGCAGCTCGGTGACATCCTCAGCTTCCAAGTCCAGTTTCAGCCTCTTGCTTAGCCCAACAATTTTCCTTGTCACAGCCTCAACATCTTCTGCCTGCTCAAACCCCTTAAAACTATTCACAAACTGTGGATACAGTTTCTTCCACGCACCATTCAGAGTCGACACCTTTACTTCGTCCCAAGCACGTGCGATGTTCGTCACAGCATCTGCAATGTTGTAGCCCTTCCAAAAATCTTTCAGAGTCAACTCCTTGTTACCTTCAACGGCCCGTAAAGCAGCGCGTATTGTCCTCCTCAGGTAGTATGCCTTGAAGTTAGCAATGACTCCCTGGTCCATCGGCTGTATGAGGGATGTAGTATTTGGTGGTAGATACACCACCTTCACATTAGGTTCATATTACTAAGATTAGCCGGGTGACCAGGGGCATTGTCTAAGACAAGCAGGACCTTAAAAGGCAGACCCTTCTGAGGCACAATACCTTTCCACTGCGGGCACAAAGTGGTCATTGAACCAGTCCTCAAAGACCATCAAGGTAACCTGCTTTCTTATTGGACTTCCAAATGACGGGGAGTTGACTCTTGAAAATGCCCTTAAAAGCCCTGGGATTTTCTGCCAAGTACACTAGCAAGGGCTTAAGCTTCAAATCGCCACTAGCATTGGCCCCAAAGAGTAAAGTCAGCCTCTCCTTACCAGCTTTATGGCCTGGTGCTGACCTCTCCTCCTTGGAAATGTATGTACGATTTGGCATTCTTTTCCAAAATAACCCTGTCTCATCTACATTAAATACCTGGTCAGCAGTGTAACCACCTTCCCTAATTATCTCAGCCAAACCACTAGGGAAACTTTCTGCTGCTACGTCATCAGCGCTAGCAGCTTCACCTTGCAACTTCACATTGTGCAAATTTGCACGAGCCTTGAAGCGGTTAAACCAACCCCTACTGGCGGAAAATTCTTCACTAGCACTGCCTTCCCCACTCTTCACCACTGCCGCATGCAGCTCCCTAGCCTTCTCTTGAATCACACTCAGGCTCACTGGAACATGCCGTTGGTTCTGGTCTTCCAGCCAGATCAACAATAACTTCTCCATCTCCACTACGTTCTGGCTACGTTGCTTCACGTTAATCACCGTTGCCTTCATTGGTGCAGCGTCTTGCACATGTTTCAGAATACGCTGCTTGTCCTTCACTATGGTAACAACCGTCGTTCTGCTAAGGCCCAAGGCACGGCCTATCTCGGTGTTACTTTCACCCTTCTCCGAACGCTTAATTACGCCGTGCTTGACTTCCATGGTGATGCTCTTCCTCGGCTTCTGGATGCACTAGCATCAGATGATAAATTCTGCCGTTTTGGAGCCATAGTGAAGGCACAATTCACGAAAAAACTGCAGCTAAAGAAAAGCAACAATGAGGCAACGTACCTAACTCTGCGGAGGCAAACACGTGAGTGAGGAAAGGGTTGTTTGGTATTGTTACGCGCCTGCGTGATCGACCCAGGAAGGTCGTTGTCCGGTCAACTACTGTACAGTACCAATGCAGTTACATACAGAGCGCAGCTACGCTCACGAAACTAGTTCCGCTTACAAAGCGGCGTAAAAAGCGCCGAAAAAAAGTCATAACCTTGCAATGTATTTTAATAATTGTAACCAGAAACTGATTTTTGATGATTACTGTTAAACCAGAAACGGATTTTTATAAATATACGTAATTGAAAAGCGTCGTAAACAGGCTGCGTCAGAACGGGCTGCGTCAGAAACTCGAAACAAACGTCGTAAGCGGCCTGGATTTTTAATGAATATATCTGAAAAACCGTCGTAAACTCGAACGTCGTAAGCCGGAACCGTCGTAAGCGGAACCGTCGTAAGCCGGGGACCGCCTATAATTATATTTGATACATATATGCATTAACAAATAAATTAATTTTGGGCCATTATTATGGTGCTTGATCTTTGACAAATCTGAAACAGGACAGTCAGGGGGAATTCCAAGCCAGACCTTTTAGTTTTAGTCACCATGAAGTGGAGGTTAGCTTCCAAGTCTCAGAATAATGTGTGAGATAATTTCAGCTACAAATACCCTTGTACTTATTCATTTCTGTTAGAATCTTGTTTACATGAGTGGTTACTGGCTGAAGGAGCCTGCAGTCATACACTGTAAACAATACTCATGAGGGATTTATTATAATTATGTTGGAAAATCACTTTGTCTGATTGTCAGTAGAATCTTAGGAATCTTCTAGGCAACATTATTTGAAGGTGTTTTTTCTATTTATGCAGTGATGAAGAGAGTGATTTTGAACATCATTTAACTGGAAGATCAGCCATCTTTCAGTGGAATGGGAAAAATAGAACTTCAGCTAATGCCTTTGATGTGCATTATTTTTAGGGTTAGTATGTGATGCTTATTCTGCAGAATACATATGAGCATCTGAGAATGTCAAGGTGTTTCAGATATCGTTCTTATGGGAATACAAACAGTTGACTTTAATGTAGTATTCTTCAGCACAAGCTGGAAACAGTTGTTGAAGTTGATGACAAGGTTGGTAAGTGGTGGTCAAGGGGTGACAATAAAGAGATACTCCTCTTTCACTAGCTGTCACCAAGAGGTTGGTCTCCAGGAACATCCTTCTTTCTGGCTTTGCAATGTAATTAAATGAGCTTATGACTCATTTGGTGAGGACAAGTCTTAGTATGAGCAAGAGCTGACAGAGTCAGGGGCATGGGACTGTCCCTATCTTCTGGAGGAACTTCTCAGCATTTCAGGTAATTGAGTGGGGTCAGTAGACCCTTGACAACCTTTACCTCATTCTACCTGAGAGATGTCACCCACAATTCCCTGGACACCTTTTCCTTGGTACCAGTAGTGGCTGCTCAACAAGTTGTGTAGAAACCCAGCTCCAGTTGGACAGGAAACTACCTCACCAAAATACTTGTCTTGTGTAATTCTGGGGTTGAATGAGGAGTGACTGGTCTCTCTCCTTTCTTTCTATTTGTCATATGCAAAGCAACAACTGAGGGTGAGAACCTGGCAGATTTTACCAAGATGCTTGTAACTACATGATCAAGCATCAAGTCTTTATGCTCAGTTTTAAAGATGCTTGGTATTGCAGATGAGTGAGGGCTATTCCCCCATTCATTCCCCTTAACCACCTGTTACCACCTTGTTACCAAGTTCAACAACAATTTCCACCTCATGCTGAGGAATACTAGCCTATGTAAAAGGCTCTGGTTAGTGTACTTAGGGGTAATACAAATTACTAAAAAATTTGTTATTTTTGGCTTGTTTCATATAAAATAGATGCAGTCATAATGTTTGCACACTATTTTTTAAATTTTCTCATGATTGATAAATCCCAATTTAAATACTATAATAGAAATACTATAAACTTGAAGCCACAGGTCACATTCACTGCAGATTTGAATACTTAGTTAAGGTTGTGGAACTACGGTACAGTACTTCTAGATCATAATGGAAAATGCTTTGTCAGAAACTGCAACAATACATTAGGGATTGCAATACACTCCCTGAACACCTGAATTAGCCCTGGTCACCTACCAGCCCAAACTACATCCTCATAACTCATTACCCACTAGGTGGGTAATTAACTTCAGCGTTACCAACGCTTACAGGAAAATCTTGTCAAATGAGTTACCTAGGGTACTGCTGGCAATGCTGCTGCAAGTCCCGGCCAAGTGTGGCCGAGATCCCCAATTGCTTTTTGTTCACTGTGCTGCTAGGACTTGTCCTACATCAGGCAAATTTTGGGTTCTCAGCCCAACCCCCATAATATATTTTTTTTTTTTTTTATTCTGGATAACGACCTGGACTGGATTTTCGCCCCTTTCTCCTGGATTGTACTATTTCGCCTGGTTTTGGATCTTCTCTCCCATCTAGACTTGGCCTGGATTTTAGAATTGAAATGGATAAATTAGACACGAAGACGCCCCCCTCGGACAACACCGCTGCTTCCACCTCTGCTGCTGCCATTACGACCGAGCTCTCTACTGCTGGAGACACTGCAGCCCATCGTTCATGCACAGCCTGCAAGAGAAGGATGAGTACTCTCAAACATAACAGACATTTGTTGTGCATAGCATGCAGGAAGGTTCAATGTAATGTCACTTTGAGATGTGACGAATGTAGGTCATGGTCGATAGAGCAAATGGGGGATTATGTGAAGCATAGGAGATCTGTAGCTTCTAAAAGTAAGCGTAAGGAACCAGCGGTAGAGACACAGTGTTTTAATAAAGATGCCTTAGAATTGTTTAGAAAATTAGAAGATAAATTATCAGCTAATATGTCGAGTTTATTTTCTAGTTTCATGTCTAAATTAATGGAAATGAGAGATCAGGACAGTAGTAATAGGGAAATAGAATCTAATCGTTCTCCTTCAGCTCCCCTGCCTGTTCCAGAACCAGCCCTAACGGGTGCCGGGGGTCATGGAGAACCGCAAACCTCAAAGGTAGGATCTGCAGAGCAGGCAGTGTTAGCAGCAGATTTCCCCTTTCCTTCTGGTAACATAAGTTCTAAGGTGAATTCAAATGTAGGTTTGACTCAGACAAGTAGGAATAGTATCTTAGTAGATAGTCAGGAAGATAAGTTGAAGGTGCAGTCGGCTTCAGAGTCAGGTGTGGTTAAGGTTTCGGCTCCCTTGCTAGATCCAGCAGCGATTCTATTTCCGGCAGTAGGCTCTCTGCAACAAAGGGTTGCTAGATCGGTGGAGGATAATTCAAATTTAGTTGCTAGTTCTTCACGTTCAGAAAGGTTGGAGAATATCCCTTCTTCTTCTTTGAAGATTCCTTTTCCTTCAGGGACAAACCTTCGCCCTGCATTGAGGCTAATTCTGTCGATCAGTTGCTAAATATTGCAGGATATAATGCTGAGTTGTTGGGTCTTCCTAAGGGTTACAGATCATTAGTCAGACATTGTTTCAATCTAGGTTTTTCTAACATATATGATCACGTCTTAAAGAATCTCCTGGAATTCACTAATGATGTTTTACAAGACTATTAGGGGGGAACAGAATCAGACTATTTTCTTTCTTTAAAATCTATGGCCTCTTCTGTATCTACAAACAGCTCTCTTTCTCCTATGGCTTCTGAATCTTCTTCCATTGCTCCTTCTCAACCTTCCTTTTCGGGTCACTCTTCGGGGAAACTTTTGGTTTCTTCACTCACTCATTGGGTTCCTTACCATTAGCGGACTTGCCTTTGGGACAATCTTCGGCGAATCTCATAGCTTCTCAGGCTCCAGATTTAGTTGCTGCGGCAGTTGGCGGTGCGGCTGTCCCCTGCGTTCAATGTTCCGGTACCGTTAGTCTCCACAATCGCTCCAGTAGCTAGGATGACTGGTAACTTATCCTCCGCCATCACTTTGGGTTCGGTACCTCGTAGCTTTCCCTTCGAAACTCAAAGGAGTTTCGGTCCAACTGGGACATTCTCCACCTGCCTGACGTTGTCGGCAGGAACTCCGGTGGTTACCCGGAGTGTGACTTCTTCTCTCTTCCCTCCTTCGGTGCCTTCTTTCTCAGCCTTTCCGACAGGTTTTCCTGTTCCTCCAGCTAAGGCGGTTTATATAGGATTGGGTTTGGTTTCAGGTTATCAGGGGTTTTTCCCCCCTTGTTCTTCTTCCTCAAATAGCGGAGCGTCTGTTCCGGTCCCCCATTTGCATGCAGCCCTGGTGCATCCGGGTCCGTGTGTTTCGGGTGTTGCGGCTTCTTCGCTTCCAGAAGTTGGCGTGGTTTGTTCAGGTGTGGCTGGCCCAAGCGTTGCGTCATCGTCGTTGGAGGGTGCAGGGTTTATGCAATCCTTTTTGGTTGCCTCCAGTATGATCGCAGCTGATTCTCCACGTGTTTATCTTGCGCAACCAGGTGTATTGTGTTCCGGGTTGGCGGATTCAGTGTTTCCTAGGAAGTCAGCCTGTCTCTTTTTCAGTCTCGACTCAGTCGGACCTGTCTGACAAGGATTACTCTTGCGAAGAAGAGGATCCGGTACCGGAAGCTAGTTCTCCTTCAACGAATGAGAATGAGTACAGACGAATGGTGGACTTCATTCATGCGCTTTATCTGCAGTCCAAGGCTCCGGAGGAGCTTATTCAACCGAATCAGGCAATGTTCGAGTTGTTGTTTGCGACAAAACCAGTTGTTGCGCAATCATCAAAGAATCTAGTTTGGTTTGGCCGTGTTGCGCAGGCATTGGGGGAGGTGGACAGTAGGGTAGCGGCTTTATTAGGGTCAGGTAAGCAGGACTCAACCTTCCTTCCTATTCGGAAGGGATTTTATAAGGTTGCGGGTAACCCTTCTGCGGGTGTCAGGGTCCCTCTAAACGAATCGGTGGAAGCTCTCCTATCTAGGGTTCCTTCGAATCGCCTGGTATTCGTCACGGCTAGAGAGGCGGGTATCTTGGAAGACACTTTCCGCAGTCAGTTGGAGGCCTTATCCCATTTGATGTGGATGTTATCTGGATTAATGGGGTTCCTTAAGCAGAATGGGTATTCTCCCTCGGATCCGATGTTATTCAACAACCTCATCACTTCGGTGTCAATGGGCCTAGCTTACCAGGCGAACAGTTCTGCAGGCTGTATGACTTTCTTTGGTAAGAGGAGGGACTTCTTTCTGAATCATCTGCCTCCCCATTATCCGGACATCAGCAAGAGGGTTCTGTTGAGGGCTCCATTGGCGCTCGGCAACAGTCTGTTTAGGGAGGAAGATGTGTCGGCCATGGTAAATTTTGTTTCCTCTTCATCGGCAGTCGAGTCACAACAGGCAATGATTCATGTGGCAGCGCAGAGTGCCAGATCACCTAAGGGTTCTAGAATGACATCACCGTCTAAGCGTACACGTTCCAGATCTCCAGTTAGGTCTCTGAAGAAGGTCCGTTTCTCATCTAAGTCTCCTGTCCCTGCATTGGATCGGAAACCTTCTGTCCTTAAGAATGGTTTTCGGAAATAGGAGACATTCCTTTGCCTGCACCTGTAGGAGGTTGCCTCGCTCCTTTTTGGAACATCTGGAAGGAGTGGGGCTCAGAGAGTTGGGTAGTGGAAGTGTTAAGGAAGGGGTACAGAGTCCCTTTCCACTCTCTTCCTCCTCTATCCAGCTCACTGGTTCATCTTCCCAGTTATTCCCCTTCCTTCATCAGGGGAATAGCTTTGGCAGCAGAAGTCTGAGCCCTTTTAGAGAAGGGAGCATTAGAATCTGCTCCCCCTTCCCCGGGGTTTTACAGTCGGATCTTTGTAGCCCCAAAGATGGGAGGATCTTGGAGACCCATCATAGATCTCTCAGGTCTCAACCGGTTCGTCGTCTTGATGAAGTTTCATATGGAACCTTCGCAGTCGGTGCTGCGGTCAGTTCGGAGAGACAATTGGATGATTTCAGTGGACCTCAAGGACGCATATCTCCAGGTTCCGATTCATCAGGAATCTCGGAAGTTCCTTCGATTCTCGGGTCCAACTGGAATATTCCAGTTCAAAGTCCTCTGCTTTGGTCTGACCACAGCACCTCAGGTATTTACGAGGGTCATGTCTCCTGTTTCAGACATAATGCATCGTCGGGGTTTCCAGATGAGGAGATATCTCGATGATTGGTTAGTTCAGGCTTCGTCGGTAGGCAAGGTTTTGCAGGCAAGGGTTTTCTTACTGAACTTAGGTCAGGAGTTAGGAATTCAAATCAACTTAGAAAAGAGCTCACTAATTCCAGCACAAACAAAGACGTATTTGGGGATAACAATTCAGACGCGTCTTTGAGGGCTTTCCTGATGGGGGAGTTGGTCTTGGCGATTCTGAGTCAGTTGGAAACATTTCTGTCGGACAGAGCCCAACCTGTGAGCCTGTGGAAAAACTCCCTCTCACTTCTAATTCCAGGGTCCTCTCACTTCTAATTCCAGGGTCTTGTCTCCTGATGCGTTCTCTACAGGTATGTCTCAGGAATCGCTGGGACTTTTGGTAGGAGAACGCGTTCATAGTTTGGGATGATTCTTGCCTGAAGGATCTTCGGTGGTGGTCAGAACATCATCATCTGACCATCAGCGTAAGATTGGACTCCCCCCTTCCAGACGTTCATCTGTACACAGATGCCTCAGATCAGGGTTGGGGTGCAACCCTGGAGGAATGTCAGGTTTAAGGCCTTTGAAGGGATCTGGATCGGAAGGAGTCCATAACCTACAGGAAGTTAAGGGCGGTAGCGCTCTTTTGCGACAATGTAACAGCAGTGTCCTATCTCAAGAGAGGAGGGGGAACAAGATTGCAAGAATTAAATGGAATAGCACAGAGAATTCTCCGTTGGTGCGAGTCCACAGAGTTTCTCTCATTCCCCAAATTGTGTCAGGAAAACTCGATGTTTTGGCGGACGTTCTGAGTCGGTCGCAAGAAGTTCTCGGGGGGGAGAATGGACGCTAGTTCAGGAGGAGGTACAACTTCTGTTGAAGAGATGGCCAGCAACAATAGACCTATTTGCCACAAGGCTAAATTTTTGCCTCCCAGTCTACTTCTCGCCAGTATCAGATCCCATGTCTTGCGGGACGGATGCCATGCTACACTCTTGGAACGACATGCAAATGTATGCATCCCCTCTGTTCGGGATGATTAGGAAATGTTGGTAAAGCTCAGGAACTCCAACAACACCCAGATGACTTTGATTTGCCCTTTCTGGCCCCAAAGACTTTGGTTTCCGGACCTTCTGGACTTGCTGACGGAAGTCCCGGTATTCCTCCCAGAGAGGAAAGATCTTCTCAGACAGCCACACTTCCATTACTTCCACCGGAACCTCCGTGTGCTGAAGCTAGCTAAGTGGAGACTGTCCAGCGAGCAGCACGTCATGCAGGACTCTCTAAGGCAGTGGCTCGACAACTATCTTTCTGTCTGAGAAGATCAACCAGGAAACTGTATCAGGCCAGGTGGGCGATGTACCGCAGTTGGTGCCGGAAACAAGGACATGGTATTTCACTTCCATCAGTGGCGAAGGTAGCAGACTTCCTAAGGAGGGAAAAGAAACTATCCTACTCTACGATCACAGGTTACAGGTCGATGCTTAGTAGTACGTTCCGTTTCCATCTCCCGGAATTGGTGACCAACAGAATTCTTCACGATCTTCTAAGGTCTTTTAAAATAGAACGCCCAGTTCTTCCGCTTCGGGCCCCTTCGTGGGATTTAGCAGCTGTGTTAGGTCTCCTAAGATCATCAGCATACGAACCCTTAGAATCACTGTCACTAAGGCATTTGATGAAAAGTTATTGTTTTTAGTTGCGCTGGCCACAGCTGAAAGAGTAGGAGAAATTCGAGGTGTTTCGAGGACTGTATCGTTCTCGGCAAAAGATATTTTTCTTTCCTACCTGCCGGAATTTGTGGCAAAATCAGAAACGAATCCTCTCCCCAGAGCGTTTAAAGTTGCGTCTTTGGAAGGTTTATTTGTCGTGTACAGAAAAGCTTTTACCTCGCCTGAGAACACTATTCGTTTCCCCTAAATGTCCCTCGCGTTCTATCCCTAGGAATGCAATTAGTTTCTTTCTACGAGAAGTGATTGAGCAAGCATCGGAGAATTCATCTCTTTCGGAACTATCGAGCTCCTTTGAGTGTCCAAGGGCACATAGTATTAGGGGAGTGGCGACATCTTCGGCATTCCTCAGGAATTTTTCGGTGTCAGCAATCTTAGAAGCAGCCACTTGGAAGTCAGTTTCTGTTTTCACGTCATTCTACCTTAGGGACATCCAGTTTTCGTTGGAGAAGGGTTACTCGCTGGGTCCTTTTGTGGCGGCCAACTCAATTCTATAATTAAGGGTAAAGTTAGGGAGGGGGAGGGCGATGTTTAGGCAATATAGTATAGGAAAGTAGAACTATTAGTTGATCAGGATCCATATTGGGAGTATAAAGTTTGACATTAGTACGGTGGATTTAGGCAAATCTAGGTTTCAGATTCAATTTATTCAACCCATTCTGCACAACCATCGGTGACAACGGACAGCGATGAACTAGAAGAGACTGCACACGCAACTTATCCTCCATACATGAGAGGTTCATTGTACTCCTCCATACGAGAGGCTATGAATAGCCACATGGGAGGTTCGTCATTCTTCACTACATGGGAGGCTCTGATTAGCCACATGGGAGTTTGTCTTCTGTCCATCCATGGGAGGGTTTTTTGAATACCTCATGAGAGGTAGCTCGACTCAGAAAGTACCGTGACATGAGACTGATGTCGAGGGTACTCTCTCTCTATAGGCATCCCCACCTGCTGAGTGGATAACCAGGTGAGGATTCATTTCTATATAATAGTAGGCGAATAATGAGTTACCTGCTTTCCTTGTTGGTAGGTCAGACTGACTTAGATTGATCCCACCTCCACTAAATTTTGTTAATCAGGTTAATTCAGATGTTCAGGGAGTGTATTGCAATATTAAGTTTTCATAATAAAACTAATATTCTAATACTTACCTGAACACCTGAATGATTCCCACCCTCTTCCCCACTTCAATTTGAATAGTGAATAACGCAATTGGGGATCTCGGCCACACTTGGCTGGGACTTGCAGCAGCGTTGCCAGCGGTATGCTAGGAACTCATTTGACAAGATTTTCCTGTAAGCGTTGGTAACGCTGACAGTTATGGGCATGTAGTTCGGGCTGGTAGGTGACCAGGGCTAATTCAGGTGTTCAGGTAAGCATTACAATATTAGTTTTATTATGAAAACTTCATTTTCTGAAAGTTTCCAACCTTCAGTTAAAAAAGCTTGTTTTTGTGGGCACAAAACTTCTGGGTTTCCTCTCATGGGAGAGATTGTGGTAATGAGGTAGCAGGCAGGGAAGTGAAAGAGTCCACCTTAAATGACGTTTATGCAAGGTAAACTCTCCCCCATGTGGGAATATAATGACCAATTAGGACATACACTTCAAGTTAGTGGTCAGATTGATGGCTCTTCCATCTTCTTGCCAGTTATAAATATAAAGGAATTAGGGATAATATTAGCCTCTGGCCTTCAATTTTTCATTACAACCGAAAGGTTGAAGTTGTTTCAACCTGGCTAATGATACCTCTCTCATAATTCTTAAAGTTGGTAACCGTGTGCCAGTGAGTGCTTATTGTGGCACCCTGCTCCAAATTTACAAGCAGTGAGAGAAAGTATGGTTATCGCCTGAAATGTCTTGAGATTTTGGGTGGAGAGGTTTCACTTGAGCCCCCCTCCCCCTTTTTTTTCAATAAATTGTTATTTTCAATGACATTTAAATTGTTAAATGTATGAATGTGTGAATGATATGCATAGTTTCTATGAATTAGTACAATATGTGTTCGAGTTTTTAATTACCATTGTCTGCAAGTTTTCGATTATCATTAAAAAAAGTTTAATTCATGCATGTTGGCGCTGAATAGCCTACAATGCTTGTCCTTATGGCCCGCATTTCATAGATTCCTGTATATTATATATACTTCAGAACCAAAAGTAATCCTTCACTTATTGGATTAATAGAGCTAAGGGTCTGTCGGATAATGGCGAGTAAAAAAATCTAGGGGTGTTGAAGGGCAACTCCATACCCTTCCTCACCTAATCTTGTCAATACCACCTAACTGTAAACACTTGGGATGCTTATAAACAGCAACCATCAAACTTTAAACTGAAAATTTATGCAAAAGATAATTAGATAATTTACTTTTTTCCCCATATTTGGAACAAAATATACTGTGAAAACACACTTTGGAAAAAAATGCAACCCCTTCTTTTTCTCCACCCTCCCTAAACTTTCTCAGTCAGTCTGAGTATAGGCAGTATTACAAAAAGTTTGTTGAGGGTGCGCAGCATTGCCAACCATTGGATGGCGGTTATTTAAAATTTTTTAAAATTTATATACAGTATATCATACATCTTTTGGGCCTTGATTCCTGGTCTGGGTGTGTTGGATAATGTAAGGCCCAGATAATTGAGGGATTACTAATATAATTCTTGTTTTGAAGTTCCATGAAGATCTGAGTAAGAAAAAATTTTGCTTGCGATTGTCATAAATCCATTATGTAATAAATATGGTAAACCAAAAACATTGACTGTAACTAATGATGAAGAATTCCAAATACAGAAAAATCATGTCTAAGTCTAAGGAAAACATCATATAGCCTGCAATCAAGTGATATGAGTGTAACATAAAACAAAAAGTTTACTAAGCATAGCAGAATGACTACCTCTAATGAAAACATTAACCCTCAATTGTGATTTTAAATACTAAGCCTAAATTGGTTGAAAGAGGACTCATTCTTTAGTTATTATAACATGAAAAAGGAATGTTGGTTCAGAGTGAAAAGGAGACTTACAGTGGGAGCAACAGCAATAACTGTAAGACACTCATCAGAAAGTTTAATTGACCCTAAGTACTAATAATAATGTCAAAACCATAACCATAATAAGGAAATGGAGGAAAATATAGACAAACAGTAAAAATTGATTAAGAAAAAGTAGGAACTAATCCAGTTCTGGGGAGCAAAGCCAGCAGGCTTATTTAGACTGCCAGGCGCCCTTGGTTTGACCATTTTCTGCTGATAGCAGGACTTGGGAGGTTGGGTATATACAGGCAGGTGGATTCACAACACACTAAAGGGCACTGATAATGTTATGGGTTATTAATGTACAAACCTTGAGTTTCAAACATTTTCAATTTTATTCCAAGGATACCCAGTAAGGAAATGAAACACCTTAGGAATATTAAACATTTAATAATTTATGTACATCTAATCCCACAGAATTAGAAACTGAAACTAACCTATTTTGATTATCATCTCACTTACAACCCACATTATAAACCCTAAAGGAGAATACTCCAAATTATAACAGTAAAGCACTCATCATACATTATTACAAGCTATCAAATCCAATGAAGTTGGTTGGCCATTTCTAAGTTAATACTGTAGCATCAAACTGTAAGAAAGCTAGAAATGTGTCAATCTGATGGTAAGTTGTGAGTAAAAGCTTTTAAACTTTAGTTAAACTGGCAGAAAATTAGATATATGAAACAACTGGACAAAGGATGTACTTAGCCTGTGGCATCAAAAAGGCTTGTTTGCTAACAGCTACAGTACAAGCTTGTAGCTAATTTATCTCTCTTATACACACAAACTGTTGCCTAAAATTTTAAATGAATGACCTCAGTTCTACATAAAAGAATGATAATACAAAGGAGGAGGTCAAGTTTCAGTGAAGCAATACTGACAAGGTTAACATGAAATATTATACAGTAATAATTTGAAAACTTCTGACACCAGCTAAACACATCCATCCTTTACATCATCACTTGATGATGAAATGCTGGATTAAAAAAATTCTACCATCTGGAATAATGGGGATTACATACCAGAATGCAATTATCAAAAGTTGAGGTATGCTTATGATCTATTATAAAAGGATTGATATTTTCCTACAAGGCACAGTATGGCTTATGAAGTCATGAGTCAAAAACAAATTACTTGGAAGGATGAAAAGTTAACAGCATATTTCTCTCAAATTTTCACTGGGTAATATTGCAAAATTATCATGAAAACAAAATTCTACATTGGTAAGAAAAAGTTTTCCAAAACAGTAAGTGAATTGGATAACAATAATTCAAGAAGGAAATCACTTTAAGAACCAGCCTGTGCCAATGAATACCCACACCTTGATAGTCAAGTGGAAGACTTACAGAATAATAAAGAAATAAGTGACAAACGTGGTTGATAATAAATGAATGAGGAGGAGAGGCCATTGAAACAAATGTAAAAAATATGCAAATTCTGAGAGCTTTGTATAAAGGTCAATAACCTTATTAAAATGATGATAAAAGCAGAGGCTTTTGAAAAAACTGAGATGAGGGATATACAAGAAACAGTCTGAAAAATTTAATAACACTATGCAAGGATGCATGAATGAAAATTAATAATGCTGAAAATACTGACAACATAAAAATTTGGTAACACCAATCACATGAAATGGGATTGACCTGACTCTTTGAAAAGCTGGAAATGCTTTCCTGTAAAAATGTGAAAAAATACTCAACAGGTATACTTCCAAGTCTGCTCTAGTCACTTGTCTGCACTCCTGAAGCTAAGTTTAAAATGGAATTGCCATAACTTTTCCAAAAGAAAGGATGAAAAAATGAAGATTAGAAAATGCCACTGATATGAACTGATTGGAAGATGGATACTAAGGCACAGGTCTAGTAAAATAAGGGCTTCAACTTAGTGGCCGGAATACTCATCAAATGTACAAATTACAGTATTGTACAATGTATGGTCACTTAAATTTAACTCTGCCTTTGAGGAAACCTTCAACATAATTGAACAGAGTCTGTGTCACAAACCAGATGGCTACTAAAATTTATGAGACCAGTATTAAATACACTGTTTTAATGTAACATTAACTAACACTATCAAGAAGAAATTCTAAGGTTATCAAAAACATTTTCTCTGTATATCACTTCTTTATAATTTCAAGAACTGTCCTAAGTTTCTTTGATCTAACATATATCTTCCTCTAAAAGTTTCCAATACACGGAAACTTCACCGCATACAAAAAGAGGACATTTTCCTCTTTTCTAAGATTAATAAAAATTGCATATGTGGAAATTACCCTAAGTACTTTTTCAAAATTTAACCACTAATGTCCCATATTCAGCAACTATAATTGATAAAGACATTGCCACCAAATTCTGTCTAATATGTCAGGACAAAAAGATATTACATCAGTCAAAAATATGTATGAGATATATGGTACACAATCCAAATTGCTATGCAGAGTGTTCTCAAACACAAATAAAGGAAAAAAAATCCATACAATATTTTTTACATATCACAGTTATGCTTGGATGTTATATTCATTTACCTTTAAAATATAACCTTGACAACTCAAAGAAACTAAGTAGTTCAACCATATACTGTTACCAGTTTCACACTGTATATAACTATTCTTTAATATGAATATACATAGAGTATTGCAATTAAACTTGTGAATTATAAAATCACAGATGGCTTACTTATCACATGAATACTTCTCAGAGATCATGTATACGACTTCTTTGAATAAACTACAATAAGACGAGTCCATGTAAGAGCTGTTTTAACAGTAAAATATCATAAGATGACAGTTCTTTGCATTTTATTGTACAGATCTGTATTTACTGAATTTCATTTCTCGATAAAAAGCCTATAAGTTTGTCAGGTTCATTTCAGCAAATTACCCTTTACTAAAACAATTTGTGGTCCAAGTATAGAATACTGTACTTTATTTAAACATTTCAGTGTGTTTTCACTTTGTATTACATTTCAATCCATTTGTCTGCACACAAAGATGGTCAAAGGAAACTGTTCTTTTGACCATCTTTAAGCACCATGCTTAAACTCAAAAGGAAGAAAATTACAATAAATCGATGATGTTGGTCAATTCAACTTGGCTGAATGTTCAATCACAACCCGGTGTCTAAATGCTCATTTCTGGGAAAAATAAGAGTAACTTTTGGGTTACTGAAACAAATCTGTATCAATATTGCACAGTGAAGAGAGAGTCTAAAAGAACAAATCAATTTTACCTCTTCTAAACTTATGTTTTTATAGACAAAATATTTTAGTAAAATTTTTTTCACTATTTTTTTATATTGAGTCTTTAAATTCGATACGAGTTATTTCTGTAATAAAGATATATTTCCAAGACTGCTGTGATAACCAAATGTATTGATCTGCAAGGTTTCTAGTGAATTTAACAAAAATTTTAGCAAAATGTGTTGATCTGCAAGGTTTCTAGTGAATTTAACCAAAATTTTAGCAGTCTTATTTACTAAATAATACCCTTTCCTTAATTTCAATGTTTTAAATTTGTGATAAGGTTCCCCCAGTTACAATATGCTAACCTACAGGGTCGGAAGTGGTATTGTATTGCATCAGGGTTACTCAGTTATAATTAAAATTATCAACAATTTTAGAGGAGTTCCGAATAAAAAAACCACAATTGCTGCCTGGATTTATGCTTATTTGCATTATATTACTAAAAGCAGGTATGTGTACTTATCTGCAAAGAGTGGCAAATGTAAATAGAACTGTGTTGTGCAGGTGAATGTATGGAGCTAAGATTGAATGCTCTGAGGTAAAAGGGGAAAATACAGATTGAATAATCTCTGCACATACGAGTACATACTCGCCGAGTATGTACATATGCTGGTTGGTTTAATGAGAATGTGTCCTGATTGCTTTGCTGATGCAGTGGTGGTTAGGAGAAGGAAAGAGGTAAGTCATATGCCTTTGGTGTGGAAAGAGGGGAAAATAGCCTGCTGGAACCATCCTCTGGTCCTTGGCTCTCCGTGCTGAAAGTCTGTGATCTGATCTTGAGTACGATGCAAGTTGTTGCATTCTTGGGTGTGTCCTATACTTTGAATCTCTGCTAGGACTCATGCCTTTTAGTGCAAGTTGATGGCACCCACCACTAGCAAAGTGGCAGGTTTCATCTTGTAAAACCAAGATCAAGATCTTTAAAAATCATGGTTAAGGGCACGTCTATCGTTCGTGGTTACTCTGGCTGTTCTTTGATTTTTTTTATTGTTACATGTACAAGGCATTCATTACAAGAAAATGAATACGGAACATACATTACCTATGGATTGCCTGTGTGTGGTGATGTACATACTTGATCATAAACACATACCATAGTTTAAGTAGGCTAGCCTCTTGGGCACTGACTATCTTGGGCTTTGAGGATTTATTAAACCCACTAGAGGAATGCCAAACATGACAGTGATACGATGAAGTTGTTTAATACAATTCCAAGATGGATTTTGCTTCACTCAAATGAAGAACTATAAAACTGCAGTAATTAATTAAGAAAGTAGATATAACTAATATTCTTAACTTGCAAAAGTGTTTTTGATTAACCAGCTGTCAACCATATACAGATATACCTCCATGCACATCATTTCCACTCCACTCATTTTCTACTTTACAATGGTTTTTGTTAATTCGGAAAAATAAAATTCAGCTAACATCAGTTTATGCAACTTTACGTTGATCAGCAAAAAATATTAAAAACCTATTAAAATAAAAAAAAATCAAACAGAAACAAAGTGCAAAAGCACATAAAAATGAATGTTACAATATAAAAAAATATAAAGCTCAAATTTTTTAAATACTGCCTTATTTACATGACATTTGGTACACATAGTACCAGCATTCTTCTGCTTGGCAGCTCTGGTTCATGGCAGTTTCTTCAAATTGTGCTTATGTACTTGTTATTTGCAGTGTCTCATTTGCTCTGAATTACCGACTTTAATATTTGTTTCCACGGCTATAAAGAAAGTCCCTACTACTAGTGCTAGTACCCTTGCTATTAAACATCATGCTGTGTTGTTGTTAGCTAATGTGGTTATGATGAAACACCATGAAAAGGGTGAAAAGGTTACCACCATAGCTTGCCACTTTTGGCTTGAGTCATATTATTATTGTTAAATATTTTAACAAGACCACCGAGCTTCTTATTTAGCCGTCACAAGGCTGGCCCAAAAATGTGCGCGTTATTGATAAGGCTTAGATTTTATCTATCAAATTTAAGCTCTTTAAAAATGTTATAACTGGGTTCACTGGAAATAATGGGAATTGACAAAATATCTTTAAATGATCCATTTCTAAACCTTGACATTAATTGTTGATTATAGTATATTTTGGACACTTACAAATAAAATGTTTAACTGTTAGTGTTGCTCTGCAGTCTGTGCTTAAACGGGGTTGGATCATCATGAAATATCCATGTCAAACAAAAATGCCAAATACTCTCAAAGACACATCAAAATTACTTAAGTGCATGTGTATCCATTCCAACTTTGGGCTTAATTTGGTTTAATTTGCAACTGTCATGTTCATTGTTTCATATATTCTGCCACTTATTGATTATATTGTGTAATGGGTTTTAGAGATGGTGCACAATCACTACTGGGAATTCCTGTGTGTTCTGTGTAGTTGCAGCTTTGGGATTTCCTTTAATGCCAACATAGGTAGGAATCCAATCGATTGTTCATATGGCACAGATTTTTTAAGGCCTACACCAAAGATGCTGCTGTAGCATCAATTAAAATATTTAAAATTTGTTGAAGGATAGTAAAAATGTAAACACTATCAAATGACTTTTCATATTAGTGACATCATGGATTCTTGGAAAGGTTTATTGGGTGTCTAGGCCATTTCATAAAGGATTTATTGGACTGAAATAAATTTCTGACTTATGCCATGAATCTTTGAACAAAATAATAATACTTGGCAAAGTGTTTAATTTCAAGAAACAAATTGCTTTTCTGAAAAGCCCTGAAATTACAGGTATGATGATCAATTCATTGGCAAGGTTGTTGTCTGCAATTTCTGTTTCCTACTTTGTAGCTGACAAAAAGGGAAATAGGAAATACTTATGCGTTTACAATACCACTTACCTTCAATGTAACATATACAGTAGAAGAAATAAAAATGAGAACTTATGCATCCTTGATGGTGAAATTGCTGTTTGTAACTCAAGTAAAAATTTTACTCCAGTGACATTAATTTTGTGCCCTGATATAACAGCAGGTGAATGGCAGTGTGAGAATGTTCCTTATGCAAAAGGAGTCTACATCTATGAATGTCATGACCAAAAAAAGTCCAATAACAAAATCAAACTCTCTTGCCCAACCAGAGAAACTTGAGGCACATGCAATTCTTTAGCAATCACTAGGTTTAAATTTCCCCAAAATTGAAAGGAATGCACAAATCTAAAATATTGCACCAGGAATTGACGAACAAATGAAACATACTGTCAGTTTATACAGTTTTTACATCATGCACTCACTTCCTTACTGGGATAAAATTTACCTAGGCAACAAGTAGTATCCAACATGTGTGGTAAAACTGCTCAGTACTTTCGTATGAACATTCACTATAGACAAATAAACTTTGAAATAAAATTTCTAAAAACAAATCCTCAACAAGATATATAATCATCCCAAGACAATCTGGGAACTACATCAGCTAAATTTATACACAGCCAGGAGGGCTTTCAACCTCCGTACTGAATTGAGAAAATATAAATCTAGTCTCTACTTCAAATAATTCCATACATACAATTACGTATTTGTAAGCAAGGCCAAATCACAGTTTAAGTACTTAAAAGTATAGGGAATGTAAGAAAATATTCTATCACATACTACGGTAATGCAAACCACTTTTCTGAGATAAAATACCAAAGCCACATGCCAAAATGCAAATGAAAATATATCAGTACTTACTAAGTTAATTTTAACTGTTTCAAACTCATTTCCCATGAATATTAGTAAGACATTCACAAGGAAGACCATCTTCAAAAGGACAACTGGTTGATGAGAGATACAATATGATCTCTTGAGAAAGCCTGTGTCTCCATGGAGAACGGTGGGAAGAGGAGAGGTTTGCCTTTATACTTGGAAGTCACGTCGACTTTCCTATACCAAACTCTTCGTTTAACCGTGTCAAGTCCCTGCAAAAGTTGAAAAAATAACCTTACTTTCCCAAACTTTCAACATAACATAATTATAGCATAAAAACTCTTTTTAGGTGGTATTCCTAATGTACAGTATTCATATGAAGCTGCAAGTTTTTTCTCATAAAAAACACAGGTGACTAAAACATGCAAATCAGAATTTTCTATTACAAGGTGGGTGTACTTTGCATACCACAAAGACTAATAGCACTACAGAAATATGTATACAATATATCTTCTGTTCACTGGGTCTGGGTTATTGTTCACATTAATGTGATACAATTTGCATAAATGAAGTGTCAAGAAAATGAGCTCATAACTAATTTTGATAGTTTGCACATCCTGGCAGTGTCCCTTCAGCCTAGTTGCATTGTTTTCTGTTGTATACTTTTCATCTCTCTTGTCTTGCTTCATTTTCACCCTCCAGTCAAGAACAATTCCTACAGACCAATTTCATATATGTAATTTACCAAGTAATTACATAGCTATACTTTCTACGCGATCGGCAGTTAAAAAGTTGAAGTTTGCGGTAGCGATTCAATTGTTATAAGTGTAGGTAACGACCCCATCCTCTGTCAGGGAACGATAGGTACAACAAACCAGGGAAAATCACTTCTTTTCTATCGACGTTCAACGCAACATCGAATGTTTTGGTGGTTTGGATTTTAAGTTTTCTTTGTCGCTATTCTAAGGAATTGGTGAAGTATTGTTGATTTTGGTAGCTTTTCAGCTTAGCTTAGCTGTTATTCCTACAATATGTCTGATATGCATCAAGTGTTAGATATTGTAGCGAAGGATGTAAGACTCATATGACAAAAGTGACTTACGATATTCATACAATTTGTGCTAAGTGTAGAGGACAAGAGTGCTCAAAAGATCTTACTTGTGCTGAATGTGTTGACTGGTATGAGAAAAAGTGGAAAGTTTTGAAATCTCATGTAGATAAATTAGACAGGGATAGGATAAGGAAGGCGGCTGTTAGAGCTGAGAGTAGGGCTGTGAGCTTAGAACCTGTCTCTAACATTCAAGTCTTAGACCTTAATGTTCCTCCTTCTCCTGCCTTTGCATTATCTCCCATCCTTAGTCCTCCAAATATTTTTACATAAACTCCTGTTCCTAGCTCCCATGCTTACGATCCCGATGCCATAGCCAACCTCGAGAGTTATGTTGACTGTAAATTTGATCTTGTTGTCAATGCTGCATCCAAGTTAGGCGAGTTGCTTAAGGTCCTGATGGATGAATTTCACAGTTTTAAACAAGTGTAAGTGCCAGTGGAGGAGGTGGCTGTTCGTCCCGCTGATTCTCCTAGATGATGGTCACTGTCACACTCCCTGAACCTGGGAGTAGACATACCGGAGGTCCAAGGAGAGGTCAATGGGGTTGCCCACGGGCAGTCGCCCCCTCGTCCGATTCTGTGGTGCGTAATTCCGACAGCTGTTGGAAAGGCGTCGCTGTGAGTGCCCTCCAGTTGTTGCTGGATTCTGATCTCTCCAGTCCGGGAGAAGAGATGTATGTGGCATTTTCCGGGCCAGCCTCATCCTTTAAAGAGACGGCATGACAGAGAGCCCTCTCCCATTTCTCCCAAGCGCTCCAGAGACCCTGCTCTTAGTCGGCAACCAGGCTGCAGTAAGTGGTGCAGTCCAGCTCGTTATTCTCCCGATCGCTCCGATGTTGAGTGTCAGTTGCTGGTTCCTAAGCATTCTTCCAGCAAATGCTCTTCTTCTGGGTGTCAACATGAGTGTTCAGTGTATTTGCCAGAGTGCCATCCAGTCTCCGAACGCCAGTCTCGGACTCCCAAGCACCTGGCTCGGGCTCCAAAGTGCCCATCTCATAAGTGCTCGGTGTCATCCGGGCGCCCATATTCTGCTTCGCCTGCTTTTGTGCCAGAGAACTCATCTTTTGCACACATTAAGAAATAGTTGGATGATCTGCTTGGCTTGCTGCACAAGGCGCCAACCTCGCTTAAGCCTTCTGGAGAGGCTTCTTTGTTTCCAGTGTCTTTTGAAGAAGAAGAGGTTGTCCAGGAGCCCATTCCTACTGCATATGCTTCGTTGATGAAGTACTTTTTAGCATCTTTCCCCTTGCATTTCCAACCAGCTGCTCTGGTTTTGCCTGCCTCTACCATTCTGATGAGAAGTCAGTCAGTACCTTTCTGATGAGGAGTGTCAGACTCCAGCTCTCGCCTACTGAAGACAGTTCTCTCTTCCTCAGCTAGGAAGGCTCTCAAGGAAGTAGATAATTGGTTGTCTGTTAAGAGGGAGCAAGGGAAGGCTGCTTTTGCTTTTCCTCCAGCAAGATTGACAGCTAGATCTCTCTCCTATTCTACATGAAAAGCTCCTTCCTTGGGAGGCACTGCCTCTTCCTAAGGTGACCTCTCAGGATTAATTGACTCGGCAAGACATTCAGCTTTTTCTTCAGCTAAGATGTTCTTTGCCTCGTCGGAATTCAACCATTTAGTAAAACACCTATTTGAGGTTCTCGAGGTGTTCAGCTTCCTGGACTGGACAATAGATTGAAGAACAAGATGTACTAGTGACAGACTTGTCTTCTGACTGGCTAGGTGTCTTATCCTGTGCAGATAAGGCAGTAAGGGATGGCTCCTCTGAACTGGCAGCTCTTTTTGCTATTGGAGTCCTCAAGAAGAGGGATCTGCGGTGTTCCGTCACCACTAAAGGAGTTACGACCATACAAATGTCTGCTCTTTTGTACTCCCCTTTGGACAGACATTTTTTGTTTCCGCAGTCGGCAGTTAACCCTTTAACGCTGAAGCCCTATTTACAAAAACGTCTCCCATATGCTGGCGGCGTTCGTGAGTTAGTGCCGAAAAAAAAGTTTTTTCAAAAATCACAGCACGCTTAGTTTTTAAGATTAAGAGTTCATTTTTGGCTCATTTTTTTGTCATTGCCTGAAGTTTAGTATGCAACCATCAGAAATGAAAAAATATCATTATCATATATAAATATTGGAATATATGACAGCGAAAAAAAAAAAACTCATATAATTGTATACAAATCGCGCTGTAAGCAAAACGGTTAAAGCTAGTGAGTTAATTTTTTTTAGTTGTATTGTACACTAAATTGCAATGAATTTGGTATATAACAAATTTTAAAACGATCAAAGCAACACAGAGAAAATATTATCACAAAATGATGCATGAATTCGTAACGCGAGGACGTAAAAAAATGTTTTTTTCAAAAATTCACCATAAATCGAAATATTGTGCTAGAGACTTCCCGTTTGTTGAAAAATGAAGCTAATGGATTGAATATTACTACACTGTAAGTGTTTTAGCTACAATTGCAGTTTTCGACCATTTCGGTCGAGTTAAAGTTGACCGAAAAGTCGAATTTTTTCTATTTATCGTGATTTATATGGAAATATTTAAAAACTGATAAAAGCTACAACCATGAGTTATTTTTTGTTGTATTGTACATGAAATTGTGCACATTTTCACATATAAAACTTTATGTAAAGACTAATTTAAAGCGGTGCAAATATTACGACAACGAGACGAAAGAATTTCTGAGATGTTCGCAGAGTTACAGCAAGAGACGTAAGGAAAATTTTTTAAAAAATTCACCATAAATCGAAATATTGTGCTAGAGACTTCCAATTTATTGCAAAATGAAGTTAAACGATTGAATATTACTAGAATGTAAGAGTTTTAGCTTACAATTGTGTTTTTTGACCATTTTGGTTGAGTTAAAGTTGACCGAAGGTTGAAATTTTGGCAGTTATCGTGATTTATGTGAAAATATTTCAAAACTGATAAAAGCTACAACCATGAGCTATTTTCTGTTGTATTCTACATGAAATTGTGCACATTTTCATATATAAAAGTTTATGTAACGACTGATGTAAAACGATGCAAACATTACGACAACATGACGAAAGAATTTCTGAGATGTTCGGCCGAGTTATCACACAGAGACGTAAGGAAAAAATTTTTTTTTCAGAAATTCACCATAAATGGAAATATTGTGCTAGAGACTTCCAGTTTGTTGCAAAATGAAGGTACAAGATTGAATATTACTAGAATGTAAGAGTTTTAGCTTATAATTGCGTTTTTTTACCATTTCGGTCAAGTTAAATTTGACCGAAGGTTGAAATTTTGGCAGTTATCGTGATTTATGTGAAAATATTTCAAAACTGATAAAAGCTACAACCATGAGTTATTTTCTGTTGTATTCTACATGAAATTGCGCACATTTTCATATATAAAACTTTATGTAACGACTAATATAAAACAGTGCAAACATTACGACAACGTGAAAAGAATTTCTGGCGCTGACGTAAGGAAAAAAGTTTTTTCAAAAATTCACCATAAATCGAAATATTGCGCTAGAGACTTCCAATTGGTTGCAAAATGAAGGTAAATGATTGAATATTACTAGATCGTAAGAGTTTTAGCTTAAAATTGCGTTTTTTGACCATTTTGGTCGAGTCAAAGTTGACCGAAGGTTGAAATTTTGGCAGTTATCGTGGTTTATATGAAAATATTTCCAAACTGATAAAAGCTACAACCATGGGTTGTATTTTGCTGTATTGTACATGAAATTGCGCATATTTTCATATATAAAACTTTATGTAATGACTAATATAGAACAGTGCAAAAATTATGACAAAATGACGAAAGAATTTATGACATTTTCAGCTGAGTTACCGCCCGTGCGTAAGAAAAAGTTTTTTTTTTAAATTCACCATAAATTGAAATATTGTGCTAGAGACTTCTAATTTGTTGCAAAATGAAGGTACATGATTGAATATTACTAGAATGTAAGAGTTTTAGCTTACAATTGCGTTTTTCGACCATTTCGGTCGAGTCAAAGTTGACCGAAGGTTGAAATTTTTTGTAGTCGACGTACGGTACGTCCACTCGGCACCCAACAGACAATTTTAGTCGACGTATGATACGTCCAATAGGCGTTTAAGGGTTAAGGAGATTGCCACCAACTTACAGAAGAAATCCACGTAAGATCTTCTGGCCCAGTCAGCGAAGCGCCCCAAGGAGCCTTCTGCTTTACTTACATCCAAGTCAGTATCTCCTCTTCAGCAGCAGTCCTTTCGAGGAGTCCGACAGGGTTTCTCTAGACCCTGTTCCAGGGTGCGATTTTCAGCAAGGCCCATCAAGAGGACTTCCAGCAAACCTCTTCCAGAAAGTGACTTCCCCATCCTTCGTGCACCTGTAGGGGCCAGGCTCTCTTTCTTTTGGAAGAGGTGGAGTGCCAAAGGTACGGAACCTTGGATGATCACGGTTTTAAAAGAGGTTACTCGATTCCCTTCAAAATGTATCCCCCTCTCATAACTTCGCCAATTGCACTGACGGCATACTCTAAGAGCTCTGAGAGGTTTGTAGCTCTCAGGGAGGAAGTGTCAGTTCTTCTAAGGAAGAAAACCATAGAAGTAATGGAAGATCACTCTTCAAGAGGTTTTTACAACCGACTATTTGTTGTCCCCAAGTCATTGGGGACGTGGAGACTTGTCCTCGTCATCAGCGTGTTGAACTTCTACATTCAAAAAATAAAATTCAAGATGGAGACAAATCAGTGAGTGTTATCCTCCATCCAGCTGGGAGAATGGCTGATAACTGGATATGCAAGACGTATAATTCCATATTCCAGTCCATCCGGAGTCCAGAAAATACCTGAGGTTTGTCTTCGGGGGCCAGAGTCTTCCAGTTTTGAGCGCTTTGCTTTGGTCTTTCCACTGCACCTCAGGTGCTCACACGAGTCCTATCCCCTCTGGCGAAATGGTTTCACCTGATAGGTATAAACATTTGTTTATACCTGGATGACTGGCTCCTCTGCTCCCTATCACAGGAACAATGCACAAAGGATCTACAATTAACCCTTCTCCTTGCCAAAGAACTTGGACTTTTGATAAATCAGGAGAAATCTCAACTAGTCCCTACTCAGGAGATTCTCTATTTAGGATGAAGATCAACTCTCTGAGTTTTTGGGTTTTTTCCTCCCCCAGGAGGGTACAGTCCTGCCTGAGGTTGGTGCAAGATCTTTCTCTTCCAGTTTGCTCTGCTAATTGGTGGATGAGTCTGCTGGGAACCCTCTCATCCATCGAACAGTTTGTGCAACTAGGGAGACTTCACATGAGGCCCCTCCAGTTTTTCCTAAGAACAAGCTGGAACAGAAGGAAGCGACCAGACACAGTGCTGCTTCCGATTACGGCAGAGATAAAGGACGACCTCCGGTGGTGGACATCCAGAGACAGACTGTCAGGGAGAAAGTCTCTTCATATTCTGAGCCCTGACTATCTTTTATGCAGATGCCCCAGACCTAGGTTAGGGAGCACTTTTGGGCACCCTAGAAACTTCCGGCATATGGTCCCTGGAGCAAAGGAAGTTGCACAACAACGTCAAGGAGATGTCACCCATCCATTTAGGCTTGAAGCGCTTTGTAGTAGTAGTAACAGACAGAACCGTGGTGATTCATTCTGGCAACACCATGGCTCTCTTATACATCAAGAAGCAGGGTGGAACACATTCTCCCTGGCGAGGTGGCAAAAGAACTGCTCATTTGGGCAGACCAGAAACAGGTCAGGATCATCATGAGATTCATCCAAGGGAGAATGAATGTCCAGGCAGACGAACTAAGTCGATGAAGACAAGTCCTCTCGACAGAGTGGACTCTGAATTCAACAATCTGCAACAACATCTGGAAGTTGTGGGGCAGACCGACAGTAGATCTGTTCGCCACTTCGAGGAATTACCACCTTCCTCTATTTTGCTCTCCAGTTCCAGACCCAAAGGTGTGGGCGATGGATGCCATGCTGGTAAACTGGTCAAATCTGGACCTTTACGCTTTTCCCCCTTTCAACATGGTGAGATCAGTGATCAACAAGTTCCTGGCTCACAAGAATGCATCAATGACACTAATAGCTCCCTTCTGACCACTCAAGGAATGGTTCCTGGACCTAAGACTTTTGTGGACTTTCCAAAGTTACTTCCTCAAAGTCCACAGCTTCTCAAACAGCCCCACCTCTGGAAATCTCATCAAAGCCTACCTGCTCTCGCTCTGACAGGATTCAGACTATCCAGAGACTCATCAGAGTGAAGGGGTTTTCAAAACAAGCTGCGGAAGCTGTTAACAGATGTAGACAGCAATCTACCAGGCCAAGTGGTCCATCTTCCACAAGTGGTGCAGCGGCAATCATGTCTCCCCTGCTAAGACCTTTGTAGCTCAAACAGCGAATTTCCTTCATTTCTTAAGGAGCAATAAGAAGCTCTCCTCACTGACTATTAGAGGCTACAGATCGATGTTGGGGTCAGTTTTTAAGCATAGGGGAGTAGACTTAAGTTCTAATAAAGACCTTAGTTTTCTGATTAGGCGTTTTGAGACTACTAAGCAACCATGAGACGTCTCTGTTTCATGGAACTTAGATGTGGTGCTGAAATGGTTAACAAGTCCTGCTTATGAATCTCTCCATTCCATTTCTCTTAAGAACCTAACAAAGAAAACTTTTACTAGTAGCCTTGGCCATGGCTAAATGAGTGAACGAGCTGCAGGCAATTGACAAACATATTGGTTTTTCACAAGAGAATGCTGTCTGCTCTTTTTTGCTTGGCTTCCTAGCTACAAATGAGTCTCCATCTAATCCCTGGCCATGCTCGTTCTCCATTAGGAATCTTATGGACATTCTAGGACCAGAAGAGGAGGAGAGAGTTCTGTGTCCAGTAAGAGCTTTGATGTATTATTTGGACAGGACAAAGATGATCAGAGGACCTGCCAGTAACCTCTGGTGTTCCATAAGAAACCCAGCTAAACCTATGTCAAAGAATGCATAGTCATTCTGTCTTTCTTAGAAGCCTTATTTTAGAGGCACACTCCCAAATACAGGAAGATGACCTGTCTTCTGTTAAGGTGAGGGCGCACGAGATTAGGGTGGTGGCCACGTCCTACGCATTTAGACATAACACGTCACTCTCAGCTATCCTCCAGTTGGCATACTGGAAGTGCAACACCATTTTTGCCTTGCACTATTTGAAAGAAATACAGATAACATTTGAGAATTGCAGTATCTTAGGTCAGTTATCGGTGGCTGGCTTGGTATTGGGGGGAAGAAGCATAGGGAGCACCCCTTCCTATCCGTAACTTCTTCGCCTTGAATATTGGGTGAGTTTTTTTTTTTTTTTTTTTTTTTCTTTTTTTGGGGTTACGTGTACCCAGAGTGCCCACCAGTCTATGGAAATGGTATGATGATTTTAATTTTTATGGTTATTGGTGTAGAAAGCTATTTTATTTGGTCTTTTTGATTTGGTACTGCGCCCAGGGCTAGGGCAAATTTTTTCTTTGTCGCTTTTGAGTATTCAGAAAACTCTTTTACTCAAAAGCTCCCTCTTTAAGGGGAACGTTTGACAAAAAAAATCAAAGAATCCAAATTTTTACTGATATTTCACATACGGACTCTTACACCTCTTGACTATATTCTCAGAAAATTGTATTAAAAAATTCGCAATAGTTTTGGAGTTATGAGCCAAAACCATAACCCTACTATCACTGAGAAAATTAAATTTTTCGTATAATGTAATGATAACTTCAGTATATCGGCAGTAATTTCAATTTAGCTATCAAAGAAGAATATCTAAATGCGGTATATGGCAACTATATCCTACGCAAGTGCGTAGAGGCTCTGTTGGGTGAAGGAGTGTACCCACTTGGGCAATCAGTGGCAGCTCAGCTCTCGATGAAGCAAGACGTTGCGCTGCCCAACCTTGCCCGTGTTTTGGCACACTTTTCATTCGGCGCACTTATATTACTTTGCAAGTCAATTTTTTGTACTTCTCTTGGCTTTGCAATACTTCTTTGTTCAGAAGAAACCATGCTGAGACCAAGAAAATTTAAACATCTACGTTCCATACGAGAAAGGAAGAAACGACGTCATGAAGAGGGAGGCATCCAAGAGAGAGAAAGAGGGGGACCAGGAGCCTAAATATATAAAATATAGTTCAATATACATAAAATAATAATCACAGATAACACCAATATGATATAACATATCAAATTTGTCATAAAAACCTCAAAGTGTGAGACAACAAGCAAATAAATGGACAGACAAGCAAAAAATGTCATCATAAAACTTTGGAGGCCGATATCTGAAAACTAAAGTTATCGACCTTCAAATGGAAACTCAGGCGTAACGAATTCACCTATCTCAATGAAACAAAAAGCAAATGAAAGCTAAATAAATTGTCTACAAAACTATACAGTTTTTTTTTTATTTTGTCCCAACAATATTTTTGGGATTTATTTTTCCACGAAATCGATCCAAGATTTTTCAAAAATCGAAAAATATTTTTAAAGAATTTTGAAAAAAAAAAAAAAAAAAAAAACTCTATTACTTTATTCTAATCTATAATACCTGTCTACCACGTAAATTTCAGCTCTCAGGTTGCAATAGTTATGGCTGAGCTTTTTTTTTAAGAATTTTGAGGGGGGGCAGGGGTACCAATGAATGGGGGGAGAAGGAAAATATGAATACTGACCTTTTCGCTATACATAAACTAACTAATGCCCAAAATTTTGAACTGATTCACGCAAAAAAACCAGAGTTATTAATAAAAACAATTTTTTCAAATGCTCCCCTTAAAGCAGGGACTTATCTCTGCTATTCCACTAAGTCACTACAGGTCAAGATGAGCACCGGCCAAGAGGCAGTAATCTCCTGCTGTGGCTCTCTTACCAGGTAAGGATACAACAAGCAGGTTTTCCGATGTTAACAGATTTCACGTTTCAGACTCATCTTCATATCTGAATGTTTTTGAAACAGAATATGTCCATTTATCCCACCATCTTTCAATGTGGGATTCAGCTATGTAATTGCTTGGCAAGTTACATAAATGAAAATGGTATTTCCATGATAAAATTAAGTTTCATATATACTTACCAAGTAATTACAGATCAGAGCCCTTCCTCCTCCCCTCTGATGGACATTAAGGGCGCGGTCGTTACCTAAATGTATAACAATTGAATTGCTACCGCGAACTTCACATTTTTAACTGCCGATCACATAGAAAGTATTGCTATATAATTAATTAGGAAGTATATATGAAACGTAATTTTATCATGGAGATACCATTTCTATATTTAGTAATGCATTACAAAGTACGTACACCTTTGATACAAAAATTTTTTATTTTTAGCTCTTCAATTATACTTACACAACTGGTGGCCTATAAGTTGGGAGAAATTCCAATGATGTACTAAGTACAGTAGATTCATATAACTGCAGCGCTTACTTTCATGATTATTCTCAGCAATATAACTGATTTTGATGAATGATATTTTACCATTTTCTACAAGATCTATTTCAATGAAACTTCGAGCAATGCCTTAAATACTAAGTTAAGTATACCTTAGTTTAAACAGACCACCGAGCTGATTAACAGCTCTTCTAGGGCTGGCCCGAAGGATTACATTTTACGTGGCTAAGAACCAATTGGTTACCTAGCAACGGGATCTACAGCTTATTTATGGAATCCGAACCACATTAAAGCGAGAAATGAATTTCTATCACCAGAAATAAATTCCTCTAATTCTTCATTGGCTGGTCAGAGAATCGAACGCGGGACCAGCAGAGTGCTAGCTGAGAACGGTACCCACCCGTCCAATGAGGAACCAGAATACTAAATTGTCACTCTTTCCATTACCTGAGGCTTCCAAAACTTTTACTTTAAAATTGTGTTATGATATTCATGACAGTATTCTTGATGTTGAAGTTCGTAAGTTTAACAAAGGAAGTATATTTTTGCTTTTGAGCACCTTGCACCATTGCCTCAGTTTTCTGACTTGTAAAGTTCAGTGCATTTTTGTATGCAAATAACATTTCCTGGTGTCAGAGATGCTAGTTTTTCCTAAGGTAAGTCTTGGAAATTTACACTGTGTCCTATAGGCCAAAGATTACATTTTTGATTGGCCCAACCTAAGCCCAGGGAAAAGTCATCCTGCTAGACTAACCAAGAGCTCCAGTATATGATCTCTGAATAAGTGTGTAAATGATTTTTATTTAAAGCAGTAAATACAGAAAGCATAAAAAATATATATAGTCACATACATTCATTCCTGAACTGGCAGATAATGGTGGATGAATTAATTAATGAGCATTAACTTATATTACCTGTATTTTATCCGTATTTTCACTCTTTTCAAACACCCCTGACTTGAAAAGAACAATATTAGCTGGTCCCTGGTATAAAAGTTAGTCTTGGCATTCTACTTGGATGATGGGTGTTCATGCCTCCCCCAGGGCAATAAGGAATTGTTGGAACTGTGTCATGTGTCATGGTAAATTACTGATTCAGAGTGGGATCTGTGGTGGGGGGAACCTGAGTAAAGTTTGCCTTAGCACCTTAATGTGGTGGAAAACTGAAACAAAGCTACTTAAATTTAACTTCAAATTTAAAATTTATCATCAATATGAAAAGCAAGGCTATCATAAAGTGGAAATATTGCAATAAATTGCCTTTTTATGATAGTTTCTAGGCAAATTCACACTTGATTCTTTTATACTTGGTAACACTACAATATATTTTCAGGTTCTGGAAATTAAATTTTTGTTTTCCTTTTACTATTTATAAGATCTGTGTGAATGTCAATCTAGATTCTATTTTGATTTTGTTCTATTTGGATGTTATGTCCATGCTGTGTTTTAATGAAATGTAGCTGCAGTTAAATGTTATTCTCTATTTGTAATTTTCCTGTTGTGACATTTAGTTTTTCTTTTGTTTGAGATAAAAAAAAAAATTACTGTAAAAACCCATATCCAATATCAAAATCTGAAAATATTGCTCCTGGTGTTGTCCCATTTATCTGCACAGATGGAGACAAGGTTTTTCCAGTTTGCTGGTATGTTTCAGAAAAGCTTATTTAATATTAAATGAATGAGCTTGAAAAAATATACAACAAAGTATTTTTAAAATAAAAGAACTGAAAATTTTACAACCAATATGCTGTAGCAGTCAAACCCACAGTACTTAATGCATTGAGACAGTCAAATGCTTGCATGCATCAACCAAAACAAGACATTAAAGCCACCAACCAGTGAGTGTTGCTACCTTATTTCTGTGTTTATTTTTTGTTTTAAAATTTTGTTAGTCTAAACTAGGGTGCATCTTTGAGGTTAAAGTGTTTTAGGCACTGGGAAATATGGTATGTTTTGATTAGTATTTATCATTTACTTTCACCTATTCTTTGTTGTCTTTTTTCCATATGATCCATCTAGACAAAGAAAAAGCCATCAAATTACACAGCACTTGTAGAAATAAGAATAACAACCTGGAATACAGTTGAGAAGTGATTGGAAGACCCAAGAGAATAAGAGTGAGCCAAATAATCCAATGTAAATAAGCGTACCTTTTATCAACAGCATCCATTAAATGTATGGCACTTAGTGATGAAAGGCAGACTCTAAGAGTCGACCAAATGTTGCCAGAAACGGCTTTTGTTGATTTTTTGCCCGCAAGTCCTCGACCAGCTTCCTGCATGTTCAGAGCTTCCAAGAAATGCTCCATTGCTTCCCTATGATAAGAAATGTAAATAAGAATGAAGACCCTTAAATCATAACCATGACCTGTGACATACCTAACTTCACAATCAGTAATATGTGGAACAGGTACAAAGGCACCTTTTCATAAATTCTTATTAATCTGAACCGTCTTTTTAAAGCTTCAGTTCCAAAATCCAAAAAAATAAAAAACCAAAACACACAGCCCTAAGGGTTTCAGATAAGGGACTGTGAACCAATATAATGTCTTTCCATTTAAAATTAAATATCTATCTTTTTACACCTCTAATGTAAACTACAATTAAAGAGGGTATGCAGTCAAGATAAGATACTGGTTTTATCCTCCCAAAAGGTGGTCTTATGCTTTAGTGCGCCTTGTGTGGCACACCGCAGACATTACAAGAAGGTTCTTTGCAGCATCCCTTTGGAGTGGAATATAAGATTTAGGCCAAAGCCTAAGCACTGGGACCTACCTAGGTCATTCAGCGCTGAAAGGGAAGTTGGGAGTATAAAGGTTTTCACAGTGTAACAGGAGGAAAGCCACACAGTTTTACTATGAAACAATTGTTTGGAGAGGGTGGAAAGTAAGAGGGAAGAAAAAGGATATGTATGGAGGTTCAGTAAAAGGAACGGAAGGGGTTGCTGCTAGGGCCGAAGGGACACTGTAAAGAACCTTAGTAATATGTACTTAGAGATGTCCAATATTATTAAACTACTTCTGCTCCAATTATCATTTGTGCTCACTTCATGTACATGAATGTGAGCCACATGTGAGCAAGAGGTTTATGGTGGAAAAATAGTATAAAGATGCAAAAAATTGTGGGCTTGAACAGCAATGAAAGAGTTATTGTTAATCAAGGAAATAACAAGTTTAACACTTGAACCATGTACAACCCTTCTAGACTGGTCATGTTCTGAGATACTCTTGTCTCCAAGTTGGTTGATAATCTTTCATCCCTCAAAAATGCATGTTGTAAAGTATTTCATTTATATTACTTTTTACACTAACAAGAGCAAGAAACAAGTGCTAAGGAAGAGACTTAATTTCTACAAAATGTTTGTAAATTATACAATAATCCTCAAACTTGTGACTTTTGTTACAGATAAAGAGATCTTGAACTTGATAATTTGTGCTATTATCATAACATACAAGAGGGTAATTCTTAACCACATACAAGACTAGTCCTATCTTCATGGGTCTGAAGCTAATTGGATGCAGTCAGTAATAGGAACTGGATTCTGTAACTGAAAATTATTACTATGGTTTTGAAAAATAAGTAGCCCTTTAGTCATGGATTATCCATGATGTCACTAAAAGAAATGGGGATATGATCTCACAATTCCACTTGGCAAAGCAGGTGCCCCACATCACTACTTGTATTATTTTAACTTAAGAAAAGAGGAAAGTTATCTGTAACTGATAGAAAAATCCTTGACTTACCTATGTGCTCCCAAGTTAATACAAGATATCCCAAGATTATATCGACATCTGATGAAACCAGGGGAAACTTCTAAGGCATTTCGGTAAGCATCAATTGCTGCTTCTGATCTCTCACTATTTGCTAAAGTTGCTCCTAATTTGTTCCATAATTTTGCATCCTAGAATACATAACATGAATGAAGGAAATGAAAATGAATACATTATATGCAAAAGAGTACATTATATGCAAAAGTATCTTTTTTCTTACATATATTTCTGGTAAAATAAAGGATATGCAAATGTGGAATTATATAACCTGCTCATATAGATCCATGGATACCAATTATATCTTAAAAATTATAAGATCCCTTCCCTCAAGCATTTATGAAATAACCATGAAAGTAAAACCTTGAAAAAGATTCTGGCAGATGTACTTAATGTGATAACTAATAATCAGCAAGGAGAGCTCAGGGTGTGAAGAATTGAGAACTGTGTGTGGATTAGCCAAGTGATTCCTGTAGTGTTGGGAATATGAAACAGTTGCACTGCATCTGCCTCCTTACTTTAAGATGGCGCATGACAGGAAATGAAAAAAGCTTAGAGTAGAGTATCCTTTATTGGTGTACTGATCCTTATGCTAAGGTTAAAAATGACAAATTTTGAAAGTAATTTGTATTTTTCCTAACATACAATAACATACAAACCTGAGGTCTTTACATAGGAATTACCTTCAGCGCAAACTGGAACAGGCTATTCTACACAAGGCTGTTCAGTAGTTGAACTACCAGTGGGAGAGGTGAGGGGTACCCTCACCACCTCCCTTTGCTGAGTCGCGAATCCATTTGCCTTATAGCCCAGGTAAGCAGAATGTGGGGTGGCTAGAGGTGGGCAGTTTATGTAAAGATCTCAGGTTTGTATGTTAGGAAAAATACAAATTACTTTCAAAATTTGTCATTTGTTCCTAAACGAATACAAACCATCGGTCCTTACATGGGAAGACTTCCTTCTTGGTGGGAGAATCTGAGTAGACTTCCTAACCAACTGGAGGTTTGCCTCACCTAGGACTTTTTCCTAGTTGTGCAATGTCGAGCAGAGGAAGCAGTCCCATGCCTTTGATCAGGGGAACAGGAGTGTGCTCGGCTGTCAGACTTCTGGGCTTCTCAAGGTAATGGGTGTGAAAGCAACATTACTCCGAAAAAGGCTTGGAAGAATAAGGAGGCAATAAAGCTAAGATAAGGAACGGGTTAGTTTTATTGCCCAGCCCTCTCTCCCCTTGCTAGACAGAGGTCAGGATTTGCTTCTATTTGATTATAACCATGAAAAAACAGAATGGCTGAACATTCACCTGCATCTGTGTCTGTCCAGCATATGATGGTTTGATGACCTATCCTCTGCCTGCAGGAGGAAAGGTACCAGAAGGAGAAAAGGAGCCCCAACACACACACACACTTACTTTCACTTCTATTACCAAACATCTTACACTAGATGCTACCTGTCCTGCCAGGGGAACTGGATGAGCTACACCACTTGTTGATCAACCTCCACAGAACCCATGGAAAAGGAGTCCAAGGGCCTATGGGCAATGTCCCTCAGGTAAAAGGAGGCGAATGTCATCTGACATGACCACACTCCTGCTCTCAGCACCTGATATACCAACTGGTTCTTCCTGAACGTGAGGGAGGGCGCAACGCCCCTAACTTTGTGAGCTCTGGGCCGGAGCTTATTTGAGTCCTCCTCATTTGATGTTGAGCATGCCTGCTTGACAGTCTCACGAAGCCAGAAAGACATTGTGTTCTTGGACACCTCTTTCTTGGTCTTGCCAGCACTAACAAAAAGTCGACACTCAGGCCTCAGTTACCGAGTCCTTTTAAGGTAGTGCCAACACCCCAACTGAACAAAGTAGTATCTCTTCTGATTAGGACTCAAATCTGGTGTCAGGAACCAATGAACTCTTGAGTCTTCGCTATGAATTCTGGTGTAAAATCAAACGAAACAGATCCCCATCCCCTTGAGTGCTTAACATTATATAGAAAAGACCATGACATTTTCCTACTCTCTTCGCCGATGCTAGGGCAGGCAAAGATACAGTCTTGAGGGTCAGATCCCTGTCTGATGACCCTTGTAGAGGCTCATAAGGTGTGCTAGTCAGGCTTTGACGGACGTGAGTCCCATCCCATTCAGGGGGCCTGAGTTCTCTGGGAGAGCAAGACTTTTTGAAGCTCCTCATCAGCATGGACATCTCCCATGAGGAAGAGAGATCTATGACTTTCAGGCATAGGACTAAGCCCAGGGTGGCTCTGTAGCCTTAAATTGCTGAGAAAGAGAGATGGTATTTTTGGCAAAGGAAGATGAGAAAGTCTGCTACCTGATGAACAGTAGCTCTGAATGGATAGCAGAGCCAGCAGGTCTGGATACCACTTGGCATGCGGCCATTTGGGAGCCACCAGGGTCATTCTGAGATTTGTGGTGATCATTACCCTGTTGATCACTTGACAAATAAGACAGAATGGAGGAAAAGTGTACATCGAGATTGTTCCATAGGTGCTGAAAGGTGTCATCCGCTTCAACCCAAGGGTCCGGGACGACTGAGCAAACACCGGTAACTTCCTGTTGTGCCAGGTTACAAAGAGGTAGTCCCCAAGAATAATCTTTCCACGACATCTGGGTGTAGGGACCGTCCTGTCCCTATCACTTGACCCTGGTGGCCGAGTTTGTCTGCCACCACATTCTTTTGCCTGGGTCATATCTGAATGACAACTGCACTGAGTGTGTTCTTGCCTTCTCATGCACTTGCACCGTCAACTGATGAAGCTGAAGTGACAATAGTTCTTGCTTAATGAAGTATGCCACTACTGTGGTGTTGTTGCTCATGAGTACCACACAGTGCCCCATTACTTGATCCTGGAACTCATGGAGAGCTAGGAAGGCTGCCTTGAGCTCCAAGATGTTGATGTGCAAGTGTTTGTTGCTCTGATTCCACACACCTGAGATTAGTAACTCCTCCAGGTGTGCGCCTCATCCCTCCCGAGACGTCCGAAAACAAAAGCATCTAGGGAGGGGATGTGTGAAGCTGGACTCATATTACTAGGTTCCTGTCGTCTAGCCACCAGGCTAGGTTCTGTCTCACTTCTCTCAAGAGAGGAACGGGAAGGATGGTGGATCCCTTGCTTGAGACTCCTTCATTCTTCACTGGAAGAAGCAAAGGTGAGGTCACCCATGAGGGACAAGTTACTCCAAAGACGACAGGTGACCGAGAATGACTTGCCACATTCGAGCTGGTTGTTCCTGTCGGGACAGAAATAACTGCGCTGTCTCCTTAGACTTGCTGATGCAGGAGCCTGAGGAAAGACTCTCACTGCTGGCATATCTATCAGCATATGCCCAGGTACTTATCCTCTGCTTGGGTATGAGGTCTGACTTCTTGAGATTTATCGCAATGTCTAGGTTGTGACAAAATTCGAGGTGGCGATTTCTGTCCTGAAGCAACTTCAAACGAGAGTTAGTCAGAATTAGCCAATCGTTGAGATATCTCAGAAGACGTATCTCGTGCGAATGGCCCAAGTTGAAACAAGGGTGAACATTCTCGTGAACACCTGGAGAGCAGTTGATAGTCCGAAGCAAAGTGCCCTGAACTGATAAACTGTCCCGTTGAGGATAAAGCGGAGGTACTTGCAGGACTGATGGACAGGTATCTGGAAATATGCATCCTGCAGATCCATTGTAAACATGAAGTCGGACTAACTGACAGTTGCCAGCAATGACCGAGTTGTTTCCATTTTGAATCGAGTCTAGCAAACGAACCGGTTCAAGGCTGATAGGTCTATGACCAGTCTCCATCCCTCTGATACTTTTTCTACAAGAAAGATCATGCTGTAAAAGCCCGGAGATATTGGTCTGTCACAACTTCCACAGCGCCCTTAATCAGAATTGCCTTTACCTTGTTCTGTAGTGCAAGGTCCTTTGGCAAGCCAGGAACTCATGTCTGCAGATGGACATTCAATACCCAGGACTCCGCTCCGTGTCGCTGCCATGTTGCCCAATGGCTTGACAGGCACCTACCCACTACTGGCAGCATGTGGAGAGGAATGCTGCCCCTAGTGTCCTCCTCCCTTCTTCCCCCTACCTCTTCTCCCTGGGTGGGCCAAGGACTGAAAGGGCTGCTGCTTTGCACCTGAAGGTCGGGATGCAGTGGCACGCGAAGGCCCTGAGGTCTTTGCCACTGCACGGTGGATGAGGTAGTTGTTATGATCAACCCTTCGACGATCCAACGCAACATCTGCTTGCTCTCTGTCAAGAGAGAAGTGGAACCCAACAAAGGTAAGTTCCTCAAGATTAAGACTGATTTGGGACTTACAAACTTCAGAACTCGACAGAGTTGCATCTTGTCTCTTAAGAATCAAGTTTGTCCATAGGTTAGCTGTCTGGTGGGCTAGGTAAGTAATGGCCTTACTTCCAGACAGGAACAGACTACTGTAATAAGGCTAGCCATTTCCTCATTGGGGAGTGACAACAAGGAAGTGATAACCTCGGCTACTGTTGTAGACCAATGGTTGATCCAAGAGACTGCTCTTCGCTGACTCCTAATGTGAGAAGGTGGTGTTTTCTGCATGGAGTTGCTCTAGCGACAGACCTGGATCTGTGCAGTCAGGATTGACCTCTCTGAGGGCTTGTAAGATTTCCTCTGATGAGGGAGTGGTGGAGGAAGCAGCTTAAACAAGCGGCTGGAATGAAGTGAGTTCTCCTTTTCAGAGATGAGAGAACTCACCTGACCCAGGACTGATTATGCAAGCTTCGACCATGGTAGCACTATCAATGGTAAAGATTCCCTGTGGGGCTCGGCCGAAGGAAGACTTCATTGGCAGCCAAGCTCTCGTCCCCAAGATTGTTGTACTGAACGAATCTAACAATCTGGATGTAGGAACATGCAGCTCGAGGTTATTCTCATCCTTGGGAAGAGGACTTTCAGGCCCTTCCAAGTCGTGGTCCTCCTGAGTTACTCTCTCTAAGTGAGAGACCCTTGTTAGAACCCCCATGAGCCCTCTCTGACACCTAAGCACCTGTATAGTCCCAGGAGGTTGAAGGAACAGGTGAGAGGGCCTAACACCCTTCGTTGATTTGCTGGAGGCCGCAGCCTCGGCAGGAGAGGAAGACCGTGAGGGACAGTCCAAACATGGTGACAATCGATATACAGGTTTGGCAGAGCTCCCCTCACGCTAAGGTAAAAGGGGGTTGTCCCTGGGAGAGAACACATGCCATCGCAAACGCTATCCTGAGGAGAGTAGATTCGCTCACACGAAAGTGAGCGGGAACTGGCCCTGGGAGAACGATCGCGCCGTATTGAATGAGAGCATGGTCTGTCCAAATGATGTGCTGGACTTTTTCTGTCAGGAGTGTGAACCCTTTGGTCAGTGTCACTGACTCGAGACCCGATCCTCCAAGGTGCGGCTCGTGGAAGCCACAACCTGGGTCGGGGACTTGAAGGTGGGAGCAGCGTCTGCACATTGCACATCCACAGTCTCCCTGTAGGCCTTGTCTCGGTCTGGGAACCGCGATCGGTTACTGTAACAGCGCAGGTCCATTGCAGCCCAGGCGTAAGAAGCTTTCGGGGGCAAAGGTTGAGCAGACCCATGTGCGCGGACCAGCTGGGGCACGGGAATGTGCCACAGACGACTTGCTACTGTGATGGGAATGAGCCTCCAGGTCGGAACCTTGGGGTTCTTGTACATAAGAAGGTTCTTTACCGGGGTTCTTGTACATAAGAAGGTTCTTTACCAGGCATGAGGGATGTCTGGTATCGGTGCCCTGGCAGTCAGCCGTGTCACAGCTATTCCCAGGGTGCGCTGCTCCATGTCTCGGATGTCTGAGGACCTCCAAGATATGGGTCCTTCGTCCCGGGACGGGAAAAGTGCGTTCCGCATCCGGATGTCCAGAGAGACCCGATACACGATCCCCTGTTCTGGGACAGGGGCAAGGCACCTTGCGTGTCTCAGGTGTCCAGAGAGATACCAGATGCGGATTCCCTGTCCTGGGACAAGGGCAAGGCACCTTATGCATCTCAGGTGTCCAGAGAGATCAGTGACATGGGTCCCGTCCTGAGACGGGAGATATGTAATCTGCACCTCGGATGTCCGGGGACACCTGAGATGCGGGTCCCCGTCCTGGGATGGGGGCCTCTGGTATTGATACCCTGGGTGTAAGCTGTGACAACTGCTCCCAAGGCAGTTGCTTTCACGTCTCAGATGCCCAAGGGCCCCCGAGATGTGGGTCCCCCATCCTGGAATGGGAAAAGTGCATTCTGCGCCTCAGGTGTCCAGAGAGACCCGAGACGCAGGTCCCCTGTCCTGGGACAGGGGCAAGGTACCTTCCATGCCTCAGGTGTCAAAAGAGACCCAAGACGCGGGTCCCACGTCCTGGGACAGGGGAGAGTCGTATTCCACGCCTCAGATGTCTGGGGACACCCGAGACATGGGTCCCCTGTCCTGGGACGGGGGGAGAGACAGAGTGATCTTTGTGTTTCTTCCGTAGAAGAAGACATGCCGTGAGAGAGCTGACCAGCTCCCTCATGGACTAGAGCTGCTGCCCTTCTCTTCTTCGGGTCTGTCCGCCTAACAGGACCCTCAGAAGGAGAAGGGGGCTTCTCACAGTCTAGAACCATCGCCTTCTTCTTCGGGTCTGTCCACCAACGGGATCCTCGGAAGAAGAAGGGGAGAAGATGAGAGCAGATGGAGAAGAAGACACTGATGATGACGAGGGGAACAGGGTCTCTTCCTCAACATCCTCTCACGTTTGTATCTCTTCATTAACTCGGCCAGAAGGTCCTCAGCATCGGGAAACATCAGAGGACGCATCGATGTTAATGGGACAGGATGCACTGACGGGAGGCTGGTTGTAGGCCTTGAGGTGCGCAATCCAGTCCCACACTGATGGTTCCCCTGGAAAACCTAGTCTTCCCAATCTTCCCCAAACCTGAAAAAGATGAAATTTCAGAGGCTGCCCCGTTTTGCCCAGGGGAAGAGTGCTCCCCTCCTTTGTGAATGGAGGAAGCCCTCGAGAGAGAGAGATACAGGTCCCCACTCCTCCATACGAGCCCCCATTTCCAAAGCACCAGGGGAATGTGGAGGAGTAATTTCCCTCCTCGATGAAGAAGCAGCATAATGGGATTGCATGGGAAGAAAGGAGGAGCTACCTGACGTCCTCGGAAGAGAATACAGTACCACATCCCCCTGTGAATACTTAGAACCCTGAACCCTTCTAAAAACACTTAACTTCTTATTTTGATAGTTCAAACACACACAAAAAAACTAAAAATGCTTATACAGGTATTATCCTACTTATGATACGGTTAGGTTCCAAAAAACCCATTGTTTGTTGGTAAAAAAGGTATCTCAAATATAGTCTAGCCTATACTAGGGTATTCAGTACCCTGTATACATATATGGTAGTCTAGCCTACACTATCAAGTATATTCTATACATACATGGTATAGTAATTATTAATATCAGCTAATTCTGGAGGTTCATGCAGAGTGACTTATGATAATTCCATACAAAGAGAAACTGAATAACAAAACAAGAATTAGCTTAGCCTACACTATGGTATATTGTATACATAAACGGTAGCCTAGCCTACATTATACTGTACTCTATATTCACATATCCTATTATACAAACATCAGCTTAACAAATATGCATCTTTTCCATGGATCTTTTAAAATGTTATGCTTTAGTTCACTGTATCCAATAATATTGTATATATTCTTATATTGCTTTTGTATTATAAATTGTGATCAATGTTGTGGTTTGGAAATCGATTACGCGGTAAGTTTATTTCGCTGTATTTAACTCAGTTCAGAGTGCTTTCTTGCTTCTATTTAGCATAAATAAATCTCTAGATACTTTATTGATATGGGGCAAGGTTATTTATCTTTATACGAAGTGTTTTTAAGTCGAATATAAATTAAATACGTCTCGTTGTGAAATTACGTATTTATCTTTTATCGGTGTAAAAATAGCAGTAATATGTGTTCTTTCATGCCCAGTAGTTTTGATTAAAATAATTTCTCTCCACTTTTAAGTACGGTTGAGTTTCATCCATGTTGCCGCTGCACAATAATTTATAGTCATCAGCAGTTTGAACATTGTTTTCTCAGCTTCAGTACAACTTGCAGCTTAAATTTAGCAGTATATTCCCTTGCCGATCTCTTATCCATAGCGAATAAGGGTATAATGAAAAAAATATATCAGCCCTATTCTAGTTAACCTCATTTGTACTATAACTATGGCACAGTAAACCCCCCGTATTCGTGGGGGATGTGTACCACACCCACCGTGAATAGCTAAAATCTGCAAATACTTAAAACCCCTGTAAAAACACTTAGAACTGCCTATTTTGATGGTTCAAACACAAAAAAACTCTAAAACTGCTTATACTTGAGTATTTTAATAGTTTTATCACAAAAAGTGCATTTAGCCATGAAAACGATGTTAAAATGCAATAATTAGTGAATATTTCTTAGTGAAGAATATACCGTGAGTGGCGAATTTTCCGCGAATGTGTACTGTATATACATTCCACAGAGACATCTGCGAATAGGTGAGTCCGCGAATTGTAAGACCGTGAATGTGGGGGGTTTACTGTAATTGTATACTCCCGTACGATGGTTGAAATACAAGCAAAACAGCTGTTGTTATCCAATTTGGTTATAAGCAAAACAACAGTTTCTTATTCGGTTTTTTAAAGCAAGAGTATAATGTTACCAACAATGCTTTTGTCAATCTCTTTTACTTTTATAACTAGAAGATGGGATAAACAGATGGAGGAAAAGTTGGTCTATTGTAATTTGGTCTCTCTCACTGGCTGACTGTACGCTGCTGCCTGTGCCTGCGTGAAATTTAAAAATATTTTATAAATATTGTCGTATCGGTATTAATTGCTTACCAAATCGCAAAATCGAATTATTGAAACTTGAGCACTACCTAGGTACCTGAGTATTTTAATAGTTTTATCACAAAAAGTGCATTTAGTTAGTCATGAAAATGACATGAAAATACAGTAATTAGTGAATACTTCTCAGTGAAATATACCGCGAATGGGCGAATTTTCAGCAAATAATGTGTATATATGTTCCATAGAGAAATCCGCGAATCGTGAGACCGCGAATACAGGGGGTTTACTGTACCCTTCCGAGGACGGTGAGAAGCCCTGGAATTCTCTTTCCAGCAAACCTCATCCATTGCTCCGGGGACCAATTACAAAACTCGGAGCAAGTATCAGTCATCGAACACACATTTGCAGCATTTGGTGCAAACGGTGTGCAGGTCTACTTTGAAGGGTGAAAGAACGCAATTGCAACGTCGCTCTCCACACCCAGGCAAGACTTAAATGATTCTTGGGTTTGCGTGATACCCATGAATTATAACAATATGACATTTTTATGATAAAATAAAGGTTTATATATATACTTACAAAGCAATACATAGCTACTAGCTTTCCACACAGCGGTCTTAAGAATTAAAATTTTTGCGGTGGTGCTACCATCGCTAGTGTAGGTGACAGGGTCCCCGCCCACTTTCAGGACTGATAGGTACAACTCAGCAAAGAGCATCAATTCGTTTGATGCCCAAACGTCCACTGTGGGGAGGAGGGTGGGCTCTGATTATGTAATTGCTTGGTAAGTATATATAAAACTTTATTTTATCATAAAAATATCATTTTTATATAAGTGATTTACCAAGCAATTATACAGCTGATTCCACATTGCGAGGAGGTGGGAATCATGGACGTGTTCTAATCCAAAACATTAAGAAAGATAATGACTTTCAACTAGAGAGGTTGCTAACACTGGGTCAATGCTTGCTGTACCTTAACTGGTAAGAAAGCTCCTTTAGGCGGGTACCACCTCTGGTCGGCGTTCATCTTAGCCTGTAGAGGATGTGGCAGTACTGGCCAAGGGTCGCCTCTATTTTAGTGGGTACTTTGCAGCCATGGAAGTTCACCGATGGCTGACAGCCCTTCTCCTGGGCATAGACCAGACTAAACACAACGCTGTCACATACAACCAAAATATAAACCACTAACCCAACCAATAAAACTGGTGGGTACTCCAGGTACATTTACCACCAGGCTTCCCTTAAACTCAACAACCTTACAATAAGGCGAAGGGAGAGAAGAGGGACAAAGCCCTCTATGCTTCCTTTTTCAACTATGCCAGCCATGGATCCCGGAAGTTGGTGCCGAGCACCTGAAATTTGGTGCCAAGAGCCCCACTGTTGACGTATAGCGCCCAAGTACTGGCTTTGAACTCTCCACAGTTGGTACCAAGCGCCTGGCAGTTGGCGCCAAATGGTTGAGCACGTTAAGATTGACGAGGCGGGTGCCAAGTGAGTTGAAAAAGTGGGACACTCCTGGCTGAGAGCAACAGCTCGAACCTCATGAGCTTTGACCATAGGGGAAGATAAAACATCTTCCTGAACTTGAGAATGCACTTCTGTAATCAAACTTCTATGGAAGAAAGAAGGCACATAGAGAGAGAGAGAGAGAATTTCCACTTGCAAAACCTACTCTCATGTCAAAGGCTTACCGCTTGCTAACGCATTTTTGTGATCGCTAATGCCACGAGAAAGAGTGTCTCCCCAGTGAGATTCTTAAAAGAGGTTGATCTGGGATGTTCGACAGATGAGCTCATAAGCCACTTCAGAACAATGTCCAAATTCCAGGAGAGAAAAATCAGGCTTTCTAATGGAGGTTTCGAAGGATCTGATAAAGTCTCTGAGGTCCTGGAACAATGACCTATACCCCTTTAAGGTAGAGGGAGACAACTTCCTATCGGTCCTCAGGAAAGGCAAAAAATCAGCTAACTGGCTTATAGAGGTTTCAGAAGATGAGATGTTATTTGTTGGTACCATCCTCTGAAAACCAACCACTTGGATTGGTAGAGCCTGCTAGCAGAAGATCTTTGCACCTAGCAAAAGCTTCTGTAGTTTGCTTCAAAAAGCCTTTACTCTCTGACGATGCTCCCGACAGTCTGAAGTCTGAAGCCTGGGACCTGAGGAAGTGTGGATGTTTGAGCAGAAACTGTCTTTGTGGCAGAAGTCTTGGGAAGTCCACTAACAGGCGAAGCATATCCAGAAGCCATTCCTTCCTGGGCCACAATGGATCACTGGTCAAATCAGAAGGTGGGAAGGCGTGAACATCCAGGCCCGTCCAATCCAACAACATGGCATCTGTCGCCCATGCAAGATGGTCCGGGACTGGAGAGCCACAGAGAAATACACAATAATTTCTTAATGTTGCGAAGGGGCCCACAGCTGTTTTGCCTTACAGTTTTCAGAAATCGTCGCATACGAGGGAGTCTGGAGTCCACTCCATCGGAAAAACCTAATTGCAGCGATACATTTCATCTGCAAGGACATTCATTTTTCCTCACATGAAGTGAGCAACAATCTTCACCTGGTACCGATTCGCCCAGAGGAGGAGGTCTTTCGCTGTCTCACAGTGAGAGAAGGAGTGGGTGGTCCCTTGTTTGTAGACATAAGATAAGGCTATGGTGTTGTCCGCATAGTGCTTCAATCTTCCCTGCTACCAGATGAGCAACAGACTGAAGGCCAAGGGAATGGCCTTTAGCTCTTTGAAGTTAATATGTAAGGACCTCCAAATCGAAGTCCATGTTCCCGAGACCCTTTGGCTCCCTAAAAGGACTTCCCAACCTAGATCAGAGGCATTGGAATAAAACTCTAGGCTGGGGTACAGCAGCAGAAGAGATATTCCTACTTGAAGCTTTTCTTCTGACAAACACCATGAGGATCCTCCTTGATCTCTGATCCTCGATCTCTGACGAGATGGGGAAGACAAAGGAGTCTTGGTGGGTCATTTTGCACCAGCTTGCTTTCAAGTAAAATGGTAGGGGCCTCATGTGAAGCCTGTCCAACTTCACAAATTGTTCTACCGAGGCCAACGCAGAGAGAGAGAGAGAGAGAGAGAGAGAGAGAGACTGTGACTTCTGAGGGTTTATCAAAATGCCTAACTCCTGTGTTAGGCGTAGAGTCTTCTTCAAGTCCTCCGCACACTGCACTTTCGACGTGGAGCGGAGAAGCCAATTGTCCAAGTAGAGGGATATATTGATCCTGAGAGGATGAAGCCATTCTCAAGAGAAGTGAGGGTCCTGGTGAAAACTTGAGGGGCCATGGACAGACTGAACAAAGGGCCTGAAATTGGAAGACTTTGCTTCTAAACATGAATCTCAGAAATTGCTGGAGGACAGATGGATGGGAACATGGAAGAACGCATCCTTCATGTCCAGGAAGACCATCCGGTCGCCTTAATGGAGAGAGGACATGACAGAGCGGGGAGTCTCCATGCAAAATTTCGTCTTTATTGCGAATAAGTTCAGGGCGCTGACATCCAGTACTACGAATAAGTTCAGGGCGCTGACATCCAGGACGGGCCTCCAATGACTTGGGGACTACAAAGAGTCGGTTGTAAAACCTCTCTGAAGAACGATCCAGTACCTCATCTATTGCCCCTTTGTGAATCAGGGACTCTACCTCTTGAGCAAGAGCCAAAAACTTCTTGGACCCTGCCGAGTAGGTTGTCAAGATGATCAATGCCCTGGACAAGGGAGATCTGTCTCTGCAAGGAATGGAGTAGCCACTTCTCAGTACTTGGACCACCCAGGGGTCTGCTCCTGTGCGACTCCATTCCTCCCAAGAGAGTCGCAGCTCGCCTCCAACGGGTGCATGAAGGACAAAAGCTTCATTTCTTAGTGGGGGTTTGAAAGTAAACTTCTTGATGGACCTCGAGGGAGGACGCAGGTTAGCTTGAGGTCTTGAACTTGCTCCACACGAGGGCTGCGGTTGCAAGGGCAAGAAATACTTGGAAACAGAGGGAGCTTCCTTCAGGCACTTGGCAGACTGAGCTAAAAGATCCATGGTGGATTTCTTCTGCAGGGCTGATAACACTTCCTTAATTGTCTCCTGAAGGAAGAGATGGGTCTTGTCTAAGGAAGAAAACAAGAATGCTGATTTCTGTGTAGTAGTTACTCCCTTTGTGGCAAATGAACACCACAACTTCCATTTCTTGAGGATGCCCATTGAGAAAAGAGAAGCAAGTTCAGCGGAACCATCCCTGACGGCTTTATCATCACACAATAAAACACCAAGCCAGTCAAAAGCGAAATCTTTGGCAAGGTCCAGACAGTCTTTAATTTTTTCTCGCCAAAGCTCCCACAGTCCAGTCCAGAAAACTGAAGATCTGCAAAACTTCCAAAAAGTTCTTTACGAGATGGACAAGATCAAGAGAGGAAAGCATAATCTTGGCTGAGGCGAACGCAGCTTGGTGCGTAGCATCAACCAGACCAGAGAAGTTCCCTTGGGAGAAGGCAGAGACTAACAATGAAGGCACCTCTCTGGTGGCATAGAAGTGGTATTTCTTCTTCAGAAGCTTAGAGGGAGGGAGGCAAAGGTAGCTTGCCTTGCTCCCTCTTGTAGGTCAACCACTCATCCACCTCTCGAAGGAATTTATTCGAAGAGGAGGAAAGAACTAACTTGGGGAGACAAGCAGCGTCCGAAGTGATTGTATGTTAGTTTTATAAGTTAGTCATTATTTTATTTTCTGCATTGATGAAGTGTATGGGTATTACAGAATGTATAAAAAGAAAGCACATGTTTAATTTTATAAGATGTTTTTATAGCATAGCATTCCTTATGTTTAAAGAGTATGTTATTGGTGTGACGTCATAGGAAGTGACGTCACAGGATGAAAATGGCGGGAGGGAGAAAAATGTAAACAAACAATGAGCGGGAGTGTTGAAAGCATGGTGTAAGAAGGTAGAGAGAGCTCTCTGAAGGTTAGGTCGATAATGGTTGAGTTGTAAGTCTGTTTGTGGTTTTTGTTGTCGTAAGCTGGATTGCATAGAGTAAAAAGAACAACGTGAACAGGTGAGTGGATCACATAATTGAATAATTTAAGGATAGGTTAGGCTAGCAAAATTTTCACGAAGAGCGTTTCCTCATGAGGAAGGTAGACACAGGCAAAGCAGCAGAAGCAGGCTTGAAAAAGTCATGAAAGTTTGCCAGGAAGAACTTCAGTAAGCTGGAGTAAGCCGACAAAGGAGTGGAATCATGCTCTGCTTCCTCCTCATCCAATGAAATCGGAAACAAAGACGGATCCTTGCTCTTTGAAGACAAAGATCATTTCTTCAAAAAACCCATAACATCCTCCAGCTGACAATGAAGTGGGACCAAGGAAGAATCCTCCTGCGAAGATGGGTGAGGAAGTGGCGAGGTTGGCGCCGAGCGGACTGAAGAAGCCGAGTGTGGCACCGAAGTGAGCGACATGCGACTGAAAAGAGACGGGCGCTCAGAAGCGTGAGACCGAATAGAAGAGGCTGATGGACACTTATGAGGAAGATCAGAGCGTCTAGGAACAAGCACTCGAAAACCTCATACACTTCTGGCTGTCCAAAGCTGGAATGGTGAAGCTGCACAAAGGTTATGGACTGGCACTTGTCTCCTTATACCTCTTAATAGGAAGAGGAGAACTCTGCCATGGTGGAATGCCTCTTCAAAGGCCTAGAGGTGATAACTTGGAGCTGCTGGCACATCCTGTTGGGAGGCAAGTCACCCGAGTCCGATGACAGACGATCAACACTGAGACGCCTTTCCAGTGGTGCTCAGCCGCAGCCTGGGAACGGACAACAGGCTCGGTGGAGGGTATGTCTTCTCCCCCGTGCGAGGAGCAGGACAGGGACCTTCGTCTAGGAGCACTGGTGGGATGAGTAGCCACCTCCTCATTATGCACAACACTGTCACTCTGCACTGCACTACGACACTGGGAACATTGGAGGCCCTTTCCATAAAGGCTTTAAACAGCACACCCAATTCCATAACCATGCTGGCTAAAAATTAAAATTTCTTATCGAACCTACATTCGAGGCTGGCAATGGTGTCGAGATTGGAAGCACGGGAACCTGGTAAAGGAGTATGTGGTAACGAAGTAGGAGGGCTAAGGATTGGAGACAAAGCAGGGATTTGAGGAAAAGAAATAGCACTATCTCTTGCACAGGAGGAGATGAAACAGGAGCTACACTAGCCTTATTCTCGGCTCTAAGGGCCGCCTTCCTATTTCCATTCCTATCCAAACTTGCTAAATGTGATATCAAAGTCACTTTTTCCCATCCCAGTCCTGACATTCTGAGCAAGTAAGTTATATATATTACTGTCTTGCCCCCTAATCTCATTCTACAACACATCCTGGCTAATTAAACTTAACCATGGTTAACAAAATTGCTAAATAGCTAAGGAAAATATTTGGCGCACGCCACAAACAAGGAAAACCTGAATACTTCACCAAAGAGCTGGACAAATATATCCAAAAAATGATAATGAGACTGTACAAAACCACTGTTGTTAGTCGGGAGCCGGCACAAAACGAATTGAAGCTCTTTGCCAAGTTGTACCTATCAGTCCCGAAAGTGGGCGAAACCCTGTCACCTACACTAGCGATGGTAGCTATGTAATTGCTTGGTACGTCACTTATATACAAATATCGAATATACTCAAGCACAACAAAAAGGAATAAAAAAATAACGCCAGGATGAAGTGCAGGTAGAAACAGCCAGCAAACATTCAAGCAGGCTCAGCGGAGGGAGGTAGTGAGGGTATCCCTCACCTCTCCCACCAAACAACCTTGTTGTGTAGAATAGCCTGCTCCAGCTTGCGCTGAAGGTAACTTCTATGTAAAGACCGATGGTTTGTATTCGAGTAGGAACAACTGCCAATTATGTCCCTCAAGAGTTGCTCGTCCCTTTTGGATCTGTTAGGGATTATCATTACATAGTTTTCTGGATACCCAGCATATACTATTATAACTCTTCTAGTTAATTCTATTCTCTTAAATACTCGTAATGAGGTTACATTAGCTATTATATGTACAAATATAACCAATGCACAACTAAGTATAAGTCTGCATATTTATCCAGCTAAGCAAAAACATCCAAACCCGTCCTACATTTTTCCATTGTGTTTGTTAGGAATATAATTTTCTTATGAGTGTTAAGGCTGAGTTCATGAAGAATAAATAACCCACTAACACACTCATCATGTCCAGAAATGCCTTACAGAACACAAGGTAAATTTTACACTTTAGAATTCTCCTTTGTGGGAGACCTTTGATCTCTCTACATAAGGGAAGTACAGCTTGCCTAATGGTGCAAGTCAGTGTAATCCTTTCTGAGAAGGTTTGAATCTCAATCATAAGAAATAATGAAAATGGCGATCCTTTTAAATAAATTACACTAATCTAAACAAAACTGAACATATAAATTTTATTAATAAATATCAAATGGCAAAAAAATGAGTGGCAATATCTTAGCAAAATGCTAATATTGTACTTGTTTTTGCTAAATATATATTACATGTTCTAATCTAACAAAGTCCAAAACATAAAGAAGAGTGGCCACAATCCATTCCAAGATTTTTTAGAGTAAAGTATAATACTCAGGTATGCAAGAAATGAATGGGGCATGATGCATATGAATAATTCACAAGTAATACCTTACCTTTGGTCGTACACTTATAGCAGACTGGAAGCAGTCAACAGCCTTTTCATATTCTCCAGTCAGGTTGAACAAGACTCCCAAACCACACTGGACATCTGCATCAATGTTCTGATTTGGACGTTGATTAGCTGCTGCAATGTATAAGTCCTGAACCTCCTGAATCAGTTCCCTGTAAAAAAAAGAGCCATGAACAAAGCATTCCACCATTAAGAAATAACTTAATCAGTTAATGAATAGGGTATCTAATAAGTTGCTAATTGACAAATTCATCAAAACAGTTAACCTGGATTACTACCATTGTAATTGATTACTATTATTCATTAGTTAAACCTTACCACAGAGCTCCAAACAGAGCTATCAGAGGCTGGCATCCTTCACCAAAATGAAATGTTTTCACAAAACTACTGTGCTGATCCAATCTCATAAAACTATATAACACATGTTTTAGGTACCAAATACAGTGATGATCAAACTACAAAAATATGAGTAAAATTTGGAGCTAAATTTAAGCCCAGGTTCTTCCCATAATACTAGTATCTACTCATATACTGATTTACTGTTATAATAAAATAGTGTCAGAACAAGAGAAGTTACTGATAACCAAGTTGGCTGAGAAAAAAATAAGTACTCAGAAAAAATTATAAAATATACATATGCTCGTAAACCTATAGAATTTAACCCTTGCATCCAGGTATGATCGCTGATCATGCGAGGCATAATAATAGGTCTTGAGTTCGATCCGGGACTGCCTCAGGTGTGAATTTATATTTCATGCCTTGTAGTGTGCATGAATTTTGCAGGAAAAATGTTCAAATCACTTGAATGGGCCATAAATAACTTATGGCAACACTAACTCGCTCCAGGATACGAGGGAGATTAGAGTGACTTGAGATTTCATTGGGGATCTCCCCCATTCCAGGACATCTTATATATCTTTGCCCATAAATATATCCAGGGTCTGCTATTGGTTTGTTCCTATCTTTTACAATAGTATGTTAGCTGTAATAGTAATTTTGCAAACTCAAGTACAAAAAAATGTACAACTCACTAAAAGGTACTGCATCTCCCCATCCCAGTACATCTAAAAAATTTTTACCATAAATATACTTAGGAACTGTTATTGATTTTAGTTCTAATCTGTTATAATGTTATGTGAGGTGTAATTCTAATTTTACAAAATAAAAAAAAATTTTAGAACATTTTCTCCCCTGACAAAACTGAGTGCAGATCTCCCTCTCTTGGGGCCATAAATTACAGCATAGCCTACCCTCCTTGACAGAACACCTGAATTTGGACTTGTTTCCTCCAAAGTAGCCATAATGTCAGACAGAGGGGTTTACAACACTAGCGAGGTATGCAAATATAGTACAGACAAAGAAGGTTGTCCATGTGGTTCCCACGTCATCATTCCCACACCACAGACAAAGAAAGCACACTAACAGCCTTGTGTCCCAAAATCTCTCAAATTTCTATTAATTATTCATTCACTTGGCTACTGTAGGGGTACCGGCACAAAAGGGTATATGCATGCAACAGAAAACAGGAATATCCTGCAAACGTGGCTTGCACAAGGAGAAATCTCGGCCACGAACATGGGAGACAGCCAGAAGACAATCAGGCAATGATGGCTTAGAAAACAGTGGAAGAGGTAGACCACATGAGGTCATGATGAGCCATAGACATAGGTGATAGGATTTTGTTTTTGAGTCAAGACAGCCTAGACGCATCTTGCATGAGTAATTCCATGTATGATAGTGTAGGTTTAGATTTCCGTCAGAATAAACTTATTACAACAACCATACAAAGAGAAAAATAGTGAAGTAGTTAGCTTAAGTTTAGGTACAGATGCCTGTAGTGATTAAAGAAGACATATTATTCTGTGTGGAATAAGAAATATGCAAAAAAAAAAAAAAACTAAAACCTGCATGACACTCAAATAATGTTGCAAAGGCAAACTTCAAGCCTAAACCTGAACTTGCCATTCATAAGCCATAAATGTAAAAAATACCGTAATTGCATCACAGCTTTTTTACTAAGGTCATTATTTAAAAAAAAATAACAATACACATGATACTCATGTGGATGTGAAGAATGAAAGATTCAACCTTCACAGTTTAGTAAGAAGACAGCATTAGAGGATGACGGGAAAAACCCTTAAAATTTTCATTATATCCCTTCAGAAATTTGGTTTAGTTTTAGTCATGGTTTTCTTTCATTATGTACATGACCAGCTTCCAACTAACAGAATACTGAATAATGGGGACTAGGCAAAATAAGAGGTTTGTGTTTTGTACGGACAAAGATCTATTTATGAAGTTAACAAACATTTTTTTCACCTGTTATGTTACGTACTCTAACCTACTACCTGGGTGCTAAGGTAGATGCCATTACTTTTGGTTTCCGATGAGCGCCCTCCTCTTTGGGAACTAAGTGACTATACTCAGGATTGCTTCGAACCCACTCCTGAAAAGACAAAAATTCTTGGAAGACCAGCACTAATCAGGAATATTTGAAGTTGTGCAATTTTTGCTCCCAATGCTTAAATAATTTGGTGATGAGTGAATGTCTGGAAGAGGAAATAAGTAAAATAATGAAAAAAATATTTTTATAAAAATCTTTCATCAGAATAACCAACCAACATAAGAAAAAGATGGAAAAAAAATTACATTAAGTGGTACCATACACAATTACATGAAACATTAAGTACAAAGTATGGAAAAACAAAGTGCAATTTTACCTTTAGTGATTCACAGGCTAGGGTCTGGTATGATTCATTGGTATATGACGTTGCTAAAGCCATCCATGCTGTACAATTGGCCTTGTCTAACTCAACACACCTGAAAATATTAAATGAAATTCATCAACATTACATTTACAACCTACTTTTAAAGATGGAGTGTCTACTGTAATATCCCATCCTTTCAAAAGGTTATCTGACTAGTGTGCTATAAATATAAAGTCATTTAACTTACAACACTATTGCATCACACTGCCGCTCTCATATAGTTCACCCAGGGGATTTTTTTGATATATAAAAACTGCAGAGAAAGACCAAGTTCAACAACTGAGTGAGATAAGAACTCAGTCTGTAATTTATCCATTATGATAGTCTTCAATCTCTTTGACTTAACCATATATAAATACTTATCAGCTGGGTTTAACCTGCAGCTTTAGTTACTCTAACTGTATTTTTGTTAAGTTTAATGCCAACATGAGCAAGGATCCAGCAAAGGTGAACATTTACACCAACCTTCATAGTTGTAGTATAATTTTTCTGATAGAAATGCATTCATTTCCTCCTAATTATTTCCATTAAATATATTTGATTGTACACTTTTATAAATTGATGGGTAGCCTTTACCAATTAACAATTCTATCCAAATATTCACTGGGGAAGGGAACCTTACTGACCTATAAAAATGACGAAAAATATAGAGCTGTATATCTGTAGATTTAAAATAGAAGATCTAAAAAATATTTATATTAATAGAATAAACACCTTCTTAAAGCAGATATGGCGGCAGGATCTTGTTCATTTTCTGCGTGAGTTGCACCTAGTAAGAGCCATGCCTCTGGATTTTTCGGTGACTGTTGTGCAGCAGCTTCAAAAAGCAAGACAGCAGAAGGCAGATCTCCTGCCTCTAAACATCGTTTGCCCTCCTTTAATGGATCGGGGTGGTCCTTCAAAGGGTTATCTTCTTCAAACATGTAGTCCTGTGGAGAAAATAACATACATTATCACACTTCAGTTTTTCACTAACCTTATTGGAAAGAAACTAGAGAAATATCAATGTATGATAGTCACTGAAATCATCAAAACTCACTCATTTCACAGAAACACTTCATGGAGAACATGGGGAGAGTTAAAACTGAGGACCATCCCCATGTTTCCCACTGTGCCCCATGTTGCCTAGCACCTTATACCACTTCTGGCTGGGCCAACATTGTAGCCGAGTCATCAATAGCAAACAAGGATGTAAACCAGTCTAGGTCTTTCCCCTTTTTCTTGGACTGGGGGAGACACCCTATTTTTCAGAGGCTGGTGTGATGTCTTTTCATTTCTGTGAACCTTACCTAGGTTGGTTTTGATTATATGTTAAAGTTAGTCATTATTTTATTTTTATTTTCTGCGTTAGTGAAATGGTATGAGCGTTACAAAATGTATAAAAAGCACGTTTAATTTTATAAGACGTTTTTATAGCAAAGCATTCTTTATGTTTAAAAAGTCTGTGTTCTTTTTGTGATGTCATAGGATGGAAATGCCGGGAGGGAGAAAAAGGTAAACAAATGCGGGCGGGAGTGTTGAACAAATGGTGGCAGGGTAGAGAGAGCTCTCTGAAGGTTAGGTCGATAAAGATGGGTTGTAAGTCTGTTTTGTGGTTTTTGTTGTCGTAAGCTGGATTGCATAGTGAAAGAAGAACAACGTGAAAAGGTGGGTGGATCGCATAATTGAATAATTTTTGGACGTGTTAGGCTAGGAAAATTTTCAAGTGGTAGCAGAAGTGGTCAGTTAAAAATGGACAGCTCTGATGGTAAACTTTGGGAGATGAAATGGAGAAGAGACTGTCTGAGATTTAGCGGGACACAGGGCAATTATAAAGGATGGTGAGGACAAGTCGAAGATTGGCTTGCGGTGTGTGGAGAAGAAGTGAAATATCCAGGGATAGAGATAAGAATGAGCTTAAAAGGGAAAGCTTTAGAAGTGACAGAAGGAATAGACAGAGATGAACTTAAGGATAAAGAGGGTTCAAAGATAATCCTATCCAAACTAGATGAAGTGTATCTAAAAGATATGTTAATGGAAAATTAAAGTAAAATGAAAAACTGTTTTAAAATAGACAGAGAATCTAGCGAAAAGATGAGAGATTTTATAATTAGGTATGAAAAGGCAGAGTCAGAGTGTAGTAGAGCACTAGGGAAAAGCATGCTTGAAGGGGAAGCAAAAGGTTTTCATGTACTAGAACAATCGAATCTCACAAAAGATAAAAAAACAAATGGTATTAGCAGCTTGTGGTCAAGAAAAATTGGAATATAAAACAGTGTCACAAATAATGAAAAGAATATTTGAGGGATTAGGGAATAAAGAGGAGGGAGAATGGTTGGGATCAGAAGGTTGTGCAAATTTTGGGAAAGGGTGGAAAAACCAAAGATATCGGGGAAAGGTGAATGGAGGTAGAGGTGGAAGAAATCCTTTAAATAGAGAAGGGAAAGTAACGCTGTGTGCAATATGAAAATCGGAATGGCATTGGGCCAGAGACTGTCCTCAGAATTTTCAAAATAAGAAGAAATCAGAAACTGGACAAGAAATAGAAAAAATTTATATAGGAGAAGTTAGTAAAATAGAAGAAGAATCTTGGGAGGAGGTTGATGCAATTTTAGACACAGGATGTAAGTCAACAGTTTGTGGGGAATTGTGACTAGCACGCATTGTCGTGGGTTTGAATCAGGAAGAGTTGAGGAGAATGAATGATACTAAGAAAGAGTCTAATAAAGTATTTAATTTTGGTGAGTCTTCATACAAGTCGAAAGGAGTAATGGAAATACCAGCGATATTGAAAAACAAAAAGTTTTATTTGAAGACAGAAATTTTGCAGGGTGATGTACCATGGTTAATAGGTAAGAAAACCATGAGTAAAATGGGGATGACCATAAATTTAAAAGAGAATTGTGTTAAAATAGAAGCGTTAGGGGAAATGAAGATAAAGTTAAGAGAAGACAAACAGGGCCATTTAAGAATACCAATTTTGAGAAGGAAGGCAGAAGAAGAACTGTTACTGGAGGGTTGGAAGGGAGAGAGTCTAAGGGAAATTAAAGGTGCAATGATGAAGTTACATCTACAATTTGGCCACGGAAGTGGAGATAAAATATGGAAGCTAACAGAAGAAGCACAGTGGAGTGATGGCTTGAGAGAGAAGAAAAAGAGGAAATAAAAAAGTTAATAACAGACTTAATCCCAAGTTGTGAGGTATGTAAAAGATATAAAAGAAACCCAGCTAAACCAGTAGTTGGATTTTCTTGGAGTAAGACATTTAATGAAGTTGTAGCAATGGATGTGGGAAAGATAGAAGAAAGTTCTTGGTAATAGTAGATATGGCAACAAGGTATTGTCAGGCTTTTTGGATAAAAGACAAGAAACCAGAAACTATTATAAAGACACTTTTTGACGGGTGGTTTGCTATATTTGGGGCACCTTCTAAAATATTATCAGACAACGGGGGAGAATTTCAAAATGAAAAAGTAAGGAGGATGGCAGAAAGATGGAACATTAAAGTATTAGCACAGCATCTGAATTTCCATGGAGCAATGGATTGTGTGAAAAGACGGTAGGCATAATCAAAGAAAGCTTAAGAAAGATGAAAGATGATGAGGAAGTGGATTGGTCCATAGCATTAAGATGGGTAGTGAGTGCTAGGAACTGCTTAATAAATACTGGTGGTTTCTCCCCTAACCGATCAGTATTTGGGAAAAACCCTTCTTTGCCTAATTTAATGGGAGAAGAAAGTTCAAGTCCTGCAAGCAGAGAGAAAGGTATGGAAGAAAGCATAGTAAGGGATACACTGAATGCAATGCATAAGGCCAGAGAAGTGTTTATCAAAAATGAGTCTTTTAATAAAATAAGAATTGTTTTAAACAAAAATGTCAGAAAACATAAATTTGAAGAAGCAGTAGTGGGAGACAAGGTATTCTATGAGAAAATGAAAATGAAAATGAATGGAGAGGACCTGCTCAGGTAGTGGGAGTATCAGGTAAAACAGTAGTGGTTAAACATGGGGATTCTCTAAGAGAAGTAGCAAGAATACATGTTACTAGGATTCAAAGACTATCACCAGAAAAAGAGGAGATACCTAAAAAAGACAAAACACACACTGTGAAGGATGAATCCCTTGTATCAAGGAAGGGAATATAGATGGGCAGGAAGGAAAGGCGATGATAACTGGCTGGAGAAGGAATGCAGATATAGAAGACACTATAGAAAGAGATTTAGCAGAGGAAACATTGGAAGATGAAGGGAAAGTGAGATACCAGAAGAAAGTGAGGTAATAGAAGATGAGTTATGAGAAGAGATACCCAATTTCAGAAAGGGATAAAGAGTTAGAGCTATAAACAAAAATACAGGACAAGTAGATGAGTGGATTATATTGAGTCTTGCAAGAAAAAGATCAAGCAAATCTTGGGCTGATTCGTACAATGTAGAAGACTCACAGTCAGGTGACAAGGGATGGGTTAAATTAAGAGATTATAGTCATGTAGAAAAAATTGAAGATGAAGAGAGGTTTTGCTAGGATTCGAAAATAGAAGTGTAATTGAAGCTAAAGAAAAAGAACTGCAAAGTTGGAGAGAAAACAAGGTATATGAGGAGGTAAATGACACTGGACAAAAAGCTATATCTACAAATTGAAAAGGTAAAAGGGGGAGGGAGAATATGTAAAGCAAGATTGGTAGCTAGAGGTTTTGAAGAAGAAATGGCTGAATGGGAAAAAGATGCTCCTACATGCAATGCCAAAATTTAAAAATTTTGTTTGACAGTAATAAAACTGAAAGATTGGAATCGTTATACGTTAGATGTAAAAACTGTGTATCTACAAGATGATGAAATATGTGAAGTATATTTAAAACCACCTAGTGAAGATGGTTGGAGTGGATTACGGAAATTGAAGAAAACTGTTTATGGGCTCAAGGATGCTGCAAAGGCATGGTATTGTAAGGTGGTAAAAGTGGTGGAGGTGCTTAAGGGCGAGAAGAGTAGATTAGAACCTAATATATTCTTTTGGAGGAAAGACAATACATTGAACGGTATTTTATGCACACATGTAGATGATTTTTGCTATAGAGGAAGTGAAGGATTTTTAAAAGAAACAATTGAAAGGGAAATTGCAAGTAGGAGAACAAGAAAGTAAAAGTTTTAAGTACATAGGAGTACAGTAATAGTAGAGCATAAGGAAAATGGAGTTTGTCTTAATCAGTGGCAGTATATAAATTCTATAAGAGAACCAGAAGCCAGAAGATTTACATTTAATAGAGTATTAGGGCTAAAGGAGTTAACAGAATATAGCTCAGTGGTAGGACAGTTGAATTGGCTATCGCTACATACCATGCCAGAAATATCATATGATGTTAGTGAATTAAGTAAAGCTTTTAAAGAAGGAACAACTCAAGATATGAGACAGCTGATTAAAATAGTGAGAAAAACTATAAGAGCATAATGGGAGAAGTGATAATAAGTGAGTTAGAAGAAGAAAAGATTTATTGGGAAGCCTATGGAGATGCTTCATTCGGGAATATTGAAGATGGTCATACTCAATTAGGTTATGTGATATCATTGACAGATGGTAAGAGGCGGATAAGTCCCATATGGTGGAAATCCAGAAAATCCAGAAGAGTAGCAAAGTCCACCATTGAAGCAGAAGCTCTGAGTGTGGGGGAGGCCATAGAAGGATTGATATATTTCAAACATTTGTGGGAAGAGATAGTAGGAGGGAGAAAATTAGAAACACTGGTGAAAACTGATAGTAACACCCAACGACTGCAGTAAAATCAAGTACTGGAGTAAGTAGTAAGTGATTAAAAATTGACATTGCAGCAATAAGAGAAACAATAGAATCTGGAGAAATAAGTGAGGTGAGATGGGTAAAAGGAAAGCATCAAATAGCTGATGTATTGACCGAAGCTGGAGTTTCAGGGGAAAGTATTAGAAATTATGTAGAGGGTAAAGAATTGGAGAATAATGGAGATTAGAGGGGATTAGGATAAGAAGAGGCTGGAGGGGAGGGAGAAGGAGACATGTGTGATTATATGTTTTATAAGTTAGTCATTATTTTATTTTTATTTTCTGTGTTAGTGAAATGGTATGGGCGTTACAAAATGTATAAAAAGCACATTTAATTTTATAAGACGTTTTTATAGCAAAGCATTCTTTATGTTTAAAAAGTCTGTGTTCTTGTTGTGACGTCATAGGATGTAAATGGTGGGAGGGAGAAAGAGGTAAACAAACGCGGGTGGGAGTGTTGAACAAATGGTGGCAGGGTAGAGAGAGCTCTCTGAAGGTTAGGTCGATAAAGATGGGTTGTAAGTCTGTTTTGTGGTTTTTGTTTTGTAAGCTGGATTGCATAGTAAAAGAAGAACAACATGAACAGTTGGGTGGATCGCATAATTGAATCATTTTCGGACGTGTTAGGCTAGGAAAATTTTCAGGTTTGGTGTGCCCACCCCTTCTGCTGTGATGAGGGGCAGTCTGTTTTGGGTGTGGAACTGGTAGGTCCCCAGAGCAATACACCTGAACCACACCATACAGAGTTTGAGGCACTCCCAAGCAGTCATAAAGCTCATTCATGAGCACAGTGACCTCAGGGAGACTTTGAGGGTGACCTTAAGTTACTTGGTTTCTTTGACTTAAAAGACTTCTCAGTTCACTTTGAAACTTTGCCATAGTTTTGATTGCTATTGCTGTGGGTTGTTGGAGAAAGCCAATTCTCTGGTCTTGAGGCCTTAAAATTTTCTCTTCCCCAGCAGGTCATTGAAGCTGTTCCCCCCCACCTCCTACTCAGGTAAGCTAAAGGAAGTATTACGTGCCCAAGGACTAAGGGTTCTCAAAGTAATGTATGCTATGGAAAGTCCTACCTGAACCCAGGCTACTCCACAAGGGTGACCAGTCACTGAAGTGACAGGAAACATGTTACATAGTAACTGGTACCAATGACAAAGAGCAATACCAGACACAGACAGGACAGCAGGAGACAGGTTATACACTTGGACAGACCAGTTATGAAACATGTTCAAGACGACTGGTTCCATGAGTAACAATGGCCCTCTTCTGGAAAGTGACACATCCATATGAAGCCCTGCAAGACATCTCACAAAGAGAAGACTCCCAAGGGTTGGGTGCTTTTTGGGCTTTTTGGGCTCCAGATTTTTTGGAGACAAGTTTTTAGCGCCCACACTTTTGGTGCACCAAATTTTTCACCAAAATAAGAATGAAAATATCAAGAGGATTACATTAAAATAAGAAGAAAATTTGAATGTTCCATCACAATACCACACGTCAGAATCTCGTAAAAACACAGTCCAGCTCTGTCTTCTGAAAATTAAAATTCTTTCGTCTGATCGACCACTGTCACCAATTAAAAAGTTTTCATGCTCACCATTGTTTTTCATATAAAGTTTGTATTCATCTGGGATCACTAATTCACAAACATTGACAGGATTAGGAGGAGCGAGGCTCAACTGATTTCTCCTTCTCTTTATTATTTGCTTCATTAAATCTAAATTTGGAAGTGCTCCTTGAGCGGCTTGAGAAATATTCTCTGTACAAGAACTTATAATTACCAAGGCTGATCTTGGCAGTCTTCAGCCCGACTCTTTAAACTAGTTTTAATAGCAGCTACTTCTACACTTGCTATTGAAGCACCATGAGAATGTTCATTTATTTCATTTATCACTTCATTGTCTTGAGTGTGGATATGGGCTTTGCACTCATTCTTATTTTCACATCTCCAAAACTTTGTACTAGGGTCCTTCTTGCTATGCTTATCGAACACATAAAGATATCCATTATGCGAATATTTGGGTTTATTTTTCTTACTTAGAATAAGTTCAGCCATTTCTGTAGATGGGTTCAACTCAACTATTCTTAAATTTTAACATGTAGGCGGTAGTAAAAAGCTGTTTCTGTACTGTGGAAATTGCTGTCAAGTTAAAGAGAAACAGATAGATAGATAGGCAGTTAAAGAGAAACAGATAGATAGGCAGTTACAGAGAAACAGATAAATAAGCAGTTAGTAGTAACAGGCAATTTCTATTCTCTCAGAATATTTTAACCTGAGAGAGAGAGAGAGAGAGAGAGAGAGAGAGAGAGAGAGAGAGAGAGAGAGAGAGAGAGAGAGAGAGAGAGAGAGAGAGAGAGAGAGAGAGAGAGAGAGAGAGAGAATTATTTTCTTATTTTTGGCGCCAAAAAATTGTCGCCAAAAAAAACTCGTCCCCAAAAACCCTGGAGCCCAAAAAACGGCGCCAAATAGAACCATTCCGGACTCCCAAGCCCTCTTCCTACCTCTACTGCAATCGTGGGATAGAGTAGATTCAAAAGAGGGTGAGGAGGTTGAAGAGGATGAAGACGAGTTTAAGGAAGAGGAGGAAAAAGCCCAATGGCTGTTCCCAGCCTTCTTTCAGCTTCTCTCTCTAAGTCTTTCCTTTATGGCCAAGAAGAACTTCTGGTATGACCAATGAGTTGCAGACAATAACAACTCATCCTCTTCTGGAACAAGTATATCTGTAACAGGGACAGCAGCAACAACAACACCAGTACCATTAGAAGCAGCAACATAGATGGCACCGGAATCAACAGCAATGGTCAAAGTCAGCAGCAAAAGGAACAAGGCAGCCGACAGCAATCCTTTCACCCTGAAGGATGATTAGAGTGCCCTCAAGCCTTCTAACCATAGCATGAGACGGAGCAGTGACACCAAGATACAGCTTGACAAACAAATGTGGGACACTCACCAACTGGGAGCATCACAGATGGAGGTGGAGGAAGCATGACCAACAAGAAATCAAACAAGATAGCAGTATCATAGCACTAGCTGGTAGGGAAACTGAAAAGCTCTTCAAGAGTGGAGGGAGGTGTGTTACCTCATAACAAACCCCTTACTCTACTCTTTCACTTGGAAACAAATTTAAGCTATTTAACAACCAACTATCCTTCGCACTTCTGCCAAGACAGCTCTTAAGCTCTTAGAGCAATCAGGGCCACTGCAAAAAGGACAAAGTGCATACAGATCAACATCATGGGGGTATATAAACTTGCCAAACACATGGCCACAACCAGGTTACCTTATCAAAGAGTTACACAGATTCAGTAACACTCACAAATGAACAAAAAATCTGTTCCAATGCACACCAACAATACAAAAATTATCACCTAGTAAACACAGTGACAGAAGAAAAAGTAATAAATCTGTCTGATGAGTGGTGGACACTTGTACTCATCATGCTCACCTTTGAATAACCTGTTAACCATCTCAATGACCAACCCAACAAAGATGAAACTTTGTATACTTCAAAGGAACATGATGTATTAAGGTTCTAATAGTGGAGAAAGACATAAAAACTCAAATAATAAAAATAAGCCTAGACTCATTTCTACAGCAGCATAATTTAAGTTACAACATTAAAACTAAATCCTCTGCTAAAGAGGAAATCTTTACAGAACATTACTTTTCCTTGATATCTCTAATAAAATTGAAAGAAAAACCTTGATTAAAACATACTTTGAATGGTTCAAATGATGAAGTATTAAACTCGGACAGCCATGGATGCTCATTTAGTTTATCTTCCTTTGCCATTTCCTCCCATTCCTGCTGTAAAACCTGCCAAAATTTCTCTCTTTCTTGTTGACTCATTGTTTCACTGTCGATATTAAGGCGGTTTGCATCACCTGCAAAGATGGAATATAAAATAAAATACAATTGTAAAATATATCCAATTATAGTAAATACAGATCTGCTTCCATCAAACAAGTAGTGGCCTCTTCATGTAAGAAATTCCAATGACAGATAAGCATAAGAACAGAAGGTATAATAATTCATGGCATTGGATAGCTGATAAAGGAGTTGAAATTACAGAATAACATATTAGTATACAGAAAAATAATAACATAAACTAATCTAATGCAAAGAATGTCAGCATTGGGTAATAATTTCAAAATGAGGCACATTATCTCATAACAGGGCCCAGTTTAAGCCAAATAAAAAAAATTGTCAAAAAACACATATTCAGCTATCCACCTCTTGTTCAAGTCAGAACAAGCAAATATACAGTCACTGCAAAAAAAAAAAAAAACCTCAAACACAACCCCATTTAATAATGAAATATGCATTCAGACTTTTTTGTGACTTCTAGCAGGAGCAAACCAAGTTTTCTCATTCTATCGTACATCTTACATCACCCTGGGTCTGGGAGGGGGAGGTGTCCTCTCATCTTGACAGACGATGTTGGATAAGCAGTCAGAGGAGTTGGACATTTGTGCATTTGCTACTGTCCCTATCCACAATATTTGTATGTATGTTTTGCACTCCTGTGCACTTACTGATTAAACCTGCCTAAGAAGTCCCATCAGTTGTAAAGAAAACAAGAGATTGTTTCATTATGGATAAGCTGGAAGTCTATGACAGCCATTGCCTAAGAGAGGGGCTCCTCAAAAAGTATGGTTTCAATGTGGTACCAGTGTGCTAATCAGACTGACCTGGAATCAGCACTGCAACATTAAAAAGGCTCTGGAAGACAAAAACAGACAATCTTATCAAAAAGATTGTTATGAAAAAACAATCAATTCCATACAAACTTTTAAAGGCAGAAAATCCCATCTTACTTGGAAAATAAGAACTGTACAGTACAAAATTGTTTACAAAAATACCTTGGGCTCCCCTTCTCGTGTTGTGGAAAAGAAGCCTCTCCTTTTTCACTTAAATGCTGTCATAGACTTACCCTTCTCCATAATGTAACAATCTCTGTCATCTTATTGACTGATAGGGATTTCATAGGCATGTGAAATCATTAAATGTAAGAACGCAAAACATAGTACTGTATATGCAAATTACGAGGAAGGGACAGGAGCAAATGCACAAACATCCAACTTCCCTGATATCTTATCTAGCACTCTCTCGATGAGCAGACCCTTGCCATTCCCAGACGCAGGACAATGTCAGACATACAACAGAACGAAGAAACTCAGTTCAACCCTGCTGAAAAAAAAAAAAATTTTTCCATTAAGTGAGACTGCATCTGAAGTTTTTTTGGTGATTGCAGTTATTGATTTTAAATATACAGGTAGTGCTCGAGTTACGATAATTTGTTTTACGACAATTCGATTTTGCAATGGAGTTAGCAATTAATACCAATACAACAATACTTAGAAAATATTTTTAAATCTTATGCAGGCAACAGTGTACACTCAGGCAACGAGAGATCAAATTACAATACACCAACTTCTTTTCCTCCACCTATTTATCCCATCTTCTAGTTCAAAAAGTAAAAGAGAATGATAAAAGTATTGCTAGTAACATTACATTCTTGCATACATGCTTACAGCCATAAACAGCTGAACGAGAAACTGCTGTTCTGCTAATAACAACCTAATTGGATAACAACAGCTGTTTTGCTTGTATTTCAACCATCGTATGGTAGTAAACAATTACCGTAGTTATGTTACAAATAACGTTAAGTAGAACAGGACTGATATATTTTTACATTATACCCTTATTTGCTATGGAGAAAAGATCGGCAAGGAAATATACTGCTAAATTTAAGCTGCAAGTTGTAGCTGAAGCTGAGAAAACAATGTTCAAGCTGCTAATGACTATAAATTATTGTGCATCAGCAACATGGATGAAACTTGATTGTAAATAAAATTGGAGAGAAAAGTATTTTAATCAAAACTATTGGGCATGAAAGAACACATATTACTGCTGTTTTCACACCGATAAAAAATAAATGCATACTCAAATGAAAATAGTGAATGGAATCTTGATTTTTTTTTTTAAACAAAACAAACATGCCCCCAACTGCCAACGTCATCTATTAACGAAAAAAATAGCTAAATTAATTTCACAACGAGATGTATTTAAGTTATATTTCGACTTAAAAACACTTCATACAGTAAACCCCCTTTATTTGCGGGGGATGCGTACCACACCCACCTGCGAGTAGCTAAAATCCGTGAATACTTAAAACCCCTCTAAAAAACACTTAGAACTGCCTATTTTGGTAGTTCAAACACAAAAAAAAAGCTCTAAAAATGCTTATACCTGAGCATTGTATAGTTTTATCATAAAAAAGTGCATTTAGTCATGAAAATACAGTAATTAGTGAATATTTCTCAGTGAAAAAACGGGCAAATTTTCCACGAATAATGTGTATATGTGTTCCACAGAGAAATCCGTGAATCCTGAGAATGCAAATACGGGGGGTTTACTGTATATAAAAAAATAACCTTGTCCCATAAAAATAAAGTATCTAGATATTCATTTATCCTAACTAGAAGCAAGAAAAGCGCTCGGAACAGAGTTAAATATGGCAAAATAAACTTGATTTAAATATGGCAAAATAAACTTGAGTTAAATATGGCAAAATAAACTAACTGCGTAATCGATTTCCAAACCAAAACATTGATTGGTATGATCATATTTTATAATAGAAAAGCAATATGATAATACATAAAATACAGGCAGTTCCCAGTTTACGATGGGAGTAACATTTTTACGCCACGTTGTAAACTGAAAATCTTCGTAAACCAAAAAATCATCGAAAATCGTCAAAAATCCTAAGAAAACCTTACTTTTAATGCTTCGGGTGTATTGAAAACGATGAAAACTGTATTTTCATTGAGTTTTTCATCAAAAAAGTCTCCAAATTTTGATTATTCTGCCATTTTGGAGCCATATTTCTTCCGTCGATTGGTGTACGATGCATCATAACCCTGGAACATGCGTCGTAAACCGGGAAATAATTTCTGATGGATATATTTGAAAAGTGTCGTAACCTCGGAACGTCGTAAGCCGGACCCGTCGTAAACCGGGGACTGCCTGTATTACTGGATACAGTGAAGTAAAACATAACTTTTTAAAAGATCCATGGAAAAGATGCATATTCACTATGTTGATGTTTGCATTACACGATGATAAGATGTGAATATAGAGCACAGTATAATATAGGGTAGTCTACTGTATATGTAAACTATGTATCACAGTGTAGGCTAAGCTAATTCTTGTTTATTCAGTTTCTCTTTGTACTGATTTATCATTATCATAAGTCAATCTGCATGAACCTCCAGAATTATAATAATTACTATACCGTATATGTATACAGTATACTTTATAGTGTAGGCTAGGCTATATTCAAGATACATTTTTTCCAACAAACGATGGGTTTTTTGGAACCTAACCCCATTGTAAGTAGGATAATACCTGTACAACTGTATCTAGAGCAATCATTATATTTACTTTTGTCTATGTTCCATCATGCTGATACAAAATAAAACAAAACCTAACACTTTATGCTAAGAAAATCTGGACTCCTGCTAAGATTTTAGAGGGGGAAAAAAGTTGGGGTCAAACTTTGCACTGAGCTGAATATTAAATGATTATACGTATACTGCATTTGACAATTTAAAAGGACAATGAGGTACTGTTACTTGGAATTTTCATGAATCCTGAACTCTTCAATTTCCAATGGTATCAGATTAGCAACTGTCCACCTGTACTTGCAAGCCACTTCGATATTACAACTCCTAACTATTTTGCATTTTCTATACAAAACCACATCATATTTTTTTTTCTTTTTAATTTCTTTACATTTGCTGGTTCATAAAAACTCTTAACACAAAAATGACATTTTTATAATAAAATAAAGTTTATATATACTTACTAAGTAATTACATTGCTATTAGTTCCTGCTTTTCGCAGCAGCTTACATTTTAAAGTTTCGCGGTAGCCCTCATATTGTTTTGGTGTAGGTAACAGACCCCGCCCACTTTTGGGAAAGAATAAGTAAAACCAGCTCAGGTATTCAATTCGTTCACGCATAATGTCCATTAGAGGGGAGGCGGGAAGGCTCCGATCATGTAATTACTTGGTAAGTATATATAAAACTTTATTTTATTATAAAAATGTCATTTTTATATAAGTAACTTTCCAAGTAATTACACTGCTGAATCCCACAGAGAAAGGAGGTGGGACACATGGACACTAACTACTCAAAAACACTCAGTAATGGAGATGAATTTAAAATAGATTGGTACCCAGCATTGGACAATGCTTGTTGTAACCTTACCTGTTGAGAGAGCTACAGCAGACAGGTACTGCCTCTGGTCCGTGCTCATCATCAACCTATAGTGGCGCAGTAGTAAAGCTGGAAATCGCCTCTACTTGTGTGCTTTGCTGCAAAGTGATAGTCCGGTGGTTGCCGAGGCCTTATACAAAAGGGTGTGCCCTTGCCATGGGCACAGTACAAAACAAATTTGACCAAATATATTGTTACCTACACCTTACGTAAAACACCAAACCCATCCATTAGAAGACTGGTGGGTACTCTGGGTACATAGTACCCCCTAGCTCCCATAACTTGATCACCTAAATTCAAGGTGAGGAGATAGAGAAATAGGGGACATGCTCCTACCCTCCCTCCCCCCGTACAAGCCGCCAAGGATAACGATCTTAATGTACTGCAGTTTTCATAAGTGGTTTCCACATCACACAAATAATTAGAAGCAAACACAAATCTGCACGTCCAGTACGTAGATTGAAGAATAGTCTGACAGTGACAGATTGCGTTTAAAAGCCAGTGAAGTGGCGACTGCCTGGACTTTGTGGGCTTCAACTTTCAATAAAGGTAGGGCCTCTTTCTGAATTCCCCTGTAGGCTTCACAAATCACTTCTCTAAAAAGAGGATAACATGTTCTTGAATGTAGAATGAGACATGTTCTTTACGGAACACCAGAGGTAACGAGAGGGGCTTCTGATACTCTTAGTCCTCTCCATAACCTTTCAAGGCTGACTGGACAGAGAATTCTCTCCTGGCCTGTAGGTCCCAAGATATCTGTAAGGGGCCAAGGATTGGCTGGGGTTTTGTTCTTTGCAAGAAACCCATGGGTAAACATGCAGACTGCATCACCTTGTGAAAAGCCAACCTGCTTGTCCAAGACCTGTAATCCACTAACTCTTTTGGCTGTTACTAGAGCAACCAAAAAGAGAGTCTTCCTCGTTAAGTCTTTCAAGGAAGATGTATGAAGGGGCTCGAAGGGAGGCCCTGAGAGCCAACAAAGCATGACGTCTAGGTTCCAGGAATAGAAGACGGTCTGTGTTCCCCTGAAGTATAAAAAAATTTAATCAAGTCACAAAGATCCTGACTTGTTGCAAGATCCAAACCTCTGTGCCTAAAGACAGAATTCAGCATGGATCTACAGCCTTTAACAGTTGAAGTCGTTAGCCCCAAGAAAACTTCAGGAAGATTAAAAAATCGCCTATTTGAGCTAAAGTGGTCTCAGAAGACGAGATACTGTGTCTCCGACACCAGTCACACACACATAAAAACTGACCACTTAGTCTGGTAGACGTTGGATGAAGATTATTGTCTACAGTTGGCAACAGACTTTGTAGCTGCCTTTGAAAATCCTTTTGCTCTGACAAGCTTCCTGACAGTTTGAAGCCTATCAGAGCAAGAGTGGACAAACCTTGATGATAGCGGAGGAAACGAGGTTGTTTGAGAAGACACTGATGCTGTGGAAGAAGTCTTGGGAAGTACACCAAGAGGCTTAGAAGGTCCGGGAACCATTCCCTCTGCGGCCAAAACAGGGCCACTAGCATCATCAACGAGTTGCTGTGAGACTGAAACGTGTTGACGACTTCCCTCAGCATACTGAATGGTGGGAAGGCATACATGTTCAGGTCGGACCATTCCTGGAGCATTGCGCCTGTTGCCCAAGCCAGAGGGTCCAAAACTGACAAGCAATACAGGGAAAGTTGATGATTCTTCGACGTCTGCAAGAACATTCATCTTGCCCTGAATGAAGCGGGTGACAATCTGAGTATGGTTGTTTTGGGCCCAAATGAGATCTCTGGCCACCTGGCAAAGTGAGAAAGTGTGTGCCTCCTTGGTTCCTTATGTAGGCCAGCGCCGTCATGTTGTCAGAGTGGACTGCAATTATTTTGTTGCGTGTCACTGAAGCAAAATGCTGAAGAGCCAGGTGTATTGCTTTCAGCTCCTTTACACTGACGTGGAGCAATCTTTCTTCTTGTGACCACATCCCTGCAACTTCCAAGTCCTGTAAATGAACTCCCCATCCCAGGTCTGAAGCATCTGAGAACAAGGTTAGGTTTGGGTTCAGAGGGAATAAAGACTTCCCTACCAGGAATCTCTCTTCTCCCAGCCACCCCTGAAGGTCATTCTTGAATTCGGGAGTAATGGGGAAGACAAATGGGTCCAGAGACGTCTTCCTAAGCCAGCTGGCCTTTAGGAAGAACAGCAGGGGTCTCGAAGTCTCCCTAACGGCAAAAACTTCTCTATGGACGAAAGTGCCCCAAGAGGCTCATCCACTCTTTGGCTGAGCAGGAAGGAAGAACAAGAAATTTCTAAATTGTCTGCAGGTAGGAAAGAATTCTTCTCCGTGACAGAAAAGCCCGAAAACTCTGAGAGTCGATCATCATCCCTAAATAGGCGATCAACTGAGTTGGGATTAGTTGTGACTTGGAGTTGATCAGAAGGCCCAGATCCTGGAAAAGGGAGAGGGTCTTCTGTAAGTCCTCTGTGCAACAGTTTCTCGATGGGGAATGTAGAAGCCAGTCATCAAGATACAGGCATACATCGATACCCATCAATTGTAGCCACTTTCCTACTGGGGCAAGAACCCTGAAGACCTGTGGGGCTGTTAAAAGACTGAAAAAGATGGCTCAAAACTGGTAGATCCTGTCCTGGAACATGTATGTCAAGTACTTTCTGGATTCTGGGTGGATTGGAATGTGAAAGTATGCATCCTCCATGTCTATCGTAACCACCCAATCCCCTTGATGAATGGAGGACAGCACTGACTGGTTGGTTTCCAACCTGAATTTCGTGGTCTTTACAAAAAAACTCAGAGCACTTAAGTCCAGGACAGGTCTCCACCCTCCCAATGACTTGGGTACGATGAAGATGCAGTTGTAAAACCCCTCTGAGTTCGTGTCTTTCACAACTTCTATAGCCCTTTTTTCAGCAGAGAAGTAACCTCCTTTGACAGGGCCAAAAATCTCTGTGAGCCTACAGAGTAGGCTATCAAGCTGATGGGTGCTGATGCCAATGGGGGCTTTGAATTGAATGGGATTGAGTACCCCTCTCTCAAAACATCTATCACCCATGGTTCCGCACTCTTGACGTCCCATTTCCTCTAAAAATGGAGAAGTCTTGCTCCCACCAGCACACGGAGGACCGGGTCCTCACTTGCTAGAAGAGGGTCTGGTAGAAGACTTGATGACCGTGTGTACCGCACGGGGCTTGGTACGTGGTTGGGACTGATTCCTTGTTCTGCCACCACGAAAAGGCCGCTGTTGCCAAGGAGAGGCCACCCTTACACTAACAGGTGCTGCAGGTGTCTGAATCGGCTGCTTTGGGCGTTAGCAAGTCCTGGGTAGTCTTCTGAAGCTCCGAAGCAACACGCTCCAAAGTAGCCCTGGGAAACAGACTATCTCGGTCCAACGGGGCGAAGAGCAGAGATGATTTCTGAGAAGAAGTGACTCCTCTAGTGACAAACAAACATCCCAAGTTTCTCTTCTTCAATACACCTAGGGCAAAGAGAGTAGCCAATTCTTGCGATCCATCACGAACCACCTTGTCCGCACAGGATAAAACTCTTAGCCAGTCTGCAGTAAAATTGTCCTGTAGAGCTGTGCAATCTTTGATCTTCTTTGTCAAAGTTCCCACTGTCCAATCAAGGAAGCAGAATATTTCAAAGACTTTGAATCATTCTTTCACTAGATGATCCAACTCTACTGATGAAAAGCCTGTCTTGGCTGAAGGACAAGATTGAAGAAGAAGCTAAGTCCTTTAGTTCTTGCACTGTAGTTGAAGGCTTCTTTAAAAGGCTCAAGATGTTATCAAGACAACAATGAAGCGGTTCCAGAGAGGAGTCTTGTGCCACCAGAACACTGACATCAGTCAAAACTGGCTGCGCTGGATGATCAGCAGTGGTATGAGATGTTAAATGCTTGTCAGGTGATGAGAGTGGCAACTGAGTCTGGTGAGACTTCACAGATGTATGACGATCTGGTGCCAAACGATGGTCGGAGTGCTCGGATCGGACAGCACACTCACCTCCACTTGGGTTTTCAAAATCCAATGGGCGTTTGACTATTATTTTATGTTCGAAAAGCATGGTAGTACCACCAACTGGCTGCTTGATGCCAGCCGACCGCCTGGCTCCAGATGAGTGTGATTGGGCACATAGGACGATCAAGCGCCAAACGTTGGTTGGAGCGCTCGGCTTGGACAGCGTGCTCACCTCCACTCAGGCCCTTGTAATCCACTGCACCAACGTACGTCACTGGCGTTCAAGTGCTACTGAACGTTTGAAATGTATGGCAGTATCACTAATTGGCCGCTTGACACCAGCCGAACGCCTAGTGCCAGACGTGTGATCAACCATAATACAAGCAACTCGGGAGACATTGGGATGTCTTCCTGGTCCTAGAAGCTGCAAGAAGGTTCAGAAATCTGTCCTAGATCTCTGGAATGTTACACGTAAGCAGAGGATTGTGCTTGGGAGCTGCTGACTTTTACAATGGTATGACTCCGACACCTGTCCACATCAGAATTGGGGTCCCTTGCTGATATGGTGTGCACCTATACTTGTAAACCTTTTCAATGGGTGTCCATCGAAAACTGTGTACGGCAGGATTGATTGAGTAACTGTTTGGAGGCAAAAAACCCCTACGGACTCCCATAGACCGACAGTATGCCCCTCCCAAGTTTAGGGGAGTCTAATAGGGACCGAGTTTAGAAGATCCGTAAGACGCCTTTCCAGTGGCTGTCTGTCAATACCTGGGACCGGCAACAGGCTCGACTGAGGGGGCAACTACCCGTGGGCAAACCCCACTGACCTCCCTTGGACGTTCGATTTGCCCCCTCCCAGGTTTAGGGGAGTTTGACAGGGACCTAGGTCTACAGGCGTCGGCAGGACAAGTAGCCACCTCCTCCACTGACATGACACTTGCACTAACACTTTTGCACTCAAGATTGGCTAAGGCACTGGGCTCAGAAGGTAGGACTTGGAATGGGGAAAAGGCTGTCATAGGAGTTGAAAGGACAGACACCTTTGGAAAACACTGCAACCCAACCTCGGCTTTAGCAGCCGCCTTTCTCTCTCTGTCTCTTTGAAGTCTCGCTAAATGAGAACAAATTCTTCCATTTCCCCTGATCCCACCCCTTACACTCGTCACAGTTAATGTCAGGAGAACAAGTCTGCTGTCTACAAGAGATGCAGTTAGTGTGAGTGTCATACTTAGCAGATGTCAGTCTCGTCTTGCAGCCCTTGCTGCAATACGTAATACAGTACTATGAGCACTCGAGTTTGACATATCCAGTCACAATTAAGGAAAAAAGCTGATTAGCACTACCAAAAACTACAATGTGCGTCACCAAATTCGATGATGTACGTAAACAACCAGTGAAAACAAATCAAAACAAAAACTACCAGCGACCGATGTTCAGTCGATGAGCAGCAGGAACAAATTAAATACCTGAGCCGGTTGTACCTATTCTTCCCTGAAAGTGGGTGGGGTCTGTTACCTACACCAAAACATTATGAGCGCTACTGTGAAATTTTTAAAACTTAAGCTGCCGTGAAAAGTAGGAACTAATAGCAATGTAATATTTGGTAAGTTGCTTATATATACAAAAGTCCTTTAGTAATCAATCATTCAGGATGCTTTAAATTACTATTTCCTTATTCAGTGTCGTTCTTCATGAAAGATTTTGTATATTTAATAATACTAGTCCAAGGACACTGCCAAATGGCTTCTCTTAATCAACAGTAACCATTGTAAGGGGATTTTGAAATTCCATAAACTGCAGTACAATAGGTCTTAATACAAATATATGATCTGTACAACTCCTGTCTTTTCTAAAAATCTGATTGTTCATCTCCTTAGCATTTCATCAATTTCTTTCTCAGACCTTTTAGCATTTTTTCTCCAGCCAACCAAGAATAATTATACAGGCAATGCCCCGGTTTACAGTGGGGGTTCCATTCCTGGCAGTGCGCCGTAACCCGAAAAATGCTGTAAACCAGAACATCATCATAATAATTGGAATAAATGGCGCTTACGGTGCCGTTAAATCAGGTTATCACTGCTGTGAGCCAGGCACTGTAAAGTTGGAACGCCGTAACCCAGGGACTGCCACTGAACATTTTCATAATGTAAATGCAAAGCCTCTATGGTAACCACATTCAATCTAGTCATCTTTCTTTCATACCATAGCTATGACTTTTAATTCTCTATCATCTGGTTTAGTCTTCTCATTTCACATTCTACAAAACATACTGGTCAGTATATGAGGTACAATTTCATTTTCAGCTGAAATCATCTCTGTAATAATTCAATTATAGACCACTGCTTTTCATCTCCTAAGTTTTTTTACTATTAAACCCACTTCATACAACTAAACTTGCCAATGCATTCAAGTGTTCATCAGCTTCTGGTATATCAATCAAATTATCCCCCTTATTTCTCTTATGACCTCATGAGAACATTCTGCCCAACATTATCTGTATTCTTTTGACAGGTGTTTTCTTATTTTCACCCAGAGATATTTCATGTTTTTCCAGTTTCAGTATATTCTCTCATCTCTTCTTATGGTCCATTTAACTGAACCATCTAAATTTGAGGACTGTTATATTTTACCTTGTGTTCTCTATTTAATCCCAGAAAATTTCTAAAAATGCTTTTGTCTCATTATTATACCAGGTTTAATTTGATTTCAAAGGTGTTGCCCAAAATCCCAGTAATTCTTCTCCAGCAGATACATATGCCTGACATTAATCCAGTCCTCATTAAGAGTCTGCAACTCCTCAGATATATATTTTCTAAAATCTTCCAACTATTTTGTTGGTTAATTGCATAAGCTTTTTTATGTTAACCTTCAAGAAGCTTTATTGTATTAAAAATAGACAATGTCAACTTTCTTGTTGGGATCTTGTAGTTTTAGCCATAGTGTGGCAATAAGCTGGTGATACCCCTTAACAATTCCTGTTTTTTTTTTATAAATGCCATTTGGAGATGTACAAGTGCATTCACTCAATATTCATTTGCAGAATTTTGAGATTTCCTTTCCTGTAAAATCCTCCATACCTTCACTGTTCACACCAACTTCTGCATTCATATCACCAACTATAATTTTCATATCTCTTTCTGGTATTTTATCTTTGACATTCTGCTGTTGTTTACAAAATTTACCTTTTATTTTTTGGGGGTGTTCCTGTGCTGTTGCACAGCGAGCTATAAATATTCATATTAAACTATTTTGATTTAAATATGACATTTTTATAATAAAATTAGGTTTTATATATATTCACCAAGTACAGTTATTACTTAACTAATGATTATGCTTGCATGGCATCCTAAGTTCAAAATTCGTAATACTGCGTCAGTTGCAAAGCAGGTGGTGACAGGCCCCGCCCACTGCAACAGGAGTGTAGGAGTGACATATTGCCAGCGGCATCATTCTATTTTATTGCCGCAAAGTCCATGAAAAAAGGGGAGGGAGGGAGGGCTCTGATTCAGTAATTACTTGGTAAGTATATATGAAACTTAATTTTATTATAAAAATGTCATTTTTATATAAGTAACTTACCAAGTAATTAAATAGCTGAATCCCACATTGCAAGGGGGGTGGGATGAATGGACTGTTCGATTTAAAAAAACATTAAGGGTGGTAATGACTTTAACTAGAAAAGGATGGCTAGCACTGAAACAATGCTTGTCGCTTCCTTACCTGGTAAGAGCGCTACTGCAGGAGAATACTGACCCTGGTTGTGATCATTTTACCTGTAGCAGCGCGGCGGTGAGCCGAGAGTCGCCTCTACACCAGTGAAGTCTTGCAACGGAGGATGATATGCCTGATCGCTGACAAGACGTCTGCAGGGAAAAAGTTGCCCTTGCCCTGGGTGCAGTACCACAAACCAACAACCAGAAATCACTGTCACCCACCCTGACACGACAAACCACTAACCATCTAAAGAACTGGTGGGTACCACGGTACAAAGTACCCCCAGGCTCCCAAAAAATTTGACACCCTACATCAGTGCAAAGAGATAGAAGAGAGACAGGATCTCTCCTATGCTGCTTCTTCCCCGAATACCATGCTAGCCACAGCTAAAGGTCGGAGGGTACTGCGATTTTCAAAAACTGTTTCCACTTTTTTCAAATACTGAGATGAGAAGATTGATTTGCACCTCCAAAAGGTCAAATGAAGAATTGACAATAGGGATAAACTGTGCTTGAAGGCAAGAGAGGTAGCCACTGCTCTAACTTCATGAGCTTTAACTCTGATCAAAGGAAGAGAGTTCCTGAATCCAGGAATGCACTTCAGAGATCAGGTCTCTAACAAAGAACAAAAGGGCATTCTTTGACAGAACACCAAAGGTTGCTAGCATGTCCTCTGATCCTCTCAGTCCTATGCAGACAGTACCTCAGGGCTGTGACTGGGCAAAGAACCCTCTCCTTTTCATCCGGGCCCAGGATATCCATTAAATTCTTAATATGGCAGGAACAACGCCAAGGCTTAGAACGATCCTCATTCTTGGCTAATAAGCCTAAGGTGAAAGAGCACACTGCATCTCCTTGGGGGAAGCCTACCCTCTTGTTGATCACATGCAGCTCACTAACACGTAAGGTTCTCGAGGGAAGCGGAACTGAGTGGCTCGAAAGGGGAACTCGTAAGCCACTTAAGGACTACAGTAAACCCCCCGTATTCGCGGTCTCACTATTCGTGGACTCATGTATTTGCAGATTTCTCTGTGGAACATATCTACCCATTACAGTATTCGCAGAAAATTTGCCTATTCACTGAGAAATATTCACTAATTACTGTATTTTCATATCATTTTCATGACTAAATGCACTTTTTGTGATAAAACTATAACACTCTGGTATAAGCATTTTTAGAGGGTTTTGTATTTAACCTATCAAAATAGGCAGTGCTAAGTGTTTTTAGAAGGGTTTTAAATATTCGCGGATTTTAGCTATTCGCGGGGGGGGGGGTTGTTTTACTATACATCCAAGTTCCAAAACACTGAATCAGATTTCTTCTGCTTGGAAGTGTTGAATGACTTAATGAGGTCATTAAGATCCAGGTTAGAAGAAAGATCCATACCTCTGTTTAAACACCAAGGTAAATATCGCTTGGTATCCTTTAATGGTGGACGAGGAAAGACTTCTAGAGGTCCTCAGGTACAGGAGAAAATCTGCAATCTGGGTTAAAGATGTCTCAGAAGATGAGATTTGATGTCTGGTGCACCATCGACGTAACACTGTCCACTTTGACTCTTAGACATTGCGAGCAGATTGTCGTCTGCACTTCGCAATAGCTTCTGCAGCTGCTCTTGAAAAACCTTTCACTCTGACGAGCTTCCTGACAGTCTGAAGCCTGTCAGAGCGAGAGTGGACAACCCTTGGTGGTTATCTCTTGAAGTGAGGTTGTTTGAGTAGCCACGGTCTTTGGGAAGCAGCATTGGGAAGTCTATCAGAAGACACAGGTCCCGGAACCACTCCTTCATGTGCCAGAACGGCACTATGAGAGTCACTGAAGCGTTGCAGTGTGACACGAACTTGTTCAGGACTTCCCTCACCAAGCTGAAGGGCGGGGAGGCATAAAAGTCCAGACCTGACCAGTCTATGAGCATGGCGTCTGTCGCCCATGCCAGGGAATCCGGGGCTGGAGAGCAGAGGAGAGGAAGGCGATTGTTTATTGAGATCACCAACAGGTCTAGGGACAGTTTGCCCCCACAATCTCCAAAGGTTGACAGATCCCGTGGCCCAGGGTCCACTCGATAGGAAGGACCTGCTTCCGAAGGCTCAACTTGTCCATCAGGACATTTAATTTCCTGAATGAATGAGTGACCAGCGTCACTTGATTTTGGTCCGCCCAAGGTAGAAGGCCCTTTGCAGTCTGGCAGAGAGAAAAGAAACGAGTGCCCCTTGTTTCTTGGTATATGACAGAGCAGTTGTGTTGTCTGCGTGAACAACCACTGTCTTGTTGCGAACTGAAGTCGAAAAATGATGGAGACCTGGATGAATGGCATTCAGCTCTTTTACTATGAAAGCACCCATATCAGACTGGCTAGCATCAGTTAAACCCTTAATTTATAGGGATTGGCAAAATGATTGGACAAATATACCCCCACAAAACAAACTAAAACAAATTAAGAATGAAGTTAAAAAATGGCATTCTTCTACCCAAAAGCAAAGAATCAATGAGGTTATTTTAACAAGACTCAGAATAGGACACTCCAGACTCACACATGGTCATCTGATGTCAACTCTGCACACAAACCCAATAACTTGTGAAAGATGTAACATCCCAGTAACAATCAAATACATCTTGGTTGACTGTCCCAGATGGCATCATGAAAGAAAGACTTATTTACAAAATAAATCAATAAAGGATATTCTAGCAGAAGGTAATAACTTTTCAATTAGTAATATCATTCTCTTCCTAAACAAAATTAAATTGATAAGTAAAATATAATTTCCCCCTTTTTTTTTCTATTTTTTCTCGATTGTTTTTTTCTAATTCCCCCCTTTTTTTTTTATTATTTATTTATTTAGTTAACTACTTAATTTTTTTATGTACTCTTTCCCCCTTTCTTTTCCCAGCCCGAGAAGAACCCTAAAAGAGTTCAGAGGTCTGGTTAAAAAAATCATTTATAACTAACTAACTACATTGATATGAAGATTGATTTCCTCTGAGGACCATGTCCCAGAAACTTCTTGACTCCCTAGAAGAGCTCCCCAGCCTGGATCTGAAGCATCTGAGTAGAAGTCTAGGTCGGGGCTCGGAGGGTGAAGAGATTTTCCCTGCGAAAGTCTTCCCTCAGACAGCCACCATTGGAAGTCCAGTTCTGTCTCCTGTGTGATGGGAAAGAGACAGAATCTGGATGAGTCTTCCTGTCCCAGTTGGCTTTGAGGTAGAATTGGAGAACTCTCGTGTGCAATCTGCCCAACGTGATGAAGGTCTCGATAGACGACAGAGTCCCTAGAAGGCTCGTCCACTGACGGGCCGAACATGACGATAGGGCAATGAACTTGTGAATGGTCTGGAGGCAGTTTGCGATTCTCTTGGGGGACGGAAAAACCTGAAAAGTCGAGAGTTGAGAATCATCCCCAAATAAAGAACCCCCTGTGTAGGGGCTAACTGGGATTTCTGGAGTTTTAAAAGAATTCCTAGATCTTGAGAAAGTTGTAGTGTTGTCTGAAGGTCCTTCGTGCACTTCTCCTTTGAAAGGGAACGAAGAGGCCAGTTGTCCAGGTAAAGGCTGATGTTTATGCCAACTAGATGAAGCCATTTGGCAAGAGGGGAGAGGACTTGGGAGAAAACTTGAGGGGCTGTGGAGAGGCCGAAGCAGAGGGACCAAAACTGGATGACTTTTCCCTAGAAGATGAACCTGAGATACTTCCTGGAAACTGGATGGATGGGGATATGAAAGTATGCATTTTGCATATCCAGGGTGATTATCCAATTGCCCAAGTGAATGGAGGCCATGATTGACTGGTTCCTCTCCATCTTGAACTTTGTCTTCTTGATGAAGAGATTGAGGGCACTTACATCCAGGACTGGTCTCCAACCCCCTGACGCTTTGAGAACTACAAGCAGACGATTGTAGAAGCCCTGGGAGTGAACGTCCTTGACTTCTATAGCTCTTTTTAGGAGATGATACCTCCTTTGAAAATGATGTTTTCATAAAAAAAGTTTTAAGTTTTATATATATTTACCAAGTAATTACATAGCTAACAGGTTCCTACCACAGCGGACCAAAAATTAAAATTTCGCGGTGGCACCACCATAGCTAGTGTATGCGACAGGGTCCCACCCACTATCGGGACTGGCAGGTACAACTCAGCGGGAAACATCAATTCGTTTGAGCCAAAATATGTCCATCTGTGGGGAAGGAGGGAGGGCTCCAATTATACAATTGCTTGGTAAGTAAATATAAAACTTTATTTTATTATAAACATGATATTTTTATGATAAAATAAGGTTTTACTTATACTTACCTGGTAGTTACATATAGCTGTCATCTCTGACTGATAGCAGAATTTTAAATTTCGCTAGCGCTAAAAACACCTAGGTGATCCCTCTACCAGCGCCCTCTATAGGTAACAAGGAACTATCCCAACAATGTTCTAGAACCCATTAAGTTTTAAGCCCACTTGACATGAGAGGGGAGGTGGGTGGGTTTACTCATGTAACTACCAGGTAAGTATAAGTAAAACCTTATTTTATCATAAAAATATCATTTTTACTTATAGGACTTACCTGGTAGTTACATATAGCTGATTGGCACCTTTAGAGGGGGTGGGATCATGTCAGCCACATATATTGTTAGAAATCAAAAACATGGATTTTAGTTCCTTACCTTGAAGGATTGCTGACTCAGCGGTTACTGCCTCTGTAGTCTGCTTATCCCTCGATTGTATAGACAGGATATAAAGGATCCGGGTGTCAGATACAATCTGTTAGTACTTGCGTCAGAGGACAACGCCGTGACGGACAAGACTTAGTATGCCCTTGCTCTGGGCGCAGAACCAAATTAACAATAAGGGATCACCTCTATCACCAAAATATAAAATTAAAAACTTTCAACCATAAAATTAAAAGATTGTAGGTACTCCTAAACCAACAACATAGTACCTACAAACAACTAACCAAACTCAATTTCCAACTTCAAGGAGAAAATGTTAGTCGGATAGGGTTGCCCCTCTTTCTCCCTCACCCACCACCGTGTCAGTAACTACTAAAGGCCCTAAGGTACTGCCATTGTCAAAATCAGTCTTCAATTCTGACAAGTAATGCGATGCGAAGATCGACTTACATCGCCAAAATGTAGAATTCACAATCTTTTGCACTGAGAGGTTGTGCCTGAAAGCCAAAGAAGTAGCTACAGCTCTTATCTCATGTGCTCTCACTTTCAGAGTTCCCGTGTCTGAGTCCTGACAATTCACATGGGCTTCTGAAATAACTTCTCTTAAGAAGAAAGCAAGAGCATTCTTAGAAAGTGGTCTTGACGGGTTTCTCACAGAACACCACAAGTTCTCCGAAGAGCCCCTGATACCTTTTGTTCGGTGAATATAGAACTTTAAGGCTCTCACCGGGCACAACAATCTCTCTTGTTCTCCTTCTCCCACAAGATCTGAAAGGCTCTTAATGCTGAAAGACCTCGGCCATGGTCTGGACGCATCTTCGTTCTTAAGCTAAGAACCTAAGAGAGGAAGAACATACAGCTTTTCCTTGAGAGAAACCAATAGTTTTGTCCAAGGCATGAACCTCACTCACCCTCCTGGCTGTTGCAAGAGTGTTACTAGAAAAATAGTTTTCTTAGTCAAGTTTCTCAGCGATGCATTTGCCAAAGGCTCGAATTGATCTGAACAAATCCATTTAAGAACGATGTCCAAATTCCATGCTATTTGTTTAGGAACTTTCGTCTTGAGGTATTAAAAGACTTAAGTAAATCTGTTAGATCCTGATTGTTCGAGATGTCTAGACCTCTGTGCTTAAATACCGAGCGCAAGCATTGATCGATACCCCTTAATCGTGCTCAAAGACAATCCTTTCTCCTTAAAAAGGGATAGCAAGAACTTGCTATTTGATTTAGAGAGGTTTTAGAAGACGAAACTCCATGTCTATTGCACCAGTCTCTAAACTGATTCCATCTAGCCTGGTATACTGCGTCCGAAGACTTTCTTCTGGGTCGCAAGCAATAGCGCTTGCAACCTCCTTTGAAAACCTCTCTTCCTGAGGAGTCGCTCGACAGTCTGCAGGCGACAAGCCGTAGAGCGGACAAGTTCTGATGGAACCTCAGGAAGTGGGGTTGTCTGAGCAGATCTTTCCTCGACGGAGGATCCTCGGAAAATCTGCGAGGAGGAGGAGAAGATCTGGGAACCATTCCTCGATGGCCAGAAAGGAACGATTAGAGTCATCTTGGTGTTCTTGTGGTTCCTGAACTTTTCCAAGACCTTCCTGATAATTTTGAACGGTGGAAAAGCGTAAAGATCTAGGCAATCCCAACTCATTGTCATTGCATCCACCCAAAGTGCCTTGTCGTCCGGATCTGGGGAGCAATATACTGGGAGGCGTTTTGTTCTGTCTGTTGCAAACAGGTCTACTAGCGGACAACCCCACAGATTCCACAATCGTTTGCAAACCTGCGGATGTAAGGTCCATTCCGTGGACAAGACTTGATTCTTCCTGCTTAAAAGATCCGCTGTTACATTCCTCTCCGCCTTTTATGAACCTGGTCAATAACGTGACCTCGTTCTCTTCCGACCATTCTAAAAGTTCCTTGGTCGTCTGATACAGGGAGAAGGAATGAGTGCCCCCTGCCTCTTGATATAAGCAAGAGCTGTCGTGTTGTCCGACTGAACTAGAATAACCTTGCCTTTTACTTCTTGCTGAAATTGCATCAGGGCTAGATGTACCGCTTTCAGTTCTTTCACATTTATGTGCAGTTCTTTCTGCTCTTCCTGCCACAGGCCCAACATTCCTTGTTGTCTAAAGTCGCTCCCCACCCCTGATCCGAGCGTCTGACAAGAGTGTGAGGTCTGGGTTCTTGATAAAAGAGAAATTCCCTCCTGTAGCCTTTCCTTGAATTCCACCAGAACAGCTCCTTCTTGATCTGATCTGAGATCTTGAAAAGAAAGGAATCCGGATGGGTTTTATGTGGCCATTGGCTTTGTAGATAAAACTGCAGAGGCCTCATCTTGAGTCTCCCCAGTTTTACGAACTTCTCCATCGAGGCTAAGGTCCCCAGTAAGCTCATCCACTGGTTGGCTGAGCAAACCTCGAGATGTAGAAAGTCGTCTATCATGCTTAGACAAGACTCTACTCTCCGTATTGATGGAGAAGCCCGAAAAGTCAGAGAGTCCATTCTCACTCCCAAATAAACTATCTGCTGTGATGGTGAGAGGGACGATTTCGGAACATTGACTAGTAGGCCTAGTTCCTTTACCAGAGATAATGTCTTCATTAGGTCCTCCACACATTTGGCTTTGGAGTGTGCTTTCAGAAGCCAGTCGTCCAGATACATTGACATCCTTATTCCTTGCAAGTGAAGATTCTTCGCCACCGTTGACAGAACTCTTGTAAACACTTGAGGTGCAGTTGACAGTCCGAAACAAAGAGCTCTGAACTGGAAAACTTTGCCTTGGAAAACAAACCTCAGGAACTTCCTTGATTCCTGATGGATAGGAACGTGGAAACCTACGCATCCTGGAGGTCTATCGAGACCATCCAGTCGCCCGGTTGAAGAGATGCTAACACCGACTCTGTCGTTTCCATCGAAAATTTCGTCTTCTTTACGAAAAAAAGTTCAATGCGCTCACGTCTAGAACCGCCTCCAACCTCCCGACGCCTTTGAAACTAAAAAGAGACGGTTGTAAAACCCCGAGAGCATGGGGTCGGCACTAAATTCGATGGCTTGTTTCCTTAGTAGTGCTTCTACTTCTTCTCAATGAAGAGGCGCAAAACTCTGAGAGTCGTTGGAGTATGTTGGAAAAACGACTGGAGCGTCCGATAGAGGGGCTTTTGTTGGAATGGGATGGAGTACCCTCTCGGATCACCTGTAAGGTCCAAGGATCTTGAGTGACCTTTTGCCAGGCTTCCGAGAACGACTGGAGTCTGGCACCTACTGCTATGTGGAGGACAGCACACTCATTTCTTTTGTTGAAAATTGGAAGGTCGAGTAGAAGATTTTCCTTTCCCACGAAACTTGGAAAAGGGCCGAGAAGCAGACTTGCCCTGAACGTCTTGGAAGTGTCCGAAAACACCGAAGTTTTGGTGGAAGTAGCTACCGAGTAGTCTTCTTCGGCTTCTTTGCTGACTGAGCCAACAGGTCCTGTGTTGCTTTTTGTGTGAGAGCTTCAGCAGTCTCTCGAACTAATTCCTTCGGGAACAAGTGGTCCTTCGACAAAGGAGCAAAGAGGAGAGCAGACCTCTGGCTGCGGGAAACACCCTTCGCCAAAAAGAGCACCAGAGTTGTCGTTTCTTCAGAACTCCGGTTGCAAAAACCGAAGTTAGCTCCAAGGCACAATCGCATACCCCCCTTGTCTATGCAGTCGACTACCATAGTGAAATCCGTCGACTGCGCATCCGAAAGTCCGAATTCTTTGACTTTCCTAGCCAGAGCCGCCACTGACCAATCAAGGAAACTGATGACCTCCACAACAGCGAAAATACTCTTGAGAAGATGATCCAACTCTGACTGCGTGAAAAGATCTTCGCTGATTGAAGAGCTGTGTGACGACTTGAATCCACTAGACTGGAGAAGTCTCCTTGAGCGGAGGCAGACACACCCAAAGAAAAACGTTCTCAGTCTCGACCACATGCGGCTCCGATGAGCCAATCTGGAGGGTGGAAGACAAAACATACTCTTGCCTTGCTCTCTTTGTCTGAGAGCCAGGAATTAATTTTCTTGATAGCCTTCTTGGCCGAAATCGCCAAAACTAGGCGTGTAAAAGGAGCTGGATCCGAGGCGTTATCCCTCTTAAACTGCGATCTGGGAGAAGCCGAGTCGAAGGCTTAAAAGAGTCCCCAAAGTTTTCCACGAAAAACTTGAGTAACTCCTTATAACCCAAGATTTCTCCTTGATTCCTGGAAAGTCCTCTTCTATTTCTACATCTTCTTCGATTTCTTCGTCTACAGAAGACACAGGAGACAATTGGTGCACAGGAACAGTTTCCTGACGAAAGTAGGTCGTGCGGAATCTAAAGTCTTACGACCATGCCGATGTGGCGCCCTGAATCCGTCAAGTGTGGCGCCCGCCAAGCTGAAGTGGCGCCGCGCCAAGCTGAAGTGCGCCGCCGCCATGCTGAAGTGGCGCTTCCAGTCAACCGAACGTGGCGAATCCGGAGCCAGAGAAGAATGCTGAAGCGTCTGGTTGAGCCTCTTCATTGGTGCATGCGGCGGGGAGGCTCTTGAGTCAAGACTTGTGGCGCATTCGGAAGGAAGTGTCTCCCTAACAGGTGCTCCCGAAGCAGCACGAGCGCCACAAAAGAACTGAATAAGATCCGTCAATTTGTCCGTGACTTGAGCGACAAAACGGGATCTTGTTGACCGGTAGTAGGAGGAGGCACTATCTGCGATGAGGCTGGACGAGATGTAGACGCTCCTGGAACGGAAACACGCTTATTACGGGCAATAGAAGTTTCGCGTAGGTTCCTTCCGACGAGGGGGCTGATCTACTGAAGAGGAGGAGGAAAAAGGTTCAGGATCCTCCCAGAAGCTACAGCCGCATGCGGATCCGTCAACGATCTTTTCTTTGGAATCGCTGCAGGAGAGACGGCGCGAGACCTCTTGAGAGGGCGAGAAGAATGCTTGAAGCGCCCACTTCCGAGGAGGAGTCAACGAATCATCACCACTAGAAGACACATCCCCAGCAGCGCCTTTTCTATGGCGTGCATGGAAGCATCCTGGGAATGCACAACAGGAATACTTGAGGGGGTGACTGCTCGGGCAAAGCCCCACTCGCCTCCTTTCGGTTTTCGACATGCCCTCTCCTGAACCAGGGGAGTCCGACAGAGGTCTAGACCTGGGAGAACGAGTGGGCCGAACAGACACCTCCTCCACTAACACTTCACTTCGAGGAGCCAATTTTTCAATGGCTTGGCCCATCGTCTGGATGGCTGAAAGCACAGCTGAAAATTTAGTGTCCATTTGGACTTTTAACTCTGACACGGTGATAGGATTGGGATCAACAGGGTCGGACAAAGGAGAGTTAATAGGAGAGGGGTTAACAGATTGAATTACCTGCCCTACAGACTTAGCAGATGATGACCTCTGGAAGTCAGCTGAAGCTTTCCTAACTCTGTCCTTTTCTAACTTCCGTAGATATTTCTCTAAGGCTGACCATTCATCCGTTGTTAGATGCATACATTCCTCACATGTATTCTCTGAATTACAAAATTTACCCCTACATGAAGAGCAAACTGAATGGGGGTCGATAGCCCTTAGGCAAACGAGTCCTACAGCCTAAAGCACAATATCTATACTGGGAACCAGAATCAGACATATTGTACAAAGAATTAATTCCGACCACAAATGCAAAGCGCTAGCTAGCAAAAAACCACAAAGAAATACTTAAGTATAAATTGCAGACAAAAAATTCAACCACAAAACGAGACCGTGTTACCGGTCTCTCGGCAGAAAACTTAATGGGTTCTAGAACATTGTTGGGATAGTTCCTTGTTACCTATAGAGGGCGCTGGTAGAGGATCACCTAGGTGTTTTTAGCGCTAGTCCCTCTCCATTTAAAATTCTGCCTTCATCCCACAACTCCCAGGTCAGAGGCGACAGCTATATGTAACTACCAGGTAAGTCCTATAAGTAAAAATGTTATTTTTATATAAGTGACTTACTAAGCAATTACATAGCTGACTCTACATTGAAAGGAGGCGGGTTAGATGGACATAAACTAATCCAAAACATTAAAAGGTAATGACTTTGAACTAGAAGTTTGGTAAGAGAGCTGCTACAGGTAAATGCTGCCTCTGGTCAGCGCTCATCTTAACCTGCAGAGGGCGTGGCGTATTGGCCAGGGTCGCCCCTACTTCAGTGGGTACTTTGCAGCTGTGGAGGTACACCGACAGCTGACGAAGACAAAAGGAGGTGCCCTTGCCTTGGGCTTGACCAGAATAAAAAAAACAACACTGTCAACTACATCACAATAAAAACTAGACAACCAACAACTCAACCATAAAAATCTGGTGGGTGCTCCAGGTACGCTTGTAGCCCCAGGCTTCCCAACAACTAAACACCTAAAAAAACCAAGGCGAGGAGACAGTAGGGGGACAGATCCCTCCCTATGGTTCCTCTCTCAACACCATGCCAGCTACGGATATAGGCCCTCACATACAATTATCAAAAACTGCTTCCAAATCTTTCAGGTTGTGCGAAGCAAACACAGATTTCGATCTCCAAAAAGTCAACTGAAGAATGGAAGACAACGACATATTATGACAAAACGCAATGAAGTGGCGACGGCTCGAACCTCATGAGCCTTTACCCTCAGGACTGGGAAGGCGTCCTCTTGGACCTGAGAATGCACTTCTGAGATAAGGCTCCTTAAGAAAAAGGAGAGGGCATCTAGAGAACGGGCGAGAGGGGTTTCTCACCGAACACCAGAGGTTGCTTTAGGAACCCCTGATTATCTCAGTCCTGCGGATGTAAAGCCACAAGGCCCTCACAGGGCAAAGAAGTCTCTCCTCTTCTTCCAGCCCAAGAATGTTCTCCAAACTCTTAATAATGAACGAGTGGGGCCCGGGACGAAAAGCGTCCTCGTTCTTGGCAAGGATAGCAAGCAAAAGTGAGCAAACTGTGCCTCCTTGCGCAAAACTAACTTTCTTATCCACTGCTTGGAGCTGGCTTACTTGCCTCGCTGTAGCCAGAGCTACAAGAGAGTCTTCTGAGTGAGGAACTTCAAAGAGGCAGAATGGAGAGGTTCAAAAGAAGAGCTCATGAGCCACTTTAAAACTACGTCCAAATTTTAAGGGACTGAAGAGTGATTCTCTGTCTTAGAGGTCTCAAAAGACTTGACGAAATCACTTATATCCTGGTTTGTAGACAGGTTAAGGCCTCTTTGCTTGAACACTGAGCTAAGCATAGCCCTATATCCCTTAATTGTAGAGGGTAACAGTCTCCTAACAGCCTTGAGAAAGAGCAAGAAGTCTGCAATCTGGGTTATAGAGGTTTCAGAAGAAGAGACATTATTCTGTGCACACCATCTTCTGAACACTGCCCACTTGGACTGGGAGAGCCTGCTAGAGGAAGCTCTTCTACATCTAGCAATAGCCTCTGCAGCCCTATGCGAAAATCCTTTTGCTCTGACGAGGCTCCTGACAGTCTGAATCTTGTCAGGGCCAGAGTGGACAATCCTTGATGGTACCTGTGAAAATGTGGCTATTTGAGCAGCAACTGTTCTTGTGGAAGGAGCCTTGGAAAATCCACGAGCAGTCTCAGCAGGTCCAGAAACCACTCCTTCCTTAGCCAGAAAGGACTGATGAGTGTCATCGAGACATTTCGATGAGAACTGAATTTGTTCAACACCTCCTGAATCATCCAAAAGGGGGGAAAGGCATAGACATCGAGGCCTGGCCAGTCTAACAACATTGTGTCTGTCATCCAAGCTAGAGAGTCCGGGACTGGCGAGCAAAAGAAAGGAGGTCGGTTGTTCTTTGATGTAGCAAAGAGATCTATGGAGGGCTTGCCCCAAAGCCTCCACAGATCACTGCAGGCTCTGGAATGCAAGGTCCACCCTGTAGGGAGAGCCTGGTGACCGCGGCTTAACTGGTCCGCCAGAACATTCATCTTCCCCTGCACGGAGCAAGGGAGCAGCTTGACTTGATTTTACTCTGCCCATAGAACAAAGTCTTAGGCTGCCTTGCAGAGTGAAAGAGTGGTGGCCCCTGATTGCAAATGTAGGACAGAGCTGTGGTGTTGTCTGAGTAAGTTGCAACTATTTTCCCTGATACGAGTAGAGAAAAAGCCTGAAGGCCCAGATGAATGGCTTTCAACTACCTGATATTTATATGTAGCAATTTCTGAGCTGCAGTCCACTTCCCTGACACCTTCTGACTCCCTAACAGGGCTCCCCACCCTACATCTGAGGCGTTGGAGTAGAATTCTAGGCTGGGGTTCAGAGGAAAAAGAGAGAGTCCTTCTTGAAGTCTCCCCTCAGATAACCACCATCGGAGATCTTCCTCAATCTCCAACGTGACTGCAAAGACTAAGGAGTCTGACTGAGTCTTCCTGCACCAATTTTCTTTCAGGAAGAATTGCAGGGACCTCATGTGAAGTCTGCCCAACCTCACAAAAGATCCCACTGAGAACAGAGTTCCGAGAAGGCTTATCCACCGGAGAGCAAAACAGGTTGAGAGACTGAGAAACTCCTGCGCAGTCCAGAAACATGGCTCAACCCTCTTGCGGGAGAGAAAAACCCCGAAAAACTCAAGAGTTCAGGGTCATCCCCAAACAAAGAATGCTCTGAGATGCAGTCATTTGGGACTTCTGTACTTTTATCAAGATGCCAAACTCCTTGGTTATGCAAAGGGTCCTTTATAAATCCTTCATGCACTGCTCCTCTGACGGAGAGCGAAGCCAATCGTCCAAGTATAAGGACACTTGGATCCCAAGAAGATGAACCCACTTGCTGAGGGGAGCGAGGATTCGGGTAAAAACCTGTCTCCTTTGTGAAGGAGAGAATCCTCCTCTTTTGCGAGGGCCGAAAATTTCTTGGACCCTGCTGAGTAAGCCGTCAAGGTGATTGGCAACTTTGAAAGCGGAGGAGTCTTTTTGAAAGGAATAGAGTAGTCTGTCTTCAGAACCTGCACTACCCAAGGTTCCCCACCCCTGTGACTCCATTCCTCCCAAAAAAGGTGCAACCTGGCGCCTACTGGGGCATGAAGGACACAGGTCTCATTTGCTGATGGCCGGTTTGGCCAAAGACTTCTTAAAATGATTTCGCTGGTGGACAAAGGTTCGAGCGAGGTCTGGACTGGGTTTTGGGTCTTCCTCCACAAAAAGGTTGTGGCTGCAGAGGAAAAAAAGTCTTGGAAACAACTGCAGGTGTTACCTTGGGACGCTTCAACGATTGGGCCAGAAAATCATGAGTCAATTTTTTCTGCAGGGTTGAAAGAACTTCTTTATCAATGTCCTGGGGAAAGAGGTAAGACTTGTCAAGTGGAGTGAGCAAAAGTGCTGACTTCTGGATGGTGGTCATTCCTTTAGTAGCAAAGGAGCGCCACAGCTCCTGCTTCAATGAGCCCATTGCATATAACGATGCAAGTTCAGCCTAACCGTACCTCACTGCCTTGTCTGCACAAGACAGAACATTAAGCCAGTCCAAAGCAAAGTCTTCCGCAAGGGCTTGACAGTTCAATTTTCTGTGCCAAAGCCCCCAGTGTCCAATCAAAGAAAATAAAAATCTCCAAAACCTTGAAGACATTTTGCACTAAATGATCCAGTTCGGGAGATGAGAAGAAGACTTTCGCCGAGGCGAAAGCAGTACGATGCGATGCATCAACCAAGCCAGAGAAGCCCACCTGGGAGGAGGCAGAAACTCCCAAGGAAGGAGCTTCCCCAGTGGCATAAAACCTGTACCTCCCCTTTAGAAGCTTCGAAGGAGGAAAAGCGAAAGTGGCCTTGCCAGTGACCCTCTTTGAAGTCAACCACTCATCTACTGCTTTCAACACTCTCTTCAAAGAAGAAGAGAGGACAAGCTTAGGAAGGCAAGAGTCAGAGGCTCGCTTCCCCATCAAACACGTAGAGGCAGGAGAATCCGGAGGAGCAGGCTGGAAGACGTCTATGAAGTTCATTAACAGGAACCTGAGGAGACTCGGTAAGCCGAGGAAGGCGCCGAATCATGTCTGCTTCTTCCTCCTCTGACAAAATAGGAGAGAGAGCCAACTCCTCGGACTCAAGTACTGTCTTCTTCTTCAAGAAAGTCATCAAATCATCCAGTTGGCGCTTAATCGGGGCCAAAGACGAATCTTTTGAGGTGACGAAAGAGGGAGAGGCAGCAATGGCGCTGGGCTTAGAAGAAGAAGTCGAACGGTCCGAAGTTGGCACCGAGTGAGTAGAAGTTGGTGCCAAACGAGTAGGTGCAGGAGACTGAGCAACGGGTGCCAAGCACTTGGGAGAAGGCAGGTGCTCAGAAGTGAAGCGCGAGAGTGCTTGGGCTGAGGCAGCGAGAGCGCTTAGGAGACAAGACCAGGCGATCTTCAGAGCCAAGAGACTCCGCACTGTCCCAGGCTGACTGCCGAATCTGAGACAACGAAGGAGGTGGATTAGCAAAACTTGCAAGAAGGTTGAGGACTAATACTGACTTCTTTAAGTCTCTTAACAGGAGGAGGAGAACTGTCTGCAGCTGCAGAATGCCTCTTCAAAGGAAGAGAAACAGAAGACCAAAGCCAACGACGCCTTCCATCCGACGACGAATCTTCCAAATCAGACATACGATGTGCACTGAAAAAGACACCTTTCCAGTGGTGCTCAGTCAACACCTGGGAATGTGCAACAGGCTCAATGAATGTGACGACTGCCGGTGGGCAAACTCTACCAGCCTCCCTTCAACCTCCGGTATGTCTTCTCCCTGGTGCGGTGGAGCAGGACAGGGACCTTTGTCTAGAGCACTGGTGGGACAGACAACTGCCTCCTCAGAAAACACCACACTCTCACTCTGCACTTTACTAGCACTGGGAACACTGACACTGGTAGCACAAACACCTGGAACAGAAGCTTTATCAACAAAAGCGTTATGTCATAAACCTAGATTCATAACTGTATTGGCCAAGAACCCTAACTTCTTATCGACCCTAGACTCGAGACTGGCGATAGTGTTGGGATCAGAAGCATGGGAAGATGGTAAAGGAGTACATGGTAAATCAGTAGGAGGACTCAAGATGGGAGAAACAGAAGGGATAAGTGGAGAAGAAACAGTGCTACTCTCAGCCACTCAAGGCAAAGGAGTAGCCTCTAAGCTAGCTCTATGCTCTGCTCTAAGAGCAGTCTTCCTCTTCCTATCTTTATCAAGTTCATCGGAATGGGACCAATAAACCTTCCACTGCTGTGCATTCCAATGCTGACATTCCTGACAAGTAATCTCCCCATTACAATCTCGCCCCCTACATTTAATACATTTAGTATGAGAATCATATGTAATCTTACTTAATCTAGTTTTACATCCCTCGGTACAGAACCAATGCTAGGAGAACTAGAATCTGACATGGCAAATAGTGAAGAAAAAAATTGCTGAACATACCTAACAATTCACTAATTGCAAAAAGGGCCACACAAAATCTGAGTACGTCACCAATAACAGGAAATCAATCCAGCAAATGACGAAAGGTACTGCCCAAAAATCAACGATGTTGATCGGGAACCGGCAGAAAACACATTGATGCTTCCGTCTGAGTTGTGCCTGTCAGTCCTGATAGTGGGTAGGACCCTGTCACCCACACTAGTGATGGTGGCACCACCATGAAATTTGAATTTTTGGCCTGCCGTGGTAGGAAGCTGTTAGCTAAGTAATTGCTTGGTAAGTTACTTATATAAAAGGGCCAAATGCTTCTCCGAGTCTCTTGAATAGGCCATCAAGGTGATGGGAGAGGACACGATGCGGTAGCCCTCCTTTAACACCTTGACGATCCATTTTTCTGCTCCTCTGTGCTCCCACTTCTCCCAGAAAAAGAGAAGTCTGGCTCCTAGTGGGGCACAAAGAACTTCGGGTTCACTTCTTGGATGGCAGCTTGGAATGGGAGTTCTTCTTAAAAGATCTTGATTGGAAACGGAGATTGGAGCAAAGTCTAACTTGCAATTTGGGCTTTTTCCCACAAAAGGGATGCTGTTGTAGCAGAGGAGAGATCATCTTGGGGATGAACGACGAAGACGAAGAACTCTTGGGGCGGTTAGAAGACTGTGCAAGCAGGTCTTGGGTGGATTTCTTCCGAGATGCGATGCGATCTCTTCCACGATCGACTGGGGAAAGAGGCGAGAAGAATCCTGCGGAGAAAAGAACAAGGCAGGTCTCTGTGAAGGCATGACTCCTTTTTTGGTGAAGGAGCACCAAAATTCTCTCTTTTTAAGAAGTCCAAATGTGTAAAGAGCAGTGAGTTCTGAAGAGCCGTCCCTGACGGCTTTGTCAGTACAAGAAAGAACACTGAACAGATCTTAAAAAAGTTAAGTATACCTTAGTTTAACCAGACCACTGAGCTAATTAACAGCTCTCCTAGGGCTGGCCCGAAGGATTAGACTTATTTTATGTAACTAAGAACAAACTGGTTACCTAGCAATGGGACCTACAGCTTATTGTGGAATCTGAACCACATTATACCGAAAAATGAATTTCTATCACCAGAAATAAATTCCTCTAATTCTTCATTGGCCGGCCAGAGACTCGAACGCGGGCCCAGCAGAGTGCTAGCTAAGAAAGATACCCACCCATACAACGAGGAACTACTGAACAGATCTGCTATGAAGAGTTCATCCAAGCCCTTAAAGTCCTCTACCTTCCTTGCAAGGGCTCCTACTATCCAGTCCAGAAAACTAAGAACTTCAAAAACCTTGAAGAGGTTCTTAACGGGATGGTCCAGTTCCGAAAAGAAAACTTTGGCCGAAGCGAAAACTGACCGACGGGAAGAGTCGATAAGGCCAGAGAAGTCCCCTTGGGAGAAGGCAGCGACTACCAGAGAGGAGATTCCCTGGTGACACACGGCTGATATTTCCTCTTGATCAGATGAGAGGGAGGCTGGGCAAAAGTCGCTTTGCCCTGCTCTCTCTTCATTAAGAGTCAGTCTTAAATCTCCTTCATGGCTTTCTTAGAGGAGAAAGAAAGCACCATCTTGGGAAGCTGAGAGTGTTCTTCAAGAAGGCTTCTCATAAAGAAGGAAGAAGCAGGAGATGACGGAGCAGCCAGGGTGAAGGAAGAGGGAAAACTCACCAGGAGGAACTGCAGAAGAGACGCGTAAGCTGTGGGAAGAGAAACATCTTGTTCGATCTCCTCTTTGTCTTCCGAAGAGACCGGAGACAGGGACAAATCTTGAGAAGGTTTAGAAGAGGGTGCTTTCCTGATGAAGTTCATGATTTCCGACAGCTGTTTCTTCATGGGTGGTAACGAGGGGTCGTCTGGCTCCTAGACGGAAACTTGGCAGGGAAACTTGGCGGTCGAGGGAAGAAGACGGTTGATGAAAAGGAATCGGGTGTCTGGATGGTAACACCAGGAGCTTGGAGTCCACAGCTGGACGCACAGGAGCAGGTGCTGGGCATGCGGGAGTGAGAGCTGGGCGTGTGGGAGTGGGAGCTGGGCATGCAGGAGGAAGAGCTGGGCACACGGGAGCCGAAACTGGGCTCTCGGGAGTGGGCGCTTTGAGGCAAGATGGGGTCTCGGGCGACAGACACTTAAACCGATGTTTCGGCCGTTTGGAATCCTTGGGAGAGAATGAAACAGGAGAATCCCATGGGTGTGCAGAAAGCTGAACAGAGGTGAAAACTGAAGGATCCACACTATAGCTGCAAGATGGAAGTGGGTTGTTGAAGGTGTCCCTGTGATGCTTGACCGGCAACAGGGAAGCAAGAGCAGAGTTGTCCATGTGCCTTTTCAGTAGCTGGGATGAATCCAGGAAGTGTCTAAGACACCCATGGTTCGAATCTGAGTCCGAGCTAGAAGACAAGCGGTGCACATCCACTGACGTGCCTTTCCAGCAGCAGCTGGTCGAACCCTGGGATCTAGCAACAGGCCTGACTCAGGGGGCAGCAACCTGTGGGCAAACCCCAACAGCATCCCTTGGACCTCCGTTATGTCTTCTCCCAGGTACAGTGGAGCAGGACAGTGACTTTTGCCTAGGAGCACAGGTGGGATGGGAAGCCACCTCCTCCACTGACACTTCACTTAACACTTTATCACTAACTTTGACACACAAAACTTTTTCCCTAAGAACACAATAGGGACGCCCCTATCTCCAACACCGAACTAACTACTAGACTACTGTAATTTTCTTGTCGAATTTGGACTCAGTTCTAGACTCCAGACTGGCTATGGTATCGGGGTCAAAACACGGGAGCTTAGGACAGGAGTATGTGGAGGAATAGAGGGAGGACTGAGAGTAGGAGAGAGTGTCCAGCAGTAGAAAGAAGAGCTAGGCTAGAGTCAGTCTTAGGTGAAGAATCTCTACTCACAGAGGCCACCTTTCTGAGCCTATTTTTCTCCAGTCTATGAAGATGAGATTCGAGCACTTTCCATTTACATTCATCCCAGTCCTTGCACTCTGAACATGTATTCTCTCTCGAACACACCTGGCCTGTAAACATAGTGCACATGGAATGTGCATCATAACAAAGCTTAGTAAGTCTAGTCTTACAGCCCTTGCTACAATAATGACAACTGGAAGCTCCAGAATCCAACATAGCTACAGAAGAATGAATCTAATGCAAAAGACGAAATAAAAAAAGGCAACAGTTTGTCAAACAAAAGTGAATACTTCTCGAATTCAGCAAGCAAGCATGAACTGGCGAATTAGGCTGGACTGCACAGCACGACGTGTTGTCCACAGCGTGACATAAGAGAATGACTCCAGGGGGGGATAAGTAACTTAATGTTCAGTGCTCCCTGGTCAGTGACTTTCCTGCTGCTAGTGTTAAGATTATGCCCTCTCTTCCACTACCAATTCTGTTTGCTCTTCCTAAATAAATATCTACATTAACCTCACTGAATATTTCTTTTTCCATTTCTCTGCTTTGTAATTATGAAACACCTATGGTGTCCAGTCCAACGACCTTGAATTTATTTTCTACCTGGTACATCTATCCATTTGTTTTAGGCTTCTTTTGTTTTAATTTCCCAGTTATTCTTAGTTTTATAAACCAGTAGGTTGATAGTATCCCCATATACCTGCAGATGGGGGCCATTTAATCATATCATTAGTATCGCTCTGTCCCTTGGAATGGTGGTTATTTCTGAATTTTGCCTATACAATACATTGTTTCAGAATCCTCCATGGATTCATTGGTTAATACACTAGAGGACAGCCAGTTCCTTGCAGTGTGCATTTCCCATCTGACTAAAGCCAATGACCCTTCCTGTAGCCTACTGGTTTTTAGCCAAAGTTATCCACTAGGCATCAAGAGCTGAAGACCAGATGAAGAACTTAAAACACCCTTGCCCAATCCATCATTCTACTGCCAATGATTTCTAGTGCTCATCATGAGCTGGGGCAAAATTTTTGACCGTGGATTTAGCCTTTACCTGAGGAGGTGTCAGCCTTCAAGGCAGCAGGCACTCATACCCTGAGCTCAAGACCCACAGTCAGGGACTACCAGCTGGGCCAGGTTCTCACCAAGGGTCAAGGACACTACCCCACGAAGGTAACAAAATAACATACCGCACCCCAATTATCCCAAATATGTCTCAATATAAAAATACAGTGAACCCCCCGTATTTGCGGGGGATGCGTCCCACACCCCCCCGTGAATAGGTCAAATCTGCGAATGCTTAAGACCCCTCTAAAAACACTTAGAACTGCCCATTTTGATAGCTTAAACCAAGAAAAACCCTGTAAAAATGCTTATACCTGAGTATTTTAATAGTTTTATCACAAAAAGTGCATTTATTCATGAAAATTATATGAAAATACAGTAATTAGTGACTATTTCTCAGTGAAAAATACCGCGAATGGGCGATTTTTCCGCGAATGATGGCTAGATATGTTCCACAGAGAAACCCGCGAATGCGTGAGTCCACGAACCATGAGAACGCGAATACGGGGAGTTTACTGTATATATATTGCATAAGATTATTGGTGGAAAATAACCTAAAACCTTCACACAGGGGCAGTTTTTATATCAAACATGGAAATAAAAGAGAATTTACATACCTGTGAACTCCTTTTGCCACTGTTCATGTAACTGCTGTTTTTGTCCTTGAGTGAATTCGGTGCTCCACGATTCCTCCAAGTTATTTTCCTTTGATGTATTAGATGACAAAAATTCATTTGTCCAGTCTTTGCTAACATCACCCTTTGACCCTTCGCCCAGCTTTTTTATAAACTTCATAAACTGAAAGAAAAATTCCTTCATTAATCACTTACTTCAAGAAGATGGTTTAATAGCTGAATTTTCTTTTATCTTTTACTTCACATTCCTTTGGACTTTTCGCATCCATAGCTATCCAACTTCTTTGACTTTATATTGCTCCAACTGTACCTTTAACTCAAAAAATCCTTTGGATGAACCCTGTCAGAGTCTACAAGTGATTCAATGGTCTTGTATATATTTATATAACTTTAAAGTAACTCGGCTGTTCACAAAGAATTTTTGAGCCAGGTATTGAAATTAGGAGTAGGTTGTCTGGGGGGATTTTTGCTCCTTGAAATGTTTCCTGGCCAAGTAGTTTCTAGAGTGAGTTCTAGACCACATTTTGCTCAGGCATTACTGAGAATGATCACACCAGAAGAAAAAACTGACCTGCAATGGTGAGTCTGGCACACACCATTGCAGATCAGTCTACTCTTGTCTTCTGGTGTGATCATGCTCAACAGAGCCTGAGTGAAGCATGCCCCAGAATTCACTCAAAAAACTAATTACCCATGAAACAAAAAACCCCTCAGATGACCTATGCCTTACTTTAATACCCAGCTCAAGACGTTCTCATAAACACTACAGTTACCTTCCAACTTGGATGTATTATGTCCTTTTTATGAAAAGAATTCCCATCGATTGTTTACCTCTCCTTCTATAATGATATGATGAATATAGGAGAGGTGCTAGCAGAATAAAGTAAGAGAGACAAAGCAACCAAGAGAAAATAAGAAATTAAATATTTTATACAAATTAAATGCAGCTGATACTACAAAAACCTTTAATTCTACTTTTGGAGGGAGAGTTTTCTACCTAATAATAATAATAATAATAATAATAATAATAATAATAATAATAATAATAATTATTCTTGTTATCTAGCCATCATAAATATCCAACATAAATTACTTCATATAAAAAATATATATTTCTATTAGTACTGTACCAATTAGCTTGATCAAAGTTTAGCTGATTTTTAAGTAACTGATTCTTCATATCTTCAAGCAAAAAATACCTACTTCAGTGTTGTGAAACTTTGGATCATCAACAGTTCCTAACAGTTCATTAGCTGTTTTAGCCAATTCAGAATCTTCTTGCGGATTGTACTCCTCAACCCATTTGCTGGCTTCTGTACTGGAAGCATCATCTCTGTCAAAACAAAATTGGGCAAGATAACCAACAAATTCTCCTGCTGCATTATCAAAATTTACTAGCAGTTGGTCAAAGTGACCTAAATTTTAGAACATAAAACAAAAGCATACAACAAGGTGCTTACAGAAAGTTTTCATTGAGGTATTCATGTGCCCAGCGCGTATCATTGTCTGTGATTATATCTGGAGAGGTTAAACCATTCTGATGCTCGACAAACTCCTTTGTCCAGTCACTACCAGGGCCAATTTCCTGAAATAATAAAATTACACTAACTAGATGTTCATTCCTCCTCAATTTAAACAAACCAGATGTCAGCATATATCACTATCTATATATGAACAAATTTCAAGGAAATAAGAAATTCTAATGCTGATACAGTACATTTAAAGTTATAACTGAAAATCTACCTCAGGTGACAATCAACATAAGAGTCTGTATGACATGAGGACACTGAAATAATACAAGAGCATTTACTTATAAAACCCACTTGAACATGTGTTTCTGATGCAAGATATTCTTCAGCCCAAGTCCCGGCTTCTGAGGCCAAATCAGCAATACCAGGACCTCGTAATGGACCAGCTCGAGCACGCATACTTTCTATTTCACGCATTTCCTGGAAAAACAGCAACAATAATAAACTACAGGTGTCATTAAAAGTGTTGTGCGATTTCAACATCATCTCTTATGTAATCTGGAACCTTCCATTATCAGGGTATTGCACAGACTACTACTGTATACCCAAGATTTCAAGACCTTTATAGTACAGTGCACATGACTGAAACAAAATAAATAAAAAAAACAATCATAGTGAATTTACCTTCATATGCAGTGTGCTGTACCAAATACAAAAGCTGAAAAAACTGCTACCAAGGTAATTTTAATACAGAAAATAGAGACTGGCTGATTCATAACAACTAAATCTATTTGCAAGTTTGCAATCAATAAAAAAAAACAACTTAGACAATAACTTTTATATGAAGTATACAGTGCAATGAAAAGTAATGAGGTATACAGTGCAATGAAAAGTAAACAGTATCACAGACTTTGTACCTGTAGAAGTGAATCCATTCTAAATGCCTGGGGGGCTGCTGCAGCAGCTGCTTGTGTTTCAGTCATGAATTCTTCAACCAACTGGTCTCCTTCTATGGTAGGCCCATACTGAGTTTTATAAGCACCCCCTGCATAAAGAATTGGTACAGGCCGATAGCATGGCTTAAGCAGCAATTATAACTGATAATCCTTAATATAGTACAAAAGAATGAGAAATAAACAATAACGACAGAGAGCAGAATGGGGCTGAACGATGTTCAAAATTAACAACAGGCACTATTACAAACTTTCATTAAAGAAAACTTTCAAACCATACCTTGTGAAAGGGGATGCCGATGATGCCAGCCTAGTCCCTCATCAGCCAGTGCTTTATCACGTATCACATGTTGGGTCAGGCGAACGAGGGCGTTGCCCTCACCACACTGAGCATCTACTAAATTGCGTAAAGCCATCACAGGTTCCCTTTTAATCAACTATTTCTGGGAAAAAAAAAAAAAAATGAATTTCTTACAACTGCACATCAATATGCAATGAAAACATATTTTTTACAAAACGCAAATGTCACAAAAATTTTACTTACTGTTAATAAATCCAGAAAGTACTAAAGCTTAAGTGCAAGATGAATATTTTAACAGTACAGCTTTAGTTAGCCAGACAATAATTCTTAACATGAAAATCTAACAAGTATCAACATACACATTTTTTCAACTAAAAAACCATAATTTACAGGTATATAAATTATCTAGTCAAGGTAGTACTCTTTAAACTGTAAACATTCATATGGCATACACCAAAAAGTCAATGTACCAAACTATGCAAGTTCCTAAAGAATAATCAAACTCCCTGTACTGTAGTACGTTTTAGAGATAAGAAAAATGGCAACTGTTTGCTTGCTGCAGACCTACTTCCCAATACCTATTTGACAGAACCAAAAGATAAAAAGGATATATAGTGAGTCCTTGACTTATGGTGCCACCGACTTATGGCGATTTGATCTTACAGTGCTTTTCCAGTGCATTTAATGGCATTTTACAGCACTGTGACTTGATGTTGCATCAAGTTGCAGTGCCGTAAGTGCCGTTGACGGCGCTAACGGCAAAAATAGGCATCGAGTTAACGGCGCTTATGGTGCTGTAATTTGATGCAACATCAAGTTACGGCGCCAAAACTCAAGTTACAGCGCCGTAAGTGCCGTGAAAGCACCGATAATGGTGAAAAATCAACTTATGGCAGATATCAACTCACGGCATGATGCTGGAACAGATCCCCATCGTAAGTCAAGGACGCACTGTATCACACATATGGATATAAAAAAATATTGTAAATACAGACTTGCAGACAAACTACTAGAGGGAAATTAATTAATTCTAAAAAAAGTTACTAGAAGGCATGCACTTAAAAAGAAGTACAGTATACTCTGACAAAAACTTGAACACCCATTTTTCCTTTCAAAGCAACACTCTCATCTATTCAGTGTCCTTAGTCTAAATATTTCACTGACCATTTTTACTGTACCTAGGGGTAGTTCATGCATTCAATGAGCTCTCAGTTTATTTATTCCTTAGCAACTATACAAAAACATACACGACACTTATTCTCTCACGGCTATATCTCAAGAAGTAAAAGTTTAATAGATTTGCCCTTAAGTACAAATGTTTTATTTTTAAAGGTGAACATACATCTTGACACACGTCTTCACTGATATCCTACAGCAGGAAAGCTTTGCTAACTCTAACCTGGGGGACCATTCAATTTTATACATACTTCCACATCCATTCTCCAGAATGGTTATATTAACTTCCTCCTCCTTAACAGTTACCAATTAATCACTCTCTCTCCTAAAGCTGCCTAAGTGCTGGTTGCTAAACTGATCTAAATACAAGTGTTGTAACATGTTATGCAGTATAATAAAATAGTTTACCACCTAAGAAAAGTTACTCTAATTAGGAAAGACAGCATTTACATAGGGCAAAAAATAAATACTTGCATATAACTACATAACCACACTATTACCACAAGTTCAGTATATCTTAGTTTAATCACCCCACTGAGCTGATTAACAGCGCTCCTAGGGCTGGCCCGAAGGATTAGATTTATTTTACAGGGCTAAGAACCAACTGGTTACCTAGCAATGGGACCTACCGCTTACTGTGGAATCCGAACCACATTATGACGAGAAAAGAATTTCTATCACCAGAAATAAATTCCTCTAATTCTTCACTGGCCGGTCGGAGAGTCGAACACTGGGCCAACAGCGTGCTAGCCGAGAGTTCTACCCACCCATCCAATGAAGAACTACTATTACCACAACTTCTTTTACAATGATATACCACACTTCTTACCAAATTAATATCACTGATTCCTGTTAAAGCAAGATTTGAAAATCTAATAAAGAATTAGAAACCAATAAATTTAAGACTCTCTCTAGAACCAACACCTGTATCCACTTTAACTGAACACGATAGCATGACTATTTGCAAGTGTTTGATCCCATGACATGGTACTGGAGCCAAGCATGAGAACATGAATGAATACTGACCAAGATATTGCGTTAACTGCACTTGGGATATGCAGTGGTGCTGTAACTGATGGGAAAGTCTGGATGAGCAAAATCCCTGGCTAGCCTACTGAGAATGCTCATTGTCTAGGTTAGCTACTTTAAGAGAGACTGTGATATGTAACACAAATAACTGAAGCTTCCCCAGAAATACACTGTTATTGTATAAAGAATCTTATGAGATGGCAATCAGACCATTCAATGCAGTGTGACCATTACTGGTGGTGGGTGTAATGGAAGGGGGGGGGAGAGGAGGAGGAGCAAACCCCCTGGCAAGGTTCAGTGACCAAGCTCAGAAGGATGGTTAGGTTATGATAAAGTATGACTGGCACATTAATTTCCCACTCACCCAGAAATGCAAGCACTTTGATATTGTAAAAATGATTATAAAGCAAACAGAATTCTCTCTAACCTAGTTACTAAAAATTAAAAAACCAAAGACAAGGTGTAGTTATAAAAAAAGATGTTAGGCTACAACCTTAGGGTCAAGCCTTTGAGCAATAGACAACAAATTACTAACAGGATATCACTTTATGGAAAAATAGAAAGGCCTCAAAAATAAATACAGGAAGTTTCTGGTTAACTGTGGGGGTTCCATTCCTGGCTGAGCACTGCCAACCGAAAATCAACGATAATATCGCTGTAAACCGGTTATCGGGGCCGAAAAACCACTTACCGACATCGATAAACTGCTTACTGGCACTGAAAGTCTGGTTAACGACCTTGCTAGCCAAGCACCGTAGCACCAAAATGCTACCCCAAAATCTTATCCCAACACTACCATATCTATGAAAGGACAACTTAAAAAATCTATAAAATCCAATGAAATAAGAATGCTTCTTGTTGGTGGTTCTTATGTGTATACTAAACATGAAACAACCACATAATATGACATTTTATCACACAAAATCTCTCTCTCAAGAACTTCACCATTGTAGCCTAACCTACTCAAACTAGGTATTCATATTAGAGCAACTACATCTAAGACCAGATAGCTGAAGGTACTGTACTGTATGCAATATATTTGTGTATGTATAGTGGATGCTATGTGCGTAAAAGAGTAACAAAAGAAAACGACCAGAATACCAGTTACGTTGAGTGGTAGTTCACAATGTTAGTTTGTACTTCTGAACAACATGTCTGCCAGACTCCCGTTTACATTTTATAGTGGTATTGTTGCCTATGTAAAGTGTACTATATTTGTACACAGCTACTGTATATACCATATGTATGTACTGCATTTTACAGTGTACAATTTACCATGCAATGCTGACTGAAAAACATAATTATCATGTAATAAAATTAACAAACAGTAACGATAGTTGGGCAGCAAACAGTAGTACTGAAGCCAATTCAGCATGCAAATTCATTACTGTCCACATCCACCACACTTGATTACCACTTTATTTCCCATCTCTTCTACAGCACAAAAGTCAATCAGTATACAACATTCTCATTCAACCAATCAGCTTAAATATAAAGCTCAGGCAGTTCATTTAGCTGAGCAGTTTTTTTTTCTCTTTTGGTGTTCTGCATCCATAGTTTGATCATTGCTCTGCAAATCTATTCACACAGTGTGTGCTTTCATTTACACTTGCCATTTCTGGCAGTTAAGAACACATACACTGAAAAAGATGCAGTCAAGGATACAATACTAAAGTATATACTGTATAGAATTTTGGCAAAAGGCCAAGCGCTGGGACTTATGAAGTTATTCCATGATGAAACGGAAGTTGATAGTACAAAAGTTTTAAAGGTGTAACAGGAAGAAAACCTGGCAGTTGCACTATGAATCCATTGTTAGAAGAGGGTGGAATGTAAGATGGAAGAGGTACAGTAAAAAGAATGAAAGGGGTTGCAGCTAGGGGCGGACGGGATGCTGCAAAGAACCTTAAGTAATACCTACTGTGGACTACATGAGGTGTACTGACAGCACTTAACCCCCTATGGGAAAGGTGCAGCCAAGGGCAGAGAGCAGATAAGGGAGGTGCAGGTACATGAAGGATTTCTGGAGGTGTGGGAAGCAAAGTGAATGCCTGATTCAGATTTAAGAATGACCCATGGAACGTAAGCTACTAATTGTTGGACTAGGTTTACCACATTTACAGAAAACTAGAACTAGGCTTTAGGCTGAGCACAACATTCATTTACAATAACCAAAAATCTATAGTTCTTGGGAACAGTATAAAACCAAACAAACAATTTCCCTCACATTAACCCAGGTGGTGTCTTGAATGATCCTGGTCTGTCTTTCTTTCATAAACACCTAAGGATTTACTGGTAAAAATCTACAGGCTAAAAAAAAATTATTAAAACCATAAGTATATATGAAAATAATAAAACTTCAACTGGGATACATCCTAACCAAACCTTCCCTATCTTAAGGAGTCAGTTCATAATGCAACCTTCAGTCCCCAAGATCTCCAGACTTAGCCTAACGTTGAGTGCCGAAAGCCATACAGATGATATGCAGGAATACCTTTTGGTGATTTTAATTCATAAACTGTGAAAATCTTGCTTAGCAATAAGTTATGTAGATTAGAACAAATTCTCCTTCCTCTTAAAGTTATTCATTACCTATTTTCTTACGTATTACTTCCATTACCCTGAATTTGGTAAAAGTGCAGAAGAGTTGTGCGCAATAGATTCATTTCTGCACATCAAATACATAACTTATTTTAATTGGGATGCAGCCTAACTTAACCTGTCCTAGGGTGCCATGGCCTGGCCAGGGCCCCTGCAAAATCTCCTCTGGTCCTTCCTACCATGATATTGTGCTGAACAGTGTGTGTGCACCTGTTCAGCAGTATTGCCCCTGTGTACTTATGAAATTTGATCATCTAAAGTATAGTACTGTATTTAACTTATGTTACAGGTAGGCCTTACGCTTCAGGCTGACCCCTGAGTGAAGAAAATGTTTGCTTAGGGTATGATGAAGTCTGGCGAGTGACAAAACACGGCCTCTTGGTGCCTGAAGGCCAACATATTGATAATGAGATATCACGATAAGGTAAATGAATTGATCACGCGAACGGCCTTATCCTGACGTCGAGCTAGAGGTAGCCATAGGCCTTGCCTGTCTATTAGGTAATGTTTACGAGATATACGATGGATAGGCCTACTCATCTTAAGACCAATTGGCAACAATAACAAAATATATCCTTTAAACAAAGGCCTGTTACCGCAGTTATGGGTTATTTGCGTTCATTACAAAGGATAAAGGTGCATCGTCACAAAGCAGATAAGGGCAAAATAGGAATAGGTCCCTTTCAAGATAGGTCGGAATCGGACACATCGGTTCCCTCGACTGACGTCCAAATACACGAATAACCATTTAAAGAGAGGAATTAACATAGAAAATAATTCCTTAAAAGCTCTCGTTTCATCAAGACGCTTCAAGGTCACAGCGTTATAAATCAGCTAATACCTACAATATTAAATATCCAAAGGTAGCAATTTCAGCATTCCTAACTTCAGCCTCTTCGCGTTCGGATGCCCTAAAGCCTTTATTTACAGTATTCAACTCTCTTTTAACGCAAGTAGTCCATAAAATAATTTTATACCCGATATCAGTCTTAATATTTGTTGCACATTACTTGCATGAAGTTGTATGTATTTGGATCATCAAATTATAATATATTTTTTTCCTTTCTTACAAAGTCTCTACCTTACTGGTGAAGAGTTGAAGATCTTCCAGACATTCCAATAATGCTAGGGTAGGGGTATTTAAACTTTTTTTTTCTTTTAGATAAGATAAAAAAATAAACAATCACCATGCTTCGGGCACATGTGTTAAAGATTGGAATAAAATGCTTATAAGGCATGTAAAAAAAAAGGTCACTATAGACAGGGTTTTTATGAACATACATTTATACGAACCAGAAAATGCAAATTTATACAAATGGGCTTTTTTTCTGATTGCTCACTGTTGCATAATTGAAGATTTCCAATCTTAGTTTAACGTTTTGACTGCATTATCGCTGTCTTTGTAAGTCACAAAGAAACGCGTATATGCAATACACAGAAACAAAACTTATCCTTCGGCAACCGAACTTTTAATTATTATATTATATTTAGTGGCACACACAGATCACGATTACCACCTTAGCAACCAACAACAGCACTAAACTCTCACCCAGGTAAAAAGAAACTTATGGTTGCACCTCTGTCTTAACAGCTCAGTAACAGGTGCTCTGCACAACTTCGATAACCAAGGTAAAGTGACTGACCGAGCCCCGAACCGCAGACTGGGATGTTTAAATAAACTAGTTGGCAAGTCAATTCAGCCTTGGGTAGATTTCACATAGGCAAGCTAGATTTTGTTGTCTTCGAGATATTCACAGAAATGACGTCTACGAAAACAATGCACACTCTTATACCCTTCATGTTACTTTTGCGTTGTTACAGACGTTTTTACGATGATACTTGGCAAATTGCCAGCTTGCAAATTTGCAGTTTTGTTTACCATTTTCATCATGTATGCAGTTACCGTACTAAGGAGGTTTTCTGTTCGTCATTCCACAAAGGAATCTGTTTTTAAGGCTGTTACGCAGACAAACACACACACACACACACACACACACACACACACACACATCGTAGAAAAAAAATTCGCAGACACTCTTATTGTGCTAATATAAATTCAGCGCACTGTTTTCCTTGGATTTCAAAGCATTCTTTGTTGTCGCACCGATACTTCGACAATTCGCTCGTTCTTCAAGCTTTATAATTTTTTCCCATTTGCTCCCTTTTATATCGACTAGTAAACCCTGGTTCGTGTATAAAATATTCCATTAGAATCTACAGCCACACCCTTTCGTCTCACGTCGAGCACTCCCACAATTTTCGTGCAAATCATCTCTATCCACATATAGGGGGTGAATCTGTTAAAAAAAAAAGAAGAAGAAGCTAGATAGACACTGCTTTATTCATCCCTTAACTGTGGATTCAAGAATGAACGCCAAATGCAGGAAATTTCAACATCATGTGTCTGCCAGAAAACTACTCAGCGTCACGTCGAACTCCTACAAACGCTGCACCACCCGTGTCGATCTCGCATGAGCACTGGAGTTCATGCATATGAAGTGCCTTCTTTCTAACACCATTTACGGCCATTTAACTAATGGTTCTTCGGTCTCATGCTAAAACGAGTTTACTCTATATGTAAGAGTATAAAGCCAGATAATGGATGAAATGTGGGCTAGCGTAAAGGATACTTTGCTATCTTTGACAGAAATAAAGAAAAGTCAAAACAACTAACTTTTCATTATCTTTGGCGAAAATGACAATTCCTCTAAACAGAGTAACTCGCTTGAAACCTATGTAGTTATAAATGAGTTCTTCCTAAACTTATTTTCACGGCGCCTAAAACTGAACGCCGCTCGTAAGCGATTTTTTTTTTTTTTTTTTTTTTTTGCGATTTACTTAGAATTCAACAACCAAATTTGAAAGGCTGTTAGCTCACGGAGTAGACTGGCTGTGGAAGACTTGTAAGTCAGCAAAATGGGAAGAGGAAGAAAGCATCTCCCAAAAACTGTCTGACTCCTCAGAGGAGAGAGTTTCGGTGAGGTAATCCCCTACTTCCGGCAAGGTGGAACCATCATACAGGTGATTTAACAGGTACAGGTTGTTAACGTATCCAATAGTTCAGCTGTAGCTTAAATGTAAGTAGTATGTAACAAATGTTATGAAAAGTTCGACTCAAACAGAACCAATTTTGGGAGGCAACAGATGCCGATGGCGTACGTCGATGGACTGTCAAATTCAAGATTTCCTCATGTATTCAAAGAAGGCTTTATGCCACCATGAGCTCTTATTCCTAGAGAAGCAACCTAGAGGTGGCCCATGGTGTCTGTGGGGTTGATACAACTGAACTCGAATCCCTCTTTCACAGATGTTTTTGTAATTCCAAGCAAGAACGGTCTTATGTCATGAATGGTAGCCTCTATCTGTGGCGTCCGAAGTTACTGTAGATGACTCTTAATCCTAGTCATATACTGGCCTTTTTAAGACATGCCAACCATTCCCAATGAAACAACAGTTAAGGACCACACATTAAGACACGATTTCAGACACAAAACTAGATAACATTTTGTTTTTCAACTGAATTGATGGAATGTCTCTTGAAACTTAGATTCAAGCGTTTTGTACATTCCGAATCCTTCATACTAAATCCCCCTCAGCAGATTAAGCACGTAACTCTGGAAAAAAAATGAAAATATACTGCAAATAAAAAAAACGGTCAACGTGCGGACTCAGGTAGGAAAGGTCCATTCATTAAGTTCAGGTAACACAATGAATCAGGCACCTTTTGTTCTTTTGGCCTTCTGCCTTCGATCTGCCTGACCTGTACTATAGATTCAAGTACCATTTGTTTCCTCTAACTGATAAAAACGTTTCGTACGCTGTCAAGTTTTTCTATCCGAGTTGATTTATTGGGAGTACGTTGGCTTACAAATCAGACCCCTTTTTTAAGTAGCAAAATGTCCGCTATTGGTTAAGTCTCTTGTTTTTGAGTCGGGAAACAAGTTAGCGTTCACACACTGACTTTCTTCTTCTTCTTCTTCTTCTTCTTCTTCTTCTTCTTCTTCTTCTTCTTCTTCTTCTTCTTCTTCTTCTTATTTATTATTATTATTATTATTATTATTATTATTATTATTATTATTGCGTACACATTCACATGAAACAAGCCAAGTATACCAGGCTATTAACTTGGTAAGAAAGTTTCAAAGGAATAAATATCATAGGGGGTTGAAAAGGGATGAACACGGTAAAAAGAAGCAGAGCAATATACTGGAGAAAACGAAAAGTGCCTCTTCGTATTTGTCACTTATTTCTCTAGGAAACAATTTTTTCTAACTTCTACCGCTGCCAAGTTATTCAAAACTTTACTTAACGCCCACTTTCTTACGCGTCCTGAATTAAGTTCTCATCTTTCGGATCAGCAATATAACTTCACTGAGACTAGACATGCTGGTGACTTTTCGTATCTCACTGATCTCACTCCTTTTCTCTGCCGGATCTCGGGAAATTATCTGTCGTTACCGTTGACATCTCCATTTGAAAGAGTATGGCATAAGATTCTTTAGACCATACTACTTACTTTCACTCCCTCTATTTTTCCTCTTCGTTCACGTTCCACAACCTTTTCCGTTGATCAAAAGTATTGTCCTACTCTCACCTGTTCATTCTAATTTGATGGCAAATTTCCAGCCTCTCAGTCGTTTTCTGAGGAGGATTCCATT